>NC_063183.1:2697661-3018911 GCF_023159225.1 Perognathus longimembris pacificus | reverse complement strand
ACAAAGATGGCCACAAGCTCTCCAAGAGGCAAGGGGACATTTTCCTGGAGCATTTCATGGCAGCTGGCTTTCTGCCAGATGCTCTTCTTGACATCATCACCAACTGTGGTTCGGGGTTTACAGGTACCTGTGCAGTCATGGTGGCACAGTTAAACTGTGCAGAGCAACGGCTTTGCCACTTGCCAGCCTCATGAACTTAGACCAGTTGTTTTGTTGTTGTTCTTGTTGGTCGTGGGCTTGCACTCAGGGTGTGGGCACTGTCCCAGAGCTCTTTTGCTCAAGGCTAGTGCTCTACCACTTTGAGTCACAGCACCAATATCCAGTTTTCTTAGTGGTTAATTGGAGAAAAGAGTCTCTTGGCCTTTCCTGCTCAGGCTGGCTTCTAACCACGATCCTCAGATCTGATCCTTAGATCTCATCCTCCAGAGTAGCTAGGATTACAGGTGTAAACCACCAGCACCTGGCTCAGTTCATTATTTTGTACAGCAAATGTTTATTAAGCCACACTGTGTGAAGGCTGGGGCTAGAAAATGAGCACACTGAGTCTAGTTCTTACCTTCAGGATGCTTAAAGCTCCTTTATTTGAATTCTGATTGTGAGGATGAGAGTCTCCTTCACAGTAGTTAACGGGGACTCACCTAAGGGTGTGGGGTACCCCTCACTGCCTTCCACACAGTAACCCCCACTATAACCCCATGATGG
Organism: Perognathus longimembris pacificus; assembly: GCF_023159225.1. Taxonomy (NCBI): domain Eukaryota; kingdom Metazoa; phylum Chordata; class Mammalia; order Rodentia; family Heteromyidae; genus Perognathus; species Perognathus longimembris. The sequence continues at coordinate 3,018,209 of NC_063183.1, read as the reverse complement.
CTGCCATTACACAAATGTGCTCTCTAAGTATTGCAGATGTCTGCATGGATCTGTTTTCCTAGGCTGAGCCCTTAAATGTGGCCCAGGACTCAGCCCAAACCCTGAAGGATCAAGCTCCAAGTACAGTGACCTCTTGTGGCACAGACTTTTGTTGTTGGCTTGGGTTTGAACTCGGGACTTTGTGCTATCTAGACAGCTGCTCTACTGCTGCTTTGCACTATCTAGACAGCTGCTCTACTGCTGGAGCTTCTGTCACCAACCCGTGGCAGGGATTTCTTTTTTTCTTTTTTCTTTTGTAATTTATTTATTAATTAAAAACTTTTGACAAGGAGTTGTGCAAAAAGGGTACAGTTACATAGTAGGGCAGTATGTACATTTCTTGTGATATCTTACACGCTGTTTTTCTTTCCCTTCCCTAGGTCAGGTAGACATATATACAATACCCAATGTATAGTAGCCATGTGGCCTACGCCCAAGAAAATTTGCCTAGGGCTTTGTCTAATGTTGACATTAGACAATATGTCGACAGTAGTCTTATATGAATGTACATACATAGTTTTGAGCTATTGTATTCCACTGAGAGGTCGATTTTTGACCTTTATATGTTGAGTAGTTGTTTGGTTTTAGTTACATACTGTTGGGTCGCTGACCCAATCCTGTGGGAAATACCATTTGACAAGCAGTTTTTGGTTTCACAGACCTGGTCTCTACTGTCTCTCCATCTCCCTTTCTTAACAGTCATATATTAGGGAGATCATGCCCCTTTGTTTTCTGTGTTCTAGGCTTGTCTCGCTTAACATTATTTGTTCAAGTTCTGACCATTTCCCAGCGAATAACAATATCTCACCATTCCTAATCGCTATGTAGTATTCCATTGTGTATAGGTACCATATTTTTTGGATCCATTCATCTGTGGAGGGGCATCTGGGTTGTTTCCATATTTTGGCTATTGTGAATTGTGCCGCGATAAACATGGAAGTGCAAATGTCTTTTTGATATCTTGGGACCTGCTGTTCAGGATAGATGCCTAGGAGTGGTATGGCTGGGTCATAGGGTAGGTCTATATTGAGCTTTTTGAGAAACCTCCATACATACTGTTATTTGTTGAATGGTCTTTCTATTTTCAATCAGATTTATCTCTTCTTTAATCTTTGTGATCTCTCCCCTCCTAGTCGTTTTAGATTCTGTCATTTCTTGTTTCTCCAGTTGTTTTAGTTTCATCGTGAGGTTATTCACCTGCTCTGCTTCCATTCTTTTAATGTGAGTGCTGAGGGCAATGATCTTGCCCCTCAGTACTGCCTTAGTTGTGTCCCATAGGTTTCTTTGTGATGTGTTTTCATTGTCATTGTGGCTTATGAATTCGTTGATTTCATGTTTAATTTGGTCTGTGGCCCAAGTGTTGGATAGCAGTGTGGGGTTTAGCCTCCAAGAGTGTGTAGAGCCTCTGTGGTATCCTTTGTTGTTGAGGGTTACCTTTAATCCACTGTGATCAGATGATAATACATGGGATGACGTCAATACTTTTGTATTTGCTGAGGTTCTTTGTGTGCGCTATGACATGGTCTATTTTGGAGTATGATCCATGGGGTGCTGAGAAGAAGGTGTATTGGGTCTCTGTAGGGTGGAAGATTCTGTATAGATCTGTCAGATCCATTTGGGATATGGTGTTACTTAGGTCCTCAGCTCCCTTGCTTATCCTCTGGGTGTTGGATCTGTCTCTTGGAGAGAGTGGGGTATTAAAGTCTCCCACTATGATTGTGTTTGGGTCTATCTTGTTCTGTAGTTCTGTGAGAATTTGCTTGACATATGTAGGGCCTCTTTTGTTCGGTGAGTATACATTTATCACTGTGATGTCTTGATTCTGGATTTTTTCCTTGTATTAAAATGTAGTGGCCTTCTTTGTCTTTTTGAGTTGATTTTAATGAGAAGTCCAGCTTGTCTGAGATCAGGATGGCTACTCCTGCCATTTTGGTAGGTGCGTTTGCTTGGAAGATCTTGCTCCATCCTTTCATTCGGAGCCTGTTTTTATCCCTTGCTGTAAGGTGGGTCTCTTATAGACAACAGATGGCCAACTTTTTGTTTGCGGATCCATTCTGCCAGTCTGCTCCTCTTTATCGGAGTTTATACCGTTTATATTCAAAGAGATCAAGGATAAGAGTGTTTTTTCTCCTTCCATTTTCTTTTTGGGCTGTTTTTCCTCTTTTTTTTTTTCTTATCTTTAATGAGCTGCTCTTTCTGTTGGGCCCTGGCTATTGTAGTTTCTTTCTGTTTCTGTCTGTGTGTCCTGTACTGTTTCTGTTGGGTGGGATTTCCCTCTTAGAATTCGGTGTAGGGCTGGTTTTTTATTCACATACTCCTTTAGATCCTCTTTGCTATGGAAAGATCTGGTTTTCCCCTCGAATATGAACTCCAGTTTCGCTGGATATTTTATTCTAGGTTGGCAGTGGTTGGCCTGTAGGACTTGGATGGTGTTCTTCCATTCTCTTCGTGCGTGGTAGGTTTGTGTGGAGAGGTCAGCTGTTATTCAGATCCTCTTCCCATTGTAATTAATTTCTTTCTTCGCTTTGGCTGCATTCAAAATTTGCTCTTTGTTCTTGAGATCTGAAGTCTTGGATATTATGTGCCTTGGCGTGGCTTTTCTAGGATCTATTCTGCATAGCAGGGATTTCTGAAATTGTGTCAGTAATCATCTGCTTACTGTTCTGCTCTTCTTTCATGTAACTTCAAATAGCCTTGAGGGAGCCAGGTGCTGGTTGCTCAGGCAAGTAATCCTAGCTCCTCAGGAATCTGAGGCCTGAAGGATTGTGATTCAAAGCCAACCTCAGGCAGAAAAGTCTGCAAGACTCCCATCTCTAATTAACTAACAAAACGCCAGATTGGAGGAATGGCTCAAGTGGTGGTAGAGCATGGAGTTCTGAGTTCAAACCCCAGTAATGACAAAAATCAAAAATCTTTGAAGGGTAGATATTTGTTATTCCCACACTTTGTATGGGGATGGTGAGGCTCAGAGAGGTTGAATAACTTGCCAAAGTCGCACAGCTAGTAAGTACATGGCATTTCAGATCTGTGCTTGACCATCCTGGCTTCCAGCTCCACAGAAGGAAGCAGCTGCTTATAAGAAGCAGCTAAGCAGCCTCCACCTAGACTAAGTGACAGAGGGAGGGAGGGAGGGAGGGAGGGAGGAAGGGAGGGAGGGAGGGAGGGAGGTGAGGGGGAGGAAGCTAAGTGTCTGGTGGCCTCACTTGCAGAGAACCAGATGGGTAGGACACTGCCAGAGCTGGTGACACTGTTTGACCTGAGCCGGATCACCTGCCACTCAGCCCTGCTGGACCTTGAGAAGCTCCCAGAATTCAACAGGTAGGTGGGGAATGGGGGTCCCTCCAGTAGAAAATGCCCTTCCTGTCCAGTGCTCATAGTGAAAGTGTAGTAGACTCTGGAGTCGCCCCTTCATTCTGACTTTAAAGTATGCTGTCCACCGTTCCATGTCACCTAAACTACTCAAGTTTCATTTTCTTTTCTCTAAAACAGAAAAGAGGGGCTGGGGATATGGCCTACTGGCAAGAGAGCTTACATGTATACATGAAGCGTTCGATTCCCCAGCACCATATATATAGAAAATGGCCAGAAGTGGCGCCGTGGCTCAAGTGGTAGAGTGCTAGCCTTGAGCAAAAAGGAAGCCAGGGACAGTGCTCAGGCCCTGAGTTCAAGGCCCAGGACTGGCAAAAAAAAAAAAAAAAAAAACCCAACTTAAAAAGCAAAAACAGAAAAGAGTGATTATTTTCCTTGTTTTCTTTTTTTAGTGCCTGTACTGGAGCTTGAACTCAGCCTAGGTGCTGTCCCTTAGCTTTTTGCTCAAGGCTAGCATTCAACCACTTGAACCACAGCTTCACTTCCAGCTTTTTACTGGTCAATTGTAGAAAAGTTTCACAGACTTTCTTGCCTCAGCTGACTTCGAATTGTGATCCTCAGATCTCAGCTTCCTGAATAGCTAGAATTACAGACATGAACCATAATCTCCCATCTTTTTACTGATTGTAATTATTGTTTTCTCCCCCCACTTTCCACTTTTTGTTTATTTGTTTTGTTTTTGTTGCCAGTCCTGGGGTGTGGACTCTGGGCCTGAGCACTGTCCTTGGCTTCTTTTTTGCTCAAGGCTAGCACTCTACCTCTTGAGCCACAGCACCACTTCTGGCTTTTTCTATATATGTGGTGCTAAGGAATTGAACCCAGGGCTTCATGTATACGAGACGAGCACTTTACCACTAGGCCATATTCCCAGCCCCCCACTTTCCACTTTTTATTCTACTTTAAAAATATAAGCTGGGTGCTGATGGCTTACGACTGTAATCCTAGCTACTCAAGGGGGCTGATATCTGAGGATCAGGGTTCAAAGCCAGCACAGGTGGGAAAATCCATGAGACTCTTATCTCCCAATTAATGACCAGAAAACCAGAAGCGGCACTGTGGCTCAAGTGGTAGAGCACTATCCTTGAGCTAAAGAGCTCAGGGACAGTACCCAGGCCCAGAGTTGAAGGCCCACAACCAAGAAAAACATACAACTATAGCATTCAAACCTCTATTTAAAGTCATGTCTTAACACAAATACTTGCCAAGTTCAACTTGTGCAACAGTATAAAAGTATTATAGAAGGCTGGGAAGATGGCCTAGTGGTAGAGTACTTGTCTAGCATGCATAAAGCCCTGTGTTCAATTCCTCAGCACTATATACACAGAAAAAGCCAGAAGTGGCGCCGTGGCTCAAGTGGCAGAGTGCTAGCCTTGAGCAAAAAGGAAGCCAGGGGGCTGGGGATATAGCCTAGTGGCAAGAGTGCCTGCCTCGGATACATGAGGCCCTAGGTTCGATTCCCCAGCACCACATATACAGAAAACGGCCAGAAGCAGTGCTGTGGCTCAAGTGGCAGAGTGCTAGCCTTGAGCAGGAAGAAGCCAGGGACAGTGCTCAGGCCCTGAGTCCAAGGCCCAGGACTGGCCAAAAAAAAAAAAAAAAAAAAAAAAGGAAGCCAGGGACAGTGCTCAGGCCCTGAGTTCAAGCCCCACAACTGGCAAAAAGAAAAAAAAGTATAGAAAACAGAATAGGGGGCTGGGAATATGGCCTAGTGGCAAGAGTGCTTGCCTTGTATACATGAGGCCCTGGGTTCGATTCCTCAGCACCACATATACAGAAAATGGCCAGAAGTGGCGCTGTGGCTCAAGTGGCAGAGTGCTAGCCTTGAGCAAAAAAGAAGCCAGGGACAGTGCTCAGGGCCTGAGTTCACGGCCTAGGTCTGTCCAAAAAAAAAAGAAAACAGAATAGGTTCTAAATGATGAAGTAGGAGGAAGAAAGAGCATTGCTTAGCATTGATGTGTAGATAGCTGTTTTCCATTCTGTGTAGACATATGTGAGTAGATAGCTATCAGACCAAAGCCCACATGAAGTTTAACAACAGGTAACATCTGGCTTCTCCTATGGACCAGTAGGCCAGTCTTGTATTTAGGTCCTCTTCCTGGCCTCAGCCTGGAGCCTCTCTCCATGGGAACGGAGTCAGAGTGGATGAGGGAATGAGAGCTTCATGAACTGAGAAGCAGGCTAATGCCCTCTGAGCACTGCCTCCATTCTCACTGGAAAATAAAAATGGGTCTTGTCCACCTTGAAAATCAAAGATTCCAATTTTATGTGTCAAAGAAAATTCATTTGCCGAAGCAAAATTTGCTCAGGCCTTGAAGGTAGATCCTCCATTTTCAGAGGCCCAGAAGGTCAAGCTATCAATACCGTCTCTTCATCTCTGTGTGCAACATCTTATCTCAGGCTCTTGCTAGTGGACAGTCTAGGTCCTGGTGACTACCGATAATCACATGGACATCCAGGGTCCTCCTGAAAACTCTGCTTGGCATTGTTAGTCAGGGTGTGGGCAGGACGCCAGGGCCTAGAGGCATCAGGGGCAGAAGTAGCAGTGGCTACAGGGATGTTTTCATAATTAAGTGTTGCCTTACAACTGTGCCTTGCACAGTCCTGGCACATGGACAGTGTCCCATAAATGGCAGTTACTAGTTTATCATTACTATTTATATTCCTGGCCACTCACTCCTGGCATGGACCTGGTTGACACCCCTAGCCTAAAAGGCATCTTCATTTAGCATCCTTCCTCATGTTTCACCCAGCCAGCACAATGAGCACTGTCTCATGCCATTGAGTCTGTATTTCAGGTACTTGGTATTTCAAAGTAGTCCTTCATCTTGAAAGCCAATGTGATGACAGTTCAGAGGTTGTTGACCTGTCTCAGCCAGGACCATCCATGGTCAGTCAGGTTGTCCTGGGCACCTTCTCTGGGCACTGGTTTAGTAACAAGCTCTTATTAGTACCAAGAACTCATAGCAATTGCAGCTGTTCTAATATGACTATTTTTATGATTTTTCCGAGCAGACCTGCAAGGAAGACAGGTAAATGGTTTTGCCCTGTATACCCATGAGGCCCAGGACAATTTAAATAAGTAGCTCAACTCACACTGTAAACAGTAGACATCTTTCATATAGGGTGTGTTTGAATAAATACAACATCCATGCCTGTGTAGTTGTGCTTTCGTTGTCATGGAGAAAGTGGTATTTGAGAGGAAGGTGGAAGCAGGTCAAGAAGATGCTTTGTGATCTCTAAAGCAGTCAGACTTTGCTGAGTGAATCACTGAGGGATGCCCACGGGCTTAATGCAGCCAGCTGTTATGTACAGATGTTTCTGTAGTGAAGCCTCTGATGTGATTATCTCAGAAGTCATAGTAGGCCAGGCACCGATAGCTCACATTTATAATCCTAGCTACTGAGGGAGATCATGGTTCAAAACCAATCTGGACAGGAAAATCAATGAGACTTATTACCAATTAATCACCAAAAAGCCTGAAGTGGAGCTGTGGCCCCAGTGGTAGAGCACTAGCCTTAAGCAGAGAAGCTCAGGGACAGCACCTTCAGTTCAAGCCCAGAGACTGGTATTAAAAAAAATGGCTGGGGGCCAGTGGCTCACAGCTACTGGTCTCTCAAGATTGTGTTTCAAAGCCAGCCTGGGCAGCAGAGTCTGTGAGACTTACCTCTAATTAGCCACCAGAAAACTGAAAGTGGTGCTCTGGCTCAACATGGTAGAACACCAGCCTTGAACCAAAAAAGCTCAGGGACAGTGTTCAGGCCCTGAGTTCTAGCCCCACACCTGGCCAAAAAAAAACAAAGTTCCTTGTCTGTGGAACACCTGGATTCTCTAATAAATCATTTCATAAACGTAATGAACAATTTGATGGCAGCACAGAGGGAAGCTCATGATGTCACCCTTCAAACTTCACCCACTGCCCTGGGGGAGCCTTGGAGGCAGCAGCACAGGGTGGCCCTTTGACTTTTCCTGCAGGCTGCACCTCCGTCGACTGGTGAGCAATAAGGCCCAGAGGGGCCAGCTGGTAAAGAAGCTGCAGGCCCTGGTGGAGGAGGCTTTTGGGAGCCAGCTGCAAGACAGGGCGGTCTTGGACCCCGCATACTTGGAGAGGATCATTGTGCTTCGACAGGTGTGAGCCTGGGGGCCCTGGGAGGCAGGGCCATTCTTCCCCTTCTAGTGCCCTGTTGGCATTGCTGGTTATGACTGCCCCTTCCCCAGGGCCACGTGTGCCGCCTGCAGGATTTGGTCTCTCCACTATACTCCTACCTATGGATGCGCCCCACCGTGGGCCGAGCGCAATTGAGTGCCATCTCACAGAAGGCGGATGTGATTGCTGAGCGCATGCTGGGGTGAGTACCTGCAGACTCAGCTCGGGCTTCCATGCCCTCCCCCACTTTCCACCCTTGACAGCCTCCTCAGCCCTTCTTCCCCATTGGACCCCAGCACAGACCCATAGTCCAGGGAAGAGTACTCATTCGTTGTTTTCTTGGGCAGCAGAGCAGCCCAAGGGACACAGGGACACAGGGGCATTCCAAAGAACGCAGCACTGACCTCCGTGGCCTGAGTCCACCTTAGCTGCATTCCATTTTTGCTTCTCTCTACATTTTCTTTTTTATTTTGTGTGCCAGTATTGGGGCTTCATTCAGCTTATGACCTAAGTACTGTCCCTTAGGTTTTTCACTCAAGGGTGATGCTCTACCACTTGAACCATACTCCACTCTGACTCTTTGCTGGTTAAGTAGAAATGGGAGTCTTACAGACTTTTCTGCCTGGATGGCATCAGATTTCAGCCTGAGTAACGATTACAGGTATGAGCCACCAGCACTCAGCCGCTCCTTCTCTTTAAGGACTCAAAAGCTACATATACCATTTCTACCCATGCTCTGCTGACTATAGCTATATATTCTGGCCTCACCAACCTGCCAGGGAGTCTGGGAAATGTTTTGAAGTTTGGCAGCTATATGCCAGGCTGAAAGTTCTGTAGCTGCAAAAGAAAGGGAGATAGCAGGCAAGAATGACTATATAGTTCTCTTCTCACAGGTTTTTTTTGCAATGTGATATTTTGATTATTAGCATTGAAACCTAATTAGAATTTTTCCCCTACTTAATGATATAGCCCTTTGTTCTTCTTCTTCTCCTCTTCTTCCTCCTCCTTTTTATGGTACTGGTCCTAGGGTTTGATCTCAGGGCCTAGGCACTGTCCCTGAGCTCTTTTAACTCAAGAATAGTGTTCTATTACTTGAGCCACAGCTCCACTTCCAGCTTTCTTGCTACTTAACTGGAGATACGAGTTCTCAGACTTTCTTGCTCAGACTGGCTTTGAAGTGCAATCCTCAGATCTCAGCAGGTGTGAGCCACCAGCTTCCTGGTTATTTCTTTTTTAAGTTAACTGACAGGGTGTCCATGTTGCTCAGGCTGGTCCTAAACTGGACTCAGGTAGTTCTCCATCTTGAGGAGTGCCACGAAGCTGAGACTGCAGCAGAGACTACTGTACCTAACTTTGTTCAGAACTTGGAGAACGTCTACATTCTTTTCCACAGAGAAACCTGTACCATAGTAGTGTTTTTAGCATCACTTATTTAGCTCCTCTCCTATTACTGGACATTTGAGTGGCTGTTACAGAGAATGGTGCAGTGATCACCTAGCATAGGCATAATCAAGCGTGTTTACAAGTTTATTTCCAGGGTCAATCCACAAGTTCTATTATTAACACCACTCTTAATTTAGGACATTCCACAGCAGGAACCATTAGTTCTGTATCACCACAGCTTGTGTCTTAACTCCTCAGCCTGCCGTGGGATTGGATGGCAAGCACTGGGACTCCCACTCTAGGCAGGAAAGCTGACACCCAAATGTTTGAGAGCTGCCAGATCACTAGAAGTTCTTTTGGGGCCCACGCCAAGTGTTGGACTAGCTCTCATGTGGCCAGAGTTGCCCACAGTGGCCATCTGGGGCCTGTCAGTCTTCCTTCAGTTCCTGGGCAGCTGCTTTCCTTAATGGAGTAACAGTAGGAAGAGTGCTGATTTGCTTCCCACATTGCTTGCTTGCTTTCCCTTTTTCCTTTCTTCCATCCCTCCCTCCCTCCTTCCCTCCCTTTTTTCTGCTGGCATCACTGGTATTTAAATTCAGGATCTTGTGTTTGCTGTGCTGGCTCTCTGCCACTTGAGCTACACTCCAGCCTCTTCTCTTTGTCCTTTTTTTTTGGCCAGTCCTGGGGCTTGGACTCAGGGCCTGAGCACTGTTCCTGGCTTCTTTTTGCTCAAAGTTAGCACTCTACCACTTGAGCCACAGTGCCACTTCTGGCCGTTTTCTGTATATGTGGTGGTGGAGAATTGAACCCAGGGCCTCATGTATATGAGGCAAGCACTCTTGCCACTAGGCCATATCCCCAGCCCCTTTCCTTTTTTTTTTTTTTTTGCTAGTCCTGGGGCTTGAACTCAGGGCCTGGGTACTGTCCCTGAGCTTCTTTTGCTCAAGGCTATATATTACTCTACCACTTGAGCCACATTGCCACTTCTAGCTTTTTCTGTTTATGTAGTACTGAGGAATTGAACCCAGGGCTCCATGCATGCTAGGCCAGTATTCTACCACTAAGCCACATTCCAAGCCCTCCCCCCAACCTCTTGTCATATTCCATTTTATGTTTTTAGTATTTCATTCTAAAACAGTAGTGGCGGGGCTGGGAATATGGCCTGGTAGTAGAGTGCTTGCCTCATATACATGAAGCCCTGGGTTTGATTCCTCAGCACCACATAAACAGAAAAGGCCAGAAGTGGCGCTGTGACTCAAGTGGTAGAGTGCTAACCTTGAGCAAAAAGAAGCCAGGGACAGTGCTGCTCAGGCCCTGAGTTCAAGCCGCAGGACTGGCAAAATATAATAGTAATAATTGCAGAGAACCAAGGGAGTTCTCTGGGGTCTCTTCTATAAGGGTACTAAACTTAACTCTCCCCCCCAAATCCCCATCCCCTCCTCCTAATACCATAATACCATCACCTTGAGCATTTGAAAATTTGGAAGATATGAACGTTCAGGCCAATGCAAGCATGCAGTAAGAATTGTTACTTTTAGGCCAAGCATAGTGGTGCACATTTGTAATCTCAGCTACTTGGGAGCCTGAGACAAGAAGATTATAAATTCAAAGCTAGCCTGGGCAACATGTAGGGTTTTTTGTTTTTTGTTTGGGGTTTTTTTTGGCCAGTCCTGGGCCTTTCAAGGCTAGCACTCTGCCACTTGAGCCACAGAGCCACTTCTGGCCTTTTTCTACATATGTGGTGCTGAGGAATCAAACCCAGAGCTTCATGTATATGAGGCTAGCACTCTTTCCACTAGGTCATATTCCCAGCCCCACATGTAGGGTTTTGGTTTTTTTTTTTTCTTTTTTTGTGCCAGTACTGGGGCTTGAGATCAGGGCCTGAGCACTGTCACTTAGCTTTCTCAAGGTTTTCTTCCTCTGCCACTTGAGCCACAGCTCCACTTCTGGCTCTTTTGGTGGTTAATTGGTGAGAAGAGTCTCACTGACTTGCTTTGAGCCACGATCCTCAGATCTCAGCCTCCTGAGTAGCTAGGATTACAGGCGTGAGCCACCAGTGCCCAGCTACAACACAGATTCTGTCTCAGAACAAAAACACAAAGAGGGCTGGGAATATGGCCTAGTGGCAAGAGTGCTTGCCTCATATACATGAAGCCCTGGGTTCGATTCCCCAGCACCACATATATAGAAAATGGCCAGAAGTGGCGCTGTGGCTCAAGTGGCAGAGTGCTAGCCTTAAGCAAAAAGAAGCCAGGGACAGTGCTCAGGCCCTGAGTTCAAGGCCAGAACTGGCCAAAAAAAAAAAAAAAACCCCACAAAGAAGCTGGGTGCCAGTGGCTCTTGCCTGTAATCCTAGCTATTCAGTAGGGGGCTAAAATCTGAGGATTGCAGTTTGAAGCCAGCCTGGGAGAAAAATTTGGGAGACTCTTATCTCTAATTAATTACCAAAAGAAAAAAAAAGCCAGAAGGAAGGCTGTGGCTCAAATGGTAGAACACAAGTCTTGATGAAAAAAGCTCAGGGACAGTGCCCAGGCACTGACTTCAAGCCCATGACCAGCTGGAAAAAAAAAAAAAGAAAAATTTCTTTTGTTGCAAACTGAAGGTCAACTGCTGATATTCTGGCAGTTTAGGAAATCTGTGTGCACTAAGAAATTTTTCTTTTTTCTTTTTGGCCAGTCATGAGGCTTTAACTCTGGACCTGCTGGTGGTTGTCCCTGAGCTTCAGCTCAAGGCTAGCACTCTACCACTTGAGCCACAGTGCCACTGTTGGTTTTCTGGTAGTTAACTGTATATAAGAGTCTCATAGACTTTCCTGCCTGGGCTGGCTTTGAACTTTTATTCTCAGATGTCAGCCTCCTGAGTAGCTAGGATTGTAGGCCTGAGCCACTGGCACCAGGCAAGAAAATATTTATTAAAAATCACTCGGGGAGGGGTGGGGCTGGGAATATAGCCTAGTGGCAAGAGTGCTTGCCTTGTATTCGTGAAGCCCTGGGTTTGATTCCTCAGCACCACATATATAGAAAATAGCCAGAAGCGGCTCTGTGGCTCAAGTGGCAGAGTGCTAGCCTTGATCAAAAAGAAGCCAAGGACAGTGCTCAGGCTTGAGTTCGAGGCCCAGGACTGGCCAAAAAATAAAATATCAGTCTGGGGACTGGGAATATGGCCTAGTTATAGAGAGTTTGCCTCCTATCCATGAAGCCCTGGGTTCTATTCCTCAGCATCACATATATAGAAAAGGCCAGAAGTTGCACTGTGGCTCAAGTGGTAGAGTACTAGTCTTGAGCAAAAAGCCAGGAACAGTGCTCAGGCCCTGAGTTCCAGTCCTAGGACTGGCAAAAAAAAAATCACTCTGAACCCAGTTTCCTGAGCCAGTAGTACCCCCTCTGAGCTGACCTTTGAACCACATGCCTATGGACCCTCTTATTCTGGGCTGGAACAGATGTTTACAAGAGCAGTGCTCGAAGAATGAGGGGTGGACCCAGGAGCTCATCTGGATTGCCAGGAGTGTGGGGGCACTTGCTGGCTTGTTGGACTTTCTATTCACTACATGCTTCCCTTGTTGGGAAAAGGAAGGTTCTAGCAAGTTGGTAGCAGGGCTGTTCCTTGAAGCAGTCTCCTGATTTCATTCTGCTCTGCTATATTACATCCCCAAAGAAATCTCTTCTAGCCAATCTTGAGGCTGTTTCAGATACTTTCTCTAGAAATTAGCCAGTCTTCCATTCCGTGATGCAATGCATCCCTGAGGCATGTTTCCCCCCACCCCTGCATCCCTGAAGTGTTCTCTGTGTGTGTGTGTGTGTGTGTGTGTGTGTGTGTGTGTGTGTGTGTGTGTGTGTGTGTGTATTCTGGTTGTTTGTTTTTGTTTTATGCCAGTCTTGGGACTTGAATTAGGGGCCTGGGTGTCATTCCTAAACTTTTTTGCTCAATGTTGGTACTCTACCACTTGAGCCACAGCTCCACTTCTGTCTTTTTTTTGTTTTTTTGCATAGTTAATGGGAGATAGAGTCTTCTGGATTTTCCTGCCTAGGCTGGCTTGAGATCCTCACATCTCAGCCTCCTGAGTAGCTAGGATTACACCTGTGAGTCACCAGCCCCAACCCTGAGTTTCTTGTGACAATGACTCTTAAGTTTTTGTATTGCGCTGAACTTAGCATGTGTTCAGGCACCTTTTGTAGTACCTGTCAGGGCTGATGTCATCACAGCCTGTGTAGGGCGGATACTGTCAGCAATTCCTGTGCACAGGTGGAAAGGTAGACGTAGCAGTTGCATGGCACACAGGCCGCCATTACACATCCTCCCGGGTCATTTGTGTACCCACTTGCATAGCTCATGTGTGCATGTAGTCCCTTTTTTTTTTTCCACCTTGGACAGAGGTGATGGGAAATACCTCCCCACACCCTCAAATCTGGGCCTTCATTGTGAATGAGAGGCCATCTGTAATGTGTTCCTTCCCACACACTTGCCCCTGGCCCATGCTGGCTCCCTTGGACTGGTCCTCTTCTAGGCTTTTGGAAAGATCTGGTACGAGCTTCACTCAGGACATGCTGAATGGAGAACTGAAGAAGCTGTCTGAGGGTCTGGAAGGCACCAAGTACAGTGACGTGATGAAGCTCCTCCGAGTGGCCCTCAGCGGACACTTGGTGCGTGGGGTGATGGGCAGGGCTGCTTTCTGGAGCCACCCACAGATTGGCTCAGCTAGCATTTACTGGCAGGCACTGAGAATGCTTTGGGGGAATACAAAGATGGCTGAAGCATTGAGTCACCCAGTAGACTATCATGTTTTGACCATATTTTTATCTATATGCAAGTACCATGTAAGTACTGTGTGTACAGTAGTGAGTGAAACACAAAAGCCAGGCACCAGTGGCTCACGCCTGTAATCCTAGCTACTCAAGAGGCTGAGACCTGAGAATCTTAAGACAAAAGGCTATGAGATTCCAAACACTAAAACGCCTAGAGTGAAGCTGTGGCTCAAGTGGTAGAACTCCAGCCTTGTCACAAAAGCTCAGAGACAGGGTCCAGGCCCTCAGTTCAAGCCACAACATTGACACAAAAACACAAATAAGAGCAAGGGAAGGGGTGACATTGTCCAAAAAGAAATGTACTCCTTACCTGACTTATGTAACTCCTTTGTGTACCACCTTTATAAAAATAAAAAAAAATAACTTAAAAAATAAAACAAAACCACAAGCCCACTTCATGGGCTTCAGGAAGGGAACAGATCTGTCAGCAGTCTACCTAACTGGAAAATGTGCTTCTGAAACCCAGTGTCATCCAGGAAAGAGAAGGACCATTAGCACTGGGTCTATAACTCACTGTAGAGCACTTATCTAATGTGCTGAGGTCCTGGGTTCCATCCCCAGGGCCATCAGTCAATCCTAGCTACTCAAGAGACTGAGATCTGAGGATCGCAATTCAGAGCCAGCCCAGCCAGCCAGTCCACAGGACTCTTTATCTTCGGTTAAACACCAAAAAGCCAGAATTGGAGCGGTGATAGAGTGCCAGCCTTGTACAAAAAAAAACAAAAGCCAAGCAGGACTGAGAATGTGGCTTAGCGGTACAGTGCTTGCCTAGCATGCACAAAGCATGTACAAATCAAACAAAGGTTCGATTCCTCAGTACCACATAAAACTGAAAAGGCCAGAGTGGTACTGTGGCTCAAGTGGTAGAGTGCTAGCCTTGAACAAAAGAAGCTCAGGGACAGTATCCAGGCCCTGAGTTCAAGCCCCAAGACTGGCAAAAAAAACAGGCAAAAGAGCAATAGGAGAGTTCAAGCCCTAGAACCATCATAAAAGATGAGCTTCTTGAAAACAGGCTACAGGTTGAGACTTGAGCACAGGTCCTGAGGTAGTTCCAGGCATCCAGTAATGATTTTGCTCCCCTCCCCCTCTCTTTTTCATAGCAAGGACCCCCAGTGGCTGAAATGATGGTGTCCTTGGGACCCCAGGAAGTGTGGGAACGAGTCCAGAAGGTGCTTTCCAGCTAAGGAGCATGTGTGCAGGACAGTGGACATGGCCCCAGGATCCTGTGCCCTTGGAAACTGCCTGACACAAGGAGGCAGCCTGCGGGTTAGGCCTGGCAGCGGGACCAGGCATGGAGAGTTTAACCAAACTCAGAGCATTGACAACGCCTCAAAGGGCCAGGGAAGCCCATCCCACAGCTCTTCAATTCCAGGAAAGATGTCCTTCTGTATGGGTTTCCACACCACATTCCACACAGGGGTTAGGAGCTGGAGCACAGAAAATGCTGCCTTCCAGAACAGTCCAGAGGGCTCAGATACAGATTTGTTAGGGCTGCTATCAGCAGAACTAAGTGGTGGTGGCTCATACATCAGAGATTGCTTTTCTCCCAGAAGCTGCAAGTCCAAGATCAAGTCTCACAAGGTTGTTTCTCATGGGCCTGTCTCCATGCTTGCAGACTGCCATTTCTTGCTGTGTCCCAGGTCTCCTTGGAACCCCTGCATCCCTGGCTTCTCTGTGTGTGTGCTAATCAACTCCTCCCAGGATACCAGTCACATTTAATTAGGGCCCACTCTCCCAGCCTCATTTTACTCTTAACACCTTTTCCAAGGCTCCTCGTGTCCTTATACAGTTCACATCCTTTGGTCCTAAGGGTCCTGTGGAGTGTGGTGGGGGGAGAGGGTGGTGTCCTTATACAGTTCACATCCTTTGGTCCTAAGGGTCCTGTGGAGTGTGGTGGGGAGAGAGGGTGGACATAGTTCAACCCCTCACAGCTTGGCAGCAGCCTGAGCTAATAACTGCCAGGAACCCACACTTGACAAAGCCAGGGCCTAGCTAGACATGAAACGTTCTTTGGGGATTGTAAAGTGAGAAGTTACTCATTGGCCAAGGGAAGCACTTCTGTTTGGTGTTAGTTTTCATCCTTGGACCTGGGGGCAGCCTGTGCTCCTTTCCCCAGAGAGGGAGCTCCTCTCTCTCCTTTCCCAGTCCTTCAACTGAAGACTTTGCCCCTGCCTATTTGGTGTCTTTTTCTCTATAGCCACTCCTTTCTGCCATCACTGTAAAGGGAATTTTTCCCCCTTGGGGTCTTAGATGACTTGGAGTAGCTAAAATGAAAAGGAATGAGGAGACAGGAAGGGACTAGGGACAAAAACCTTCTACGTTTCTCAGGCTCCAAGTGAGCAGCCAGCCTCAAAGATAGCTACGGGCCACCCCTTCCTCCACATGGTAGAGGCTGACTTGTGTGACCAGCAGGCTGGCCTTGACCTCCAAGGTCATCAGACACCTCAAAGCTTCTAGCTTGTTCCCCTCAATTCCCTATCAGGAAGACACTGGAGCAGCCCTTTGCAGGGTCTTGCCAACGGCCATATGGGTGAGAGGTGTGGGAAAATGGTCTTTCCATCCTAGCCAAGTAGTGGAGTGACTGCCACCTCCCTGAGAGATCCAGAGCTGCTCAGCAGAGCCCCTCTGGAATGTAAGTGAAGGGGTTGTGAAATAGTAAATGTTTATTTTGTCAAGCCACTTGCTTTGGGAGTGATTTATTGCCCAGAATAGATAACTACTCTCTGCCCAGGAGAGCAGGGTAAATGCACTGAAGAGTTTGTTGGGCCTTACAGAATCTTAGTCTTTGCTTAAAAAAAAAAAAAATCCACAAGAAGCTGGGCGCTGGTGGCTTACTTGGAGATGGAGGCTTGGAGACAGCCTGGGCAGAGAAGTCTGTGAGCCTCTTATCTCTAATTACCCACCAAAAGCTGGGAGTGGAATTGCGACTCAAGTGACAGAGCCTCAGCCTTGAGTAAAAGAACCAAGTAAGAGCATGAGACGTTGAGTTCAAGCCCCAGTACCACCAAATAAAGTTCTCTGGTTATGAGTAATAGAAGCCAACCATCTAGTGAAACTCCCTGGAGGCAATGAACACCAAAGAACCTATGAAAAAGCCCCATAGCCCTGAACAAGGCACAAGCCAAGCAGCAGGGGTCACACTTGTCCCTGTTCTGTAGTGGGAACATGTAAATTGTATGTTTTTTTTAAATTAAATTTTATTGACAAGGTGATGTACAGAGGGGTACAGTAACATAATAAGGTAGTGAGTACATTTCTTGTCATATTTGTTACACCTTCCCTCATTTTTCTTTCCCTTCCCTAGTTCAGGTAAGCATATACAATACAATGGTACAATATCCAGTGTACCAAAATCATACAGTAGCCACATGGGGTACGCCAAAGGAAATTCACCTAGTACATTAGACATAATTATAACAAAATCCTCCTGTTTCCTTCTCTTTGAGTTCATTTTGCTTAGCCTCATATAATCATATGTCCATAGCTGTTGAGCTATTGTGATCCTCTGATAGGTCTATCCTAGACCTTTTTATGTTTATTTAGTAATTGTTTGGTTTTAGATACATAATGTAAAGTCGCTGACCCAAACAGGTGGAAATACCATTTGAAAAGAAGTTAGTTATTTTTCAGACCTGATCTCTATTGTTCTCCCACACACACACCCCTGCACCCCTAACAGTCATATATCAAGGAGACCATGTGCCTTTGTTCTCTGTTGAACTGTATATTTTGTTGTTTCTTTGTGTGTATGTGTCCCTCTGTTTTGAGATGCTGAGTCTAGTTGGCTGAAACCATATTGCCAGATCAGATCTTAACCAGGAACAAGTAGTCCCTTGGGGACTGTTTCCTGTGAGGGAAGTGTTCCCAGGCAAACAAGGGAGCTGTTTCAGCCTGTCTCACTAGGCTCTCACAACCCCATGACAGGGTAGTAGTACTGCTGTCTGCATTGTAGATGGGGAAACTGAGGTAGGAACACTTGAGAGCACTGATGAAACTGTTTGCGGCAAAGTCCGTATTTAAATACAGTCCTGGCTGGGTGCCAGTGGCTCACTCCTGTCATTCTGACTACTCAGAAGGCTGACATCTGAGGATGGAGGTTGAAAGCCAGCCTGGTTAGGAAAGTCCGTGAAACTCTTTTCTCCAATTAACCACCAGAAAACTTGAAGTGGTGCTGTGACCATAAGTGGTAGAGTGCTAGTCTTGAGCTGAAGAGCTCAGAGACAGTGCCCAGGCCCAGAATTCAAGCTCCACCACCGACAAAAAAAATTCAGGTCCCAGATAAGCCAGAACCCTAACCCAAATCTTTGCTACTAATTGGCTTCAAACTTTGCTTCTAAGACATCAAGAATCATTATAGAGAGTGAGATGCTGGAGTTTCATGCCTGCCTGTAAATTTTAGCTACTTAAGAGGCTGAGACCTGAGGATCATGGTTCAAAGCCAGCCCAGGCAGGAAAATCAATAATCTGATATCCAACTGACCAGCAAAAAGCTAGGAGAGGAGGTATGGCACAAGTGGTAGAGTACCAGTCTTGAGTGGAAAAGCTAAGGGACATGTCGTGCCTAGGCCCTAAGTTCCAGCCCCATTTCCAACATCCACACAGGCAGCCAGAAGAGTGTGTTGGCCATTTGGGATTGGGGATAGAGGAAGTGGAGAGTTACTGCTGAATAGTGTGCGTTTTCAGTTTCAATAAACATTAGCTGCTCCCTTGTGATCACCACTGTTGTCTTATTCTTAGAAACAGTGATCTTGATTGTACCACAGAGGAACATTCTGTGACTGAAACTGTTGTGCCAAGTCGCAAGACCACCCCCAAGAAGACCACCGAGATTTAGACACTCCGAAATGCAAAAGCAAGGCAAGGCTTTATTTAACGAGCTGCCAACTCGGGCCTCGTCCTACCCACCGACACAGCGGAGGTTAGGAGGAAGCCCCGAGCTGTGATTACACAGGGCTTATAAAGGCAAAGAACAAGGTTACATCAGCTGTGCAAGCAAGATTAGAACACAGGTACAAATCTGATTGGCTCAGGGTTCGATTCTAAAATGGGGTTCACGTGGTGGGGCCTGACTTCAAAGTCTGGCACCTCATTTCCCCCTTTTTCTTTTTGGTACCTTGGGAGCCAATCATGGCTCCATTCTGTCCATTTCAATGGCTTGCATGTCTAGGGGATGATATAGAGGTAAGGCATGGGCCAGTATGGCCAAAAGTAGTATCCGAAAATAACTCTGGTCCCTCGGTTTTAAAGGGGGGCTGATGGGTGAAGATCATCCATCTTCTGTAACTTCTTCAGGCTGACTCAGGGGCGTTGACCTCACCCAGCCAGGAACCTATAACCCTAGTCTACTTTACCAAGGGACTGCAGGATTCACCTCACTTGAGTGAGCTGCCAAAATAACATTAACACTAGCCAGGGTAGTAAGGAAAGAAGGCAAAAAGAAAATTATAACAATATTCAGTCTAACTTTCTTTTCTTGAGGCGAAGGCGAAGCGGCTGAGTTGGGTGCTTGGAGACCTCCCATGTTCCACCACGGTAGTTGTCATCCAGGGCAAAGGGGTCAGCTGGCCTGGCGTGGAAGTAATGAACCCAAGTGGTGATGCCGTCTAGGGTTCCTTCCACCATGGTTCTTAGGATTTCAGTCCCCTGGTCTGAATAAATGGGGGGTAGGGACAGAAGCAGAATCATATCTTTTAGAGTCCAATTCATTTTCTCTACCTGTCCTGCACTCTGGGGTCTATAAGCACAATGCAATTTCCAATCCGTCCCCAGTGCTGCAGCTATTCCCTGACTTACTTTTGAGACGAAAGCCTGTCCGTTGTCTGACCCAATGTTGGATGGGAAGCCATACCTGGGTAGGATTTCTTCCAGGATCTTCTTAGCCACTACATTCGCAGTCTCATGCTTTGTTGGATAGGCTTCAACCCATCCTGAAAAGGTGTCTACAAAAACTAGCAAATATTTGTAATTTCTGTGAAATCTACTTCCCAATACACACCTGGCCTATTCCCACAGAGGCGAGCTCCTTTAGTAATCTGTTGATTGGGGGCATTGGCAAGCTGACAGGCCTTTAACAGATCTCAATAAGGACACAATCTCAGGTCTACAAGCTTTCTTTACTAAACAGATGTATGAGCTTAAAATTCTCACTGCCAGTCAGGGCTTTGAGCAAATGCGGGGGGTGAGATTTTAATCTATCCTCTCATTTGACAAACTTACCCTTACTAACCACTATCACAGATGACTGGTAAATTCCTGCCCAGTAGACAGACATGGGCATTGGAAAGGCATGCTTATGAACTATTCTTCTAGGACTTCCCGGCTTTAACTTTTGAAAGGCCAACAGTAGTGACTCTAGGATCTGACACCATCTCTGACATCCAAGCAGTGACTTACTGCCTCTGGATGCTCCATCACTTTTGTCCCAGGAGGAGTGACTTTCGACTTGGACTCAGGGCCTGAGTGCTGTCCCTCAGCTCTCCAGCTCAAGACTAGCACCGTACCACTTTTGAGTTCCACACCACTCCGTTCCCAGCACTCTGCTGGCTGATTAGAGACAAGTCTCTCACAGGGACCTTTCTTTGCCCGGGCTGGCTTCGAACCGCAGATTCAGATCAATGAGTCTTATAAGGGGCCACTTTACTCCAATTATAAGCAACAAGGTGGTCCACACAGAAGTAGTTTTTAAGCATGCTCTCTTACCTGGAACTTATTAAGGGTCAGTATTAGATCTTGACAAACTTGTAGGAATCACCTGTGCTTCTCTGTGGGCCTGCTGGAAACTGTTACAAAAAAACCTACAAAGAAGCTGGAATGGCAATTAAACATTTTGGTAGCCATAATTCTCCTTTTCTCACTTTACAATAATTATTTAGGACAATTTTACTTCCAAATTTCTTATCTAGAAATGTATTCTTGATTTCCAAAGCCTTTTTAACACTAACACAACACTTTAGCTTTTATCTGCATCGGAAAAACTGAAGCTCACAGGCAATCTGAAACCAGGTGCCGCCCTTCGCTTACGTGCTGCTTGTTTTAAAAGAGCCTCTTTTTTTTTTTTTCTTCAGTCCCAGTTACTGCATGGCATGAAGACCTTTGAATTTAAACTTAGTTTTGCATCATACTGCAGTCTTGAACATGTTCACACTCACACATGCACACACACATACATTTTCAAAAGATCTTAAAGCGGGCTGGGGATATAGCCTAGTGGCAAGAGTGCCTGCCTCGGATACACGAGGCCCTAGGTTCGATTCCCCAGCACCACATATACAGAAAATGGCCAGAAGCGGCGCTGTGGCTCAAGTGGCAGAGTGCTAGCCTTGAGCGGGAAGAAGCCAGGGACAGTGCTCAGGCCCTGAGTCCAAGGCCCACGACTGGCCAAAAAAAAAAGATCTTAAAGCGCGCTGAATAAGCATCGGCCGTACATTTTAAGACAAAAACTTTAACAAATGATTTTAGCATTCTCCAGCCTCATTTTCCAGGGCTTGATAGTTTTAGTAAAACATTTTTAGTCTTAGTAAAACATTTTAGCGCACCAAACAATTTTCTGCTTAAGAAGGCTGGGTGGGGGTCCCCCCAGAGTTCTTTTTTTGCGGACATTCTCACTGATTGACTGATTGTGGGCTGTCACCTGTACATCTTTCCAGTGAGCTAAAGTCAAGTCCAGGGGAGTGGAAGGAACGTTCCCCATCATCCGTTTGTCAGTCAGGCACAGTGCAAGAAAAAACACACACAAAAATGATCTCCTTAACCTTCCTCCAGTGAGCTAGGATCAAGTCTAGGGGGCTAGATGGAGGTCCTCAGATAGAACGTTATCTATAGCTCTGATCAGATGTTCAGTCCAAAAGGCTACAAGAAACAAACAATTAATACAAAAGGAGGAAAACACACAGGCCTAAGAAAAGCTACGAGTTGGAGATCTCCCAAGCTGGGCCACAACCTCCTACAAGGGTGCAGAAGGAATGGACCCGAGTTGGCCCACAACCTCCTGTAAGAAGGAGTGGACCCGAGTTGGCCCACAACCTCCTGCAAGGGTGCAGAAGGAGTGGACCCGAGTTACGAGTTGGAGATCTCCCAAGTTGGCCCACAACCTCCTGCCAGGGTACGGGAGGAGTGGACCCAAGTTGGCCCACAACCTCCTGCCAGATAAGCAGAAGGAGCAGACCCAAGTACAAGGTGGGCGGGTTGAGTCTCGTTTAGGAGGCCCTCCTGGTCAGTTCTGGCCAAAAACCAAACTGACTCGCGCCCTACAAGTATAAGCAAAAGCAAAACAGACAAATTACAGGACAAGACAAATGAACAGCGCTGTTTTCTTACCTTCGGAGTCTGGGATCTCGGGGTCTTTGGGGCTATCCCGGACGAAACCCCAAATGTTGTGCCAAGACGCAAGACCACCCCCAAGAAGACCACCGAGATTTAGACACTCCGAAATGCAAAAGCAAGGCAAGGCTTTATTTAACGAGCTGCCAACTCGGGCCTCGTCCTACCCACCGACACAGCGGAGGTTAGGAGGAAGCCCCGAGCTGTGATTACACAGGGCTTATAAAGGCAAAGAACAAGGTTACATCAGCTGTGCAAGCAAGATTAGAACACAGGTACAAATCTGATTGGCTCAGGGTTCGATTCTAAAATGGGGTTCACGTGGTGGGGCCTGACTTCAAAGTCTGGCACCTCAAAACTAGCAGTAAATTTCTTGAAGCCAGGCACTGGTGGCTCATGCCTGTCATCCCAGCTACTCAAGAGGCTGAGATTAGAGGATCATGGTTCAAACCCGGCTGGGGCAGGGAAGTCTGTGACACGCTAACCTCCAATTAACCACCAAAAAGTGGGAAGTTTATGGCTCAAGTGGTAAAGTACTAGCATTGAGACAAAAAGCTCAGGGACAGCGCCCAGGCCAATTTAAGACCCAGAACTGGCACATACACAAATAAACACATTAAAAAAACAAAGGGCTGAAGGCATGGCTTAGGTGGTAGAACACCAAAAGTGTCAGACCCTGAGTTTAAATCCTAGTACTGGGAGAAAAAAGAACAAATGAAAAACAGGTTTGGAAGTATGTCTCAGTAACAGCCTGAGTTTACCAAGCACAGGCTCTGAGTTCAAACCCCAGTACCACACACACACACACACACACACACACACACACACACACACACACACAAAGGAAATTGACTATATCAATTTTGGTTCTGAGACAAAGTTTGGCTGTGTAGACCACACTGACCTTGTATACTTGATCCTGCCTCCTCCCAAGTGCTGGAATCACGGGCATTCTGTTAATATTTTGGTCTTACATAAAATAAAAATTCTTTTCAAGGACCAAGAAAGTGAATACTTAGAAAAGGAAAACCTTTTCTGAAAACGATGAAAGGGTTTGGAGAAGGAAGCTTTTAGTTGAGTTCAGAGAACATATGTGTACTTTGTTGGGTTCTGAGGGATGAGAAGGAATTTCCTAGCTAGGAGTGGATTAGAAGGATATTCTAAGCACAGGAATGAAATGAGAGCTTCACAAGGTTGGAGGTAATTGGAACCAAAGGTAGAGGTTAGGGGAAGGTAGACAGGCCCCTGAGGAAGCTAACAGAACTGAGATCTGAATGATCTTTCTTTGCCAGTGAAATACATCTAGGCATGTACTGATGCGAATGCAAGACCCTTATTCGAGCCAGGAGCAGGAAGATAAATTTGGCACACTTGGCTAGTGGATGGTGCTGTTAGCCAGGGCCCAGGGTCTTTCCACCTCTGCTTTCCTAACTGAACCCAAAACAGCCTGGGGTGGTTCTGCTCCCAGTGGACTGACTGCTTGGTGTCTGTACTTCCTGAGGTTGTCTGCTGAGGGTCTTTGCCTCTGAGCACTATCCCCTTGCTTTGCCTTGGTGAGCCCTTCCCTGCCGGGGAAGTGAGGGACTCAGAGCTGGACTCAATCTGATTGGCTGGATCATGGAGTGATGTGTACATGACAGATGAGGAGCCTTGCAATGCTCTTTCTGTACAGTGAAGTGACATGATTGCATGTGTGAGGATTTGTGTGTGGCCATGCATGTGCCAGTATTAAGCCTTAAACTTGTTCTCATTTATAGCCACCCTCACCCTGGCTTCCCTTAGGGCCCAGAACCCGTTCCTGTCTTTGCTCATGTTATTCTTTCTAGAAATCTCCAATTATAGGCTTTTTCCCCTTTACCTGTTCCCTGTTTTTTGTTGTTGTTGTTGTTGTTGTTGTTTGTTTTTAGTTCTGGGGTTTGAATTCAGGGCCTCTCGTCCTCACTAGCTTGCTCAGCTAGTGCTCCCCCACTTGAGCCAAGTGTCTGGCTTGGCTTTTTTTTTTTTGTCTTGGGGGGCCTGGGTGCTGCCCCTGAGCTCTTTGCTCTAGGCTAGCACTCTCCCATTTGAGCTATAGTACAGCTCCACTTCCAGTTTTTGTTCTGCTTTGTTTTTTGCCAGTCCTGGGGCTTGAACTCAGGGCCTGAGCATTGTCCCTGGCTTCTTTTTGGCCAAGGCTAGCACTCTACCACTTGAACCACAGCGCCACTTCTGGCTTTTTCTATATATGTGGTACTGAGGAATCGAACTCAGGGCTTCGTGTATATGAGGCGAGCACTTTACCAGTAGGCCATATTCCTAGCCCCCCACTTCCAGTTTTTGAGTGTTAATTGGAAATAAGAGTTTTGGGGGGACTTCTCTGATGGGCCTGGCTTCTCAAACTGTGGTCCTCAGATCTCAGCCTCCTGAGTAGCTAGGATTATAGGCATGAACCACCAGCATCCAGCAGAACTTCACATTTGTGCTTTGTGTGTGTGTTTGCTGGTATTGAGCTTGAACTCAGAACCTGGTGCTGCCCATTTTCTTTTTCTCCCAAGGCTGGTGCTCTATCACTTAAGCCTCATCTTAACCTCTAGCTTTTTGGTGGTTAATTGAAGATAAGAGTTTCATGAACTTTCCTACCCAGCCTGGCTTTGAACCATGATCTTTGCATCTCAGCCTCCGGTTAACTACAGTGACAGGCTCAAGCCACCAGTGTTCAGCTATGGTTGCTGTTTTTGTTGGTAATCCACATGGTATGAATAGGAACAAGTTTGGCTTGGCTCTCACTAAGGTCTTTATGATGCCCTGGGCATTTCCAGCTTACATTCAAACCTGGGCAACACATTGAGGTCCCAGCCAAGGAAGTGAGCCGGGCCCCTGACCACTCGCAATCCTGGCTTCGGCAGGAAAGCCCATCTCAAAGAGTCCACAGAGCCCCTCTTGCTGGAGTCCATCCGATCTCATCTCCATTCGTTTATGGTCCTCACACTATGAGCCAGGTCCTTTTAGATCTGGAGATGTGCACAGACATAACACAGTAATCACCCAAGATGTTACTCCTCTATTTTTTTCCCTTTACCTGTACTAGTTCTTTGTTTTGTTTTGTTTTTGGCCAGTCCTGGGCTTTGGACTCAGGGCCTGAGCCAACTGCTGTCCCTGGCTTCTTTTTGCTCAAGGCTAGCACTCTGCCACTTGAGCCACAGCGCCACTTCTGGCCATTTTCTGTATATGTGGTGCTGGGGAATTGAACCCAGGACCTCATGTATATGAGGCAAGCACTGTTGCCACTAGGCCATATCCCCAGCCCCCTGTACTAGTTCTTGATGTCAGGGCCATGGCTCTCACTTGTTTTTTTTGTTTTGTTTTGTTTTTGCTCAAGACTGGCATTCTATTACTTGAGTCACCCCTCCACTTCATGTTGCCCTTACTAAGCCAAAGGTGGGCTGTAATCCCACAGTACTCTAATTCCAGCACTGGGGAGAATGAAGCAGGAGGATGGTGAGTCCAGGGCAGCCTAGGGACATGGCAAGACTGTCTCAAAACAGCAACAGAGGTGAGGCTCTGCTTTCAGTCCCTAGTGCCCCCCCCCCCCCACACAGCCCAAGTCTCCACCCCAACACAAATGAATGAAAGGTACAGTCCCTGCCTTAAAAAATAGCCCAGTGTTACTGGGCACTGGTGGCTCTCACCTGTAATCCTAGCTTTTTAGGAGGCTGAGATCTGAGGATCAGGGTTTGAAGCCAGCCTGGGCAGGAAAGTCTATGAGACTCATATCTTCAAGTGAGCACCAAAAAACCAGAAGTGGGGCTGGGGATATGGCCTAGTGGCAAGAGTGCTTACCTCGTATACATGAAGCCCTGGGTTCGATTCCTCAGCACCACATATACAGAAAATGGCCAGAAGTGGCACTGTGGTTCAAGTGGCAGAATGGTAGCATTGAGCATAAAGAAGCCAGGGACAGTGCTCAGACCCTGAGTTCAAGCCCCAGGACTGGCAAACAAACAAACAAACAAAAAACCCAGAAGTGGAGCTGTGGCTCAATTGGTAGAGCACTAGCTTTGAGCACAAAAGCTCAGGAGCAGCACCTAGGCCCTGAGTTCAAGCCTCAAGACTTACACACACACACATTCACACAAAATCCTAGTGCCAAGGGACATGAACAATTGCAGTAATACCAGTGTGCAGAGATCAAGGTAAAGTGACAGATGGAGACCATGGAGGGAAGTGAAACCAGAAAATTCTTTGTTTCCCTTTCTATAACAGAAGGTTTTGTTTCGTTTTGATTTTTTTTTTTGATACTGTGTTGTTTTATTTTTTATGCTGGTACTAGGGCTTGAACTCAAGGCCTGGAGCTCTTGCTTAACTTTTTTTGCTCTGCCACTTGAGCCTAGCAGCTCTAGCTGCTAGCTTTTTGGGTATAATTGAGGATGAGGGTCTCATGGACTTTTCTTGCTCAGTCTGGCTTTGAATCTGGATTTTATTCAGATCTCAGCCTCCTGCATAGCTAGGATTACAGTCATGAGCCACCAGCACTTGAAAAAATGTCCTTATAAGAATTAATGTCCAGGCTGGGAATGTGGCTTAGTGGTAGAGTGCTTGTCTAACATGCATGAAGCCCTGGGTTTGATTTCTCAGTGCCACATTAACAGAAAAAGCCAGAAATGGTGCTGTGGCTCAAGTGGTAGAGTGCTGGCCTTGAGCAAAAGAAACTCTGGGACAGTGCCCAGGCCCTGGGTTCAAGCCCTAAGACTGGCAAAAAAGAAGAAGAGAGACCCCTATGCTTCCTTCCTCTTCACCCTGAGGAACAGCAGGAAGTGTGAAGGCCCAGTAGGTGTGAAGGCAGGGAGGGAGTCCTCACCAAGAGCCCAGTGAGCTAGCATCTTCATCTCAGACCTCTCCACCTCCGGAATTGAGAAATGCATTTCTGTTACTTGTAATATTTTGTTACAGCAGCTTTAGCTGACTAAGGCAAATTACAATAATGGTAACACCAAATGTTTACTATGGTCCCATAGTCACTGTGTGTGCGTACCAGGACTTCCACTCATGGCCACAAGCTATCATTCAGCTTTTTTGCTCATGGCTGTGTGCTCTACCACTTGAGCCACCCTTCCAGTCTGGCTTTTTAATGGTTAATTGGAGATGAGAGTCTGGTGAGCTTTTCTGCCCCGAATGACTTTGAACCTCAATCCTCAGATCTCAGCCTCCAGAAGAGTGAGGATCAGGTGTGAGCCACTGTTGGGCTCCGTAGTCTCCTTTTACTGCCTCCATTGTTCATGTGTCCAACAAAGATTTGTTTCACTGGTGTGCCTAGCACTGCCCCGCATGAGGGAGATACAGAGGTGCTGGAAATATCTCAGTGGCGTGCAACAGGGAAGGGACTGTAGGAAAGTATTGGTGGAGTCTGGGAAGAGGTGCCTGTCTAACACTCTTCCAGGTTCTGGCCTTTCACTTCACAACTCCTGCTTCTGTCAGCAGATCACCCCTAGCTATGCAAAATAATTCCAGCTTGTGGGCTTGCAAATTAATTCTGTCCACAGCAAGAACAACTCTCTCTGCTGGTAAGAAGCTAGTTGTGTGCTTATTTGCATTTTATTTATTTATTTATTTATTTGGCCAGTCCTGGGGCTTTGGACTCAGGGCCTGAGCACTGTCCCTGGCTTCTTCTTGCTTAAGGCTAGCACTCTGCCACTTGAGCCACAGCGCCCCTTCTGGCCATTTTCTGTATATGTGGTGCTGGGGAATCGAACCCAGGGCCTCATGTATACGAGGCAGGCACTCTTGCCACTAGGCCATATCCCCAGCCCTATTTGCATATTTTTTATATTTGTTTCAACAGTACTTTATTCCACAGAAATTTATCTGTCTCTGACTTCTCTTGTGGACAGATGATAAACATCTGTTTGGCTCCCTCATTCAATTCACAAATTAAAATATGTATTTTTTTATTTTAGTTTATTTTTTGTGTTGGGAACTCAGAGCCTAGGCACTGTCTCTGAGTTTTTTTCATTCAAGGTTAGTGCTTTACCACTTAAGCCACAGCTCCACTTCCAGCTGGCTTTTGGTAGTTAATTGGAGATGAGTCTCAAGATTTTTCTTGCCAGGCTGGCTTTGAACAGCGATCCTCAGATCTCAGCCTCCTGAGTAGGATTACAGATGGGAGGTGCTTGGCTTAAGAGTTATAAAATGTGTGTGTGTGCGCACACGCGCGTGCTTGAATTCCTGGGGCTGGAATTCAGGGCCTGGGTAATGTCCCAGAGCTTTTGGGCTAAAGGCTAGAGCACTGTCACTTTAGTGCAGCATGTTTCCTGCTTTTTGGAGATAAGAGTGTCAAAAACTTTTCTGCCTGGGGCTGTCTTTGAGCCTTGATTATAGGAGTGAGCCACCAGCACTCACCTAGGAATTATGTTTAATGAGCCCATTTCAGTGTTGGAGAATCATAACTGATGTTTTTGGGACAAGCAGGAAGTATTCTTTCACAAAATAATTATGTATTGAGTTGATGATGGTTTAAAGTGTTATAGAGAAAGGGGAAAGCTGGTGGCTTATGTCTGCAATCCTAGCTACTCAGGAGGCTGAGATCTGAGGTTCATGGTTCAAAGCCTGCCCAGGCAGGAAAGTCCATGAGATTGCTTATCTCCAATTAACAGCCAAAAAGATAGAAGTGGAGCTGTGGCTCAAATGATAAGAGTACTAGCCTTGAATGAAAACACTAGGCCCAGGAGTGGAGGGAGCATTTTTATAATGACTTAAGGTTCACACCTTTACTATAAGAAAAAAAATTTCAAATGTAAGTCGTTTGTTGTCTCAGGCAAATGAAGTATCATGGATTGGATTGTTGTTGATTTCAGTAAGCTAGTAGGTTCTGCCAAGTACATGCATAAACACCAGAATAAAGAATAGAAAGGTAATATATTTATTTGAAGTTAAATTACTGCTTTTATTTAAAAAAATCACTGCTTATAGATTCCTTGTGTCTGATTTTATAAATTGTAATGGGAAAAATTGATTTCTGTATCTTTCCCTTTATTTCTGTCCACAGAATAAATGTTATATTCTAAATTTCCTTTTTTTTTTTTTTTTTTGGCCAGTCCTGGGGCTTGGACTCAGGGCCTGAGCACTGTCCCTGGCTTCTTCTTCTTCTTCTTTTTTTTTTTTTTTGCTCAAGGCTAGCACTCTGCCACTTGAGCCACAGCGCCACTTCTGGCCATTTTCTGTGTATGTGGTGCTGGGGAATTGAACCCAGGGCCTCATGTATACGAGACAAGCACTCTTTGCCACTAGGCCATATCCCCAGCCCAATATTCTAAATTTTCATTAAAAAAAAAAAAAGAAAAATCTCAGGGACAGTGTCAACGCCCTGAGTTCAAGCCCCAGGACTGGTCCCAAAATAAAAGGAATATATAGGGAAGCTGGGCATTACTTTAGAAATGGTGGTCTGAAAATCTAGGAAGACTATCCAAGATAAAAATGCTAAGGGAAGGCCAAGTTTGGGTGACTCGCCTGTAATCCTAGCTATTCAAGAATCTAAGGTCTTCGGATACCAGTTCAAAGGAAAGTCCATGAGATGCTTATCTTCAGTTAACCACCAAAAACCAGAAGTAGATCTGTGGCTCACTTGGTAGAGCTCCAGTTTGGAGCTAAAAAACTTCCCAGGCAGTACCCAGGCTCTGAGTTTAAGCTCCAAGACCGACATATGTGCGCGCGCGTGCGCGCACTCACACACACACTCTCTGAGGGAATAATTCAAATATGGGGTACAGAGGCTAGGAATGATGTGGCTTAGCAGTGCTAGCCTTGAGCATAAAGAAGCCAGGAACAGTGCTCAGGCTCTGAGTTCAAGCCCCAGGACTGGCAGAAAAACCAAAGTGGGGGCTGGGAATATGGCCTAGTGGCAAGAGTGCTTGCCTCCTGTGAAGCTCTCAGTTCGATTCCCCAGCACCACATATATGGAAAACAGCCAGAAGGGGCGCTGTGGCTCAGGTGGCAGAGTGCTAGCCTTGAGCGGGAAGAAGCCAGGGACAGTGCTCAGGCCCAGAGTCCAAGGCCCAGGAATGGCCAAAAAAAAAAAAAAGAAAAACCAAAGTGGAATATGGGTTCAAGCCTGTGAGGCTAGTCGGTGGGCTCCGACCTTGCTAGATGGAGTTCCTGGAGGAGACCAGCATAGCTGGGTCTCAGGCCCGAGGCAGCGCGGGGCGGGGCCACAGGGGGCGTGGTTGCAGTGAGCTCAGGCGAGGGCGTGGCCCCGAGAGGCCCCGCCCCGGTCACGTGCCGCCGCGTCGGCAGCTCTGGAGCCCTCCAGGCGGTCACAGCTGCAGCAGCTACGGGGCCGTGACCGCGGCGGGACCGTAACGGGACTGGGTGATGGCGGCGACAGCTGTGGCGGCGGGGAATGGGCCGGCGGCGGGGGCCGAGTCCACGGAGGGCCCCCCGGGACCAGCGGCGGCGCTGGAGCTGTGGCTCAGTGAGTGGCGGGGCCAGGCCCCACGCGAGGCGTCGCTTCCCGCCGCCTCCCCGGGCCTTGTTGCTTCGGCGGTGGCCGCGGGGTGCGGGGCGGGGGGAGGCGGCGACGGCGCGGAAAGGCCTCACCCTGGTGTCCCCAGCCTGAGGGGGCTTCTCCCCCGTCACCCCACCCTTCCGTGCAAGGCCGAGCGCCCAGGGGCTGCTTTTGTGTCCCGCGCTGTGCAGAACGCGCTCCAGCCATTGTTAGTCCTGACTGCGACCCCAGGCACGGG
Organism: Perognathus longimembris pacificus; assembly: GCF_023159225.1. Classification (NCBI taxonomy): domain Eukaryota; kingdom Metazoa; phylum Chordata; class Mammalia; order Rodentia; family Heteromyidae; genus Perognathus; species Perognathus longimembris. The sequence continues at coordinate 2,987,439 of NC_063183.1, read as the reverse complement.
GTGCAGCGGGGATGTCGGAACGTGGGGTGACGCGGGCCTGTGAGCGGACCCGGCCTGGGGCCGTCCGCGGGAGGCCGAGGGCTTTATCCACCCGCCGGGGTTTACGAGCCCGTGCAGCCGCCGTGCCTCTCTGCGCGTGCTTACCCTTTGCTCAGTCAGTCTCGTCCGTGTTCTCTGGGGGCGCTTTACGGTGCTCCCGGCCGTGGGGCTCTTCCTGCACCCATCCACCACCAAGGATTAGGGGAGCGAGGGGAGTCAAGACTGCAAGATGCTGGGGCGCTGCGGCATGTGGTCCGGGGCCCCGCTGGGGACAGCGCTGGTTTAACGTGCTGGGGGAGGGGCGCGTGTCGGCGCGGCCGGAGCTGGTCCGGGCCTGTTTACCTGGGGATTGTCCGGGTGGATAGAGCGGTGTTTGAGTGGCCAGTAGAACCCGGAGCTTCCCCCGCCCCCCTATTCTAGCAAGGGACCAGAAAATAGGGAACAACCTGGCCTGGGGAACAAGTTGATCAGTGGCCTGGCGTGTGCAAAGCCTCCCACCGAATCTGGGGAGGACTGCTGCTGTGTGCTAATTTGCTAATTGGGTGGGATAGGTAGGATCTGGTGAGCCACGGAAGGGTTATATTTACCAGTGGGGAGAAGCTGTTGGGAGTTTTTACCTGGAGAATCTCATCTTGTAAGCTTGACAGGCACATATCCACAGTTGCTTTGCCTTGCTGGCTCGGAGATTTGGAGTACTCAGTAGTCGTGGGGCTGCACCAGGAGGCAATGGGAAGGAGAGTAGAAAGGATTTGCAGACACTATCAAGAACCCAGGGGCTCTCTCCGGTGAAGGAGTGTAGGGTGGATCCCAAGTTTGGGGGCTCACGGATAATGAGGAGGAGGTGATTTATAAGAAGACAGTTGAGTGGGTCAGAAAGGACTGCTGCAGGCATGGGGTTACTTCCAGGGAGAGAGACAGAGAGTGGGAGTTGTGTCTGCCAACCAGTTTGCTCAGGAAGAATGTTGCCTGTGAAGAAGAGCTAAGATCTTGGAGGTGCATCCCCAAGAACCCCAGCATGTAAGGCCACAGATAGGAAGAATAGCATGGAAACTAAAAGGAGGCAGAAGAGCCCAGGGGAAGATTGAGGAGTGGCAAATCACACAGCTCCCAAAGGAGGGCTATTGTGGGTAATTTGTGTGTGTGTGTGGGGGGTAGATTGCTTAAAAATGGAAAAGAGGAAATTTTGAATTCAGCAGGTAAAAGGTTACTAATGAGAGATATTGTTTGAGTTAACCAGTAGAGGCAAGGGGATCCTAGAGGCTGTGCAGAATGGAATAACAACCAAGTCTGCTGGTTGGTATAGCACAGCAGGCCCTGAGGAGGCCCTGAGGAGAGGGCCTGGAGCCCTGGCTGCCCATGGAGAGCCCCAGTGTTTGGGGTAGGGTATTCCAAAGCTGTTTGGTTTTCTAGCTAGCTTGCTGCTGCTGCTGCTGCTGCTGCTGCTTCCTCTTCTTCTTCTTCTTCTTCTTCTTCTTCTTCTTCTTCTTCTTCTTCTTCTTCTTCTTCTTCTTCTTCTTCTTCCCTCCTCCTCCTTCTCCTCCTCTTCCTCCTGCTCCTCTTCCTCCTCCTCCTCCTCCTCCTCCTCCTCCTCCTCCTCCTCCTCCTCCTCCTCCTCCTCCTCTCCTTTTCCCCCTCCTCCTTTTCCTACTTCTACTTCTACTACTTCTTCATGTTTTTGGTGATTGGACTCAGCTTTGAGTTTGCTGGGCAAGTGAGAGCTTGAGCTGTATGTACCCCCAGCCTTCTTATTTTTAGTTTTTCAGATAAGGTCTAGTCCGGGCTATCTTCCAGATAGTCAGGGAGGGCTAGAACCTTTTATTTCATGTGAATTTTTCAAAAGTTGGCAACTACTTTGAATCATAACTTAGTACTTTAGAGGTTTTCTTCTCATTGAAGGTCAAGCAGAATAAATCTGCAAGAGGATGTGGTAGATGGCTTTAAAATTTATTTAAGGAAGTGGCGCTGTGGCTCCAGGGATAGAACACTAGACTTGAGCACAAAGAGGCTCCGGGACAGCACCTAGGCCCTGAGTTCAAGCCCCACAACCGACCCCTAAAAATTATTTAAACATTGTGTGTGTGGGGGGTACTGGGGCTTTCATGCTTGATTGGGTTTCTTACTTATAGCTGGTGCTCTACCACTTGAACTATGCCTTCAGCCTGGCTTTTTTGCTGGTTAACTGGAGAGGAAGTCTTCTGAACATGTCTCCCTGGGCTAGCTTCAAACTGTATTCTTCTAGATCTCAGCCTCCTGAAAAGCTAGGATTACAAATGTGAGCCACATGCTTACAGGGAAGGAGAAGGAGAGGGCAGCTAGTGAAAATCTAGGAGCAGAAGAGGAGAGAGGTGGTCTCCACTTTGTACTGGTGGACCTTCAATAGGGGAACTGGCTCTCTTGGGGGATGTCACAGCCAAAGCAGGAAGCCTGACAGTCTGGCAGAAAGGAAGGGCAGCTTTTGTCTCTGAATTTCTGGGGAGGGAGATAAACGTGACTGCTCATGCAAGCTACTCTGTCACTCCACCAGGAGTGGCTGGTAAGAGAAGCAAAAGGGAACCCACCTGACAGCTGAGAAGGGGGCTCAGTTTCCCTGCTCTTGATATGCTGGATTGATAATAGCCTGTGGTGGTGGGTTGTTCCCAGCACTGTACAGTGTTTAGCCACATCCCTGGCCTTGACCCCAACAGTACCCTTTCCCTGCCCAGTCATGATAACCAGCTTACATCTTTGGTATTGACAGATTTCCAGGGGGAAGGGATTGGAGCATCTCTGTTGACACTTCCCCCTTGCTGAGGGTCTGGGCGCTGTCCCTGAGTGCTCTACCATTTGAGCCACACCTTCACTTCTGGCTTTTTGGTGGTTAATTGGAGATAAGAGTATACTGGACTTTGCTGCCCAGGCTGGCTTTGATTCTCAGATCTCAGCTTTCCTTTGTAGCTAGGGTTATAGGCGTGAGCCATCAGCATCCTGCTAGACTGATTTTTTTTTTCTTTGCCAGTCCTGGGGCCTGAACTCTGGGCCTGAGCACTGTCCCTGGCTCTTTTTGCTCAAGGCTAGTACTCTACCACTTGAACCACAGTGCTACTTCTGGCTTTTTCTATATATATGGTGCTGAGGAAATCAAACCCAGGGAGGAGGCAAGCATTCTACCACTAGGCCATATTCCCAGCCCCTGAATTTTTTTTTTTAATGTACTGGTTCTGGAACTTGAGCGCAGGGCCTCACACTCTTACTTAGGTTTTTCAGTAAAGGCTGATGCTCTAGTACTGGAGCCATACTTCTATTTCTGTCTTTTTGCTGGCTAAATTGGAAATAAGCCTTGAAGATTTAACTGCCCAGGCTAGCTTCAAACCACATCCTTCAGATCTCTGTCTCCTGAGTAACAAGGATTACAGGAGTGAGCCACCAACTTCTGGCTTAGACTGTGTCTTTAAGGTAAAGGTGGAGACTGATGCCTTCCCTTAGAGTTGTTGGGAAGATCAAAGTTAATACATGTGAAGCACTTAAAGTGCTGCCACTTAAAGTGGTACCAGTACAAGACAGTACATTTAGTAAGCCAAAAGAAAGGCCCAACATTAGGGCTAAATTCAATCCAGGAGCTCCTTGTTGGTGCCAAGATTCTTCTCTTGATTTTCTCTACTTTGCTCTGTCCCTTGCTATACTGCCAGCGGATTTGGGAGAGTTGTGGCTCTCTGGCTTATGGATCCAGCTTGGGTTGCAGGTCCATCTTGGAATCTGATGACTTGGAAGATGAATTACGAAGATTTGCGGACCCAAGAGTGGGATGGAGGCAGCAATCTAGAATGGGAGGTAGGGAGGGAAAATTCCCCAAAGAGAATGCTTTCAGAATACAAACGGCAGCTTTTGTACATTCTGCTCTACAGCTTCCTTCCGCACACGGTGTATTTGATCACTGACCCGTGTGGTTTTACGTATGCCTGCCTGACTTCTGTTAATGGAAAACCTTGTGTGCTTTTTGTGTGGATGTGCTATATTTCATTTTGGAAGCTCCCTGCTGGAGGAGTCTTAGTTGTTGCCTTATGCTTGCTAGGCAGGTGCTCTACCACTTGAGCCATACTACCAGCCCTACTGTTTTTGAATAGGCTCTCACTTTTGTTTTTGCCAGTCCTGGGGGCTTGAACTCAGGGCCTGAGCACTATCCCTGGCTTATTTTTGCGCAAGGCTAGCTCTCTACCACTTGAGCCCTCAGTGCTAGGCTCTTGCTAGGCTCTCACTTTTTACCCAGGACTTCAACTCTTTTTTTTTTTTTTTGGCCAGTCCTGGGGCTTGGACTCAGGGACTGAGCACTGTCCCTGGCTTCTTTTTGCTCAAGGCTAGCACTCTGCCACTTGAGCCACAGTGCCACTTCTGGCCGTTTTCTAGATATGTGGTGCTGGAGAACCCAGGGCTTCAGGTATATGAGGTGAGCTCTCTTGCCACTAGGCCATATTCCCAGCCCCCACGACTTCAACTCTTTCCTTTTGCTCCCTGTGTAACTAGGATGACAGACCTGGGCCATCAGACCCAGACTTTTGTTGGTTGTCTTGGGGATCTTGAGAAGTATTTGCCCTGGCTTGTGGGAACCCATAAGTGGAGCCATGAGGTCTGCCAAAGAGAATTGGAATGCTATTCTCTTACTCTCGAAGGCTGAGTGTGGTCTGAGAAAGACCTGTTGCTCTTAGCATGACAAAGGCCACAGATTTCCACCCTAGGTGTAAACTCTTCAGCTTCAGAGCTTTGCTGGGACCTTGGAGCCTGGCAAGAGCCTATCCAAATTGTGTTTGTTTGCTGCTCATCTTCACCTCCTGTTTTCAGGAAGTCACCAATCCTAGGATTGTTTCCCCCCATTCTGGTGTTCATAACTTCTAAGAGACTGCTACCTTGCTTTCTGCAAGCAGTCCTCTATTTGATGGTTAATAAAAGCCCTGTTCATGGGGCTCTCTGGATTTGTTGCTGGCATGAGGCAGCAGGTCCCCTGGTACCCCAAAACCAGTTCCACGGTCCTCATTGCTTTACTCCTGGCCTGCTCCCGGCCGCGGTGGGACTAGGTGCCGGAGATTCGCAACACTGGCTGGCCTCAAACAGATGCTCTTAGTTTCAGCCTCCTGAGTAGTTAAGATTAAAGATATGAGACATTTCACTATGCCTGTCAGGTGTGTGTGTGTGTGTGTGTGTGTGTGTGTGCTACTGGCTCACTGGTATGGGACTTTAGGTCAGGGCCTTGTTCTCTCAGCTCATAACTGGCACTCTACCACTTGAGCCATGCTTCTAGTCCAGCATTTTGCTGGTTAAATAGAGATGGGAATCTTTTCTGCCTTGGCTGGTTTCAAACCTCTAGATCTCACCTCAGCATCCTGAGTAGCTAGGATTGATATTGGGTGTGTGTCACTGGTATGAGCTTTGGGTGCTATTTATTTATTTATTTTGCCAGTCCTGGGCCTTGGGCCTTGGACTGGAGCACTGTCCCTGGCTTCTTTTTGCTCAAGGCTAGCACACTGCCACTTGAGCCACAGCGCCACTTCTGGCCGTTTTCTGTATATGTGGTGCTGGGGAATGGAACCCAGGGCCTCATGTATACAAGGCAAGCACTCTTGCCACTAGGCCATATCCCCAGCCCCTGTCCCTGGCTTCCTTTTGCTCAAGGCTAGCACTCTGCCACTTGAGCCACAGTGCCACTTCTGGCTGTTTTCTATATATGTGGTGCTTGGGAATCGAACCCAGGGCTTTATGTATACAAGGCAAGCACTCTTGTCACTAGGCCATATTCCCAGCCTTGGGTGCTATTTTTTAAGAGACTTGGTCTCTTTGGTTTCTGAATGTGGGTCCTGGCTCTAGTGGTGCTGCCAGTGGAGTAGCTTAGTAGAAATTGAGCTCAAAGTAGATCCTGTCTTCCTTCCATCTGGACCTTCTTCCAGGTGGTAGATCCCATCTTCTTCTAGCTCTTCCTCCTCCCTTGGGCTCCATGGCAGTCTAGATTGCTGTCCATTTATACTCTGAGCTTCTCTGAGGCTGAGCCCTGTCTTGGAATCCAGCAGAGGACATTCCTATGAGTCCTGTTGGAGTTTCATGTGTGCTGAATTATTGCCGGCTGAGCACTCTTGGGGAAGGGCCCCCTCAAGGTGACTGACTGGTCCCTGCAACCTCAGGGTTCCCCCTGCCAGCACTTACTGCTACTTACTGGTGCCAGGGTCATGACTGTGGCCAGTGCTTGGCAGCTGCTGTGCTCTGTGCAAGGATTCAGCTCCTGAATTAGTCACTCTTGGGTGAGCTATTCCACTCCCAGCCAGAGTCTCAGCTGTTTTCTTAATATGGATGACCCAGGAGCAGACTTGAAGTGAACCCTACAAAACATTGCTTTTATGAAGTAAATCTGTGGCTGTAGTGTGGTTTCTGGGCACTCCATGTCCTGCTCAAGTGCCAGCTCAGCCAGGTCTTGGACCTGGAGACTTTAGAGTCACAGAGAAAGAAGGTGTTTTTTTTTTTTGTTGTTGTTGTTGGCTAGTCCTGGGGCTTGAACTCAGGGTCTGGGCACTGTCCCTGCACTTCTTTTGCTCCAAGCTAGGGCTCTATCACTTGAGCCATAGTGCTACTTCTGGCCTTTTCTGTTTATGTGGTGCTGAGGAATTGAACCCAGGGCCTCTTACATGCTCGTCAAGCACACTGCCACTGAGCCACATTCCTAGCCAGAAGGTATCTTTTGAGTTTCTTCCTGGCCCCTCCTCAGAGCAGGTCTGTGTCATGCAGCCTAGCCAGTTGCTAGCCCTCTAGGGATCATTTTCTCTGGAGCTTCCTGAGGCCTCTGAACAAGTCTGGGCAGCCAGGATGATGTATTTGGATACATGGTTATTCAAAACTGAAATAGCAGCTGGGCACCAGCAGCTCATGCCTATAATCCTAGCTATTCAGGAGGCTGAGATCTAAGGATCTCGGTCCAAAGCCAGCCCAGACAGGAAAGGCCGTGAGATTCCTCGTGTGTGTGTGTGTGTGTGTGTGTGTGTGTGTGCGCGCGCGCATGTGCGCGCGCTGGTCATGGGGCTTGAACTCAGGGCCTGGGCACTAGTACTCTACTACTTTGAGCCACAGTTCCACTTGCAGTTTTCTGGTGGTTAATTGGAGCTGAGTCTCGTGGACTTTCCTGCACAGCTGGCTTTGAGCCATGATCTTTAGATCTCATCCTCCTGTATAGCTAGGATGACAGCCATGAACCCCCAGTGCCTGTCAGCTGAGCTTCTTTGCTCCAGGTTACCACTTTATCCCTTGAGCCACAGTTCCATTTCTGGCTTTTTTTTGGGGGGGGGGTGGTGGTGGTTGTGGGGGCTTGAACTCAGGGCCTGGGTGCCACAGCACCACTTCTGGCTTTTTTTTTTTTTTTTATGTGGTACTGAGAAATCGAACCCAGGGCTTCATGCATGCTAGGCAAGCACTCTACCATACCACTAAGCCACATTCCCAGCCTTCTAGTACTGGTTTTTGAATGGCTAATTTGAGATAAAACTCTCACAAGGGACATTTCTGCCTGGGCTGGCTTCAAATGGTGATCCTCTGATCTCAGCCTCCTGAATAGGTAGGATTTGAGGCTTGAGCCTCGGGAGCCTGACTCCTTCTGGCTTTGTTTATTTGTTAATTAGATATAAGAATCTCAAGGACTTTACTGCCTGGGCTGGCCTTGAACCATCATCCTCCCAGGTCTCAGTCTCTTGAGTAGCTGGGATTTATAGGCGTAAGCCTCTACAGTGCCAGTGTGTCCTGATCAGATCCTTTTGATACAAGATCTAGCAAATTTAAAAGGAAAAAAAGAAAAGAAACTACATCTTGTTATGTAGCTGCTGCTTCTGCTTCACCTTGGCTCAAGGTTTGGAAATTGACTTACTCTCCCAGAGGTTTCTCCCCTTTCTTTGTAAAGGCAGATGCCTGTCCTTCCTGCCCTGGTCCTGGGCAGCCAGGAGGAGGGGGAGGCTGTGCCTGGGAGCTGGCCCTGCCTGCTTTGTTTTTACTGCCAGGACCAATCACAAGCAGTAGTTGGAATTCCTTTCAGGTGTCAACCCTGACCTTGTCATGAACTGAAACTGAAGCTGAGATGGTGTAGAATTACTTTTAAGTAAAGCAGATGCCGATCTGAATCACTGCTTTGAATCATTTATTTGAAGTTACTGATAGTCCCTGATTTAGAGGTTTTTGACTTGTTGGCATGTAAGCTCTTATAGAGTGGAGGCAGTGTGTATTTTGTATCTATGAGGAAGCAAGGCCTTGTACTAAGTAAGCACTGGAAGAAATCTGTGCCTCTGTTTTTGAGGGCTGTTTCTTCAGTCTCATAAGGCATGTATACCTGTTTTGCTTTGTTTTTGTTTGTTTTTGGTGTTGGTATTGGAGTTTGAACTCAGGGCTTGGAGATCTCATTTGGCTTTTTACTCTCCAGGCTGCCCTATTCCACTTGAGCCACACTTCTACTTAGGATGTTTGCTGGTTAGTTGGAGATAAGTCTCTCATATTTGACTGTCTAGGCTGGTTTCAAACCTTGATCTTCAGATCTCAGCCTTCTGAGTAGCTAGGGTTACAGGCATAAATCACGGAGACTCTCGGTATTGTAATAAATTACATGAGCTATGGTGATATTGAGGCTTGAACTCAGGGCCTGGCACTCTTGCTTGGCTTTTTCACTCAAAGCTAGAGCTCTACTTGAGTCACACGTCTACCTCTGGCTTTTTGCTGGTTAGTTGAAGGTAAGTCTTGAATTTGTCACAAGGCTGGCTTTGAACCGAGATCCTTAGATCTTAACCTCCTGAGTGTGAGCCTTTTTTTTACTTTTTCTTTTTCCTGCTGTTTTGGAGGTGCTACTTTTGGCCTCACACATGCATATGCAAGCCACAGAGCTACACCCCCAGCCCAGATCTCTCTTCATTGAGTACTTCTCTCCTCTGTGTGACTGTGCTGGATACTTGAGACACTATCTGCTTTAATCCCATAACTGTCCCATGAGGAAGAGTCCAGGGACATTGTGACCTAGAGGGGTGGAGCTCAAGGCCCGCCCCCCCCCCCCGCCCGCCATAGGGGGGGAGGGGCAGGTAAAATAGCAGTTTTAACTAGGCATCCTGACACATGCCTTTAGTCCTAGAGACTTGGGAGACTGAGACTGAGGCAAGGATCATTTGAGCCAGGAATTTTAGACCAAGCTGGCAACATGTAGACTGTCTCAAAAAAAAAGAAAATTCTGAGGAGTTAAAAATAGCTTCTGTTTTATGGGGTAGGAGATTTTTTTTTTAAAGTGGAGGAGGTGTTTTTGAAAGTGGGACATTTGAATTGGGACCTGGATTTTGGGAGAGGGTTTTGAGAGGTGGACCAGGGTGGAGGGGGTGCCTGTGGGGTGTCCTTCCTCCCCTTTGGAATGGAGTCAGTGGGTGTGTCCTTTGACTGGCTATCCAGGCATGAGACACTTGACTTGCCCATGCCCTGAGTGTGCCACTGTTGGGAGGATGGGGCTCTGGGTTGCAGGTGGGGCCCTCTGTGAGTCTGGAGGAGATTTTCTGCAGGAGAAGGGAATTCACACAAGTCTTGCAGGATGGAGAATTTTTAAAAAATTTTTTTTAGCCAGCCCTGGAGCTTGCCTCAGGGCCTGAGCACTATCCCTGGCTTCTTTTTGCTCAAGGCTAGCACTCTACTACTTGAGCCATAGCGCCACTTCTGGCTGTTTTCTATATATGTGGTGCTGGGGAATTGAACCCAGGGCTTCATGTATACGAGGCAAGCACTCTTGCCACTAGGCCATATTCCCAGCCCCATGGATGGAGAATTTTTTAAATTTTAATTTTTTTTTGCCAGTTCTGGGGCTTGAACTCAGGGCCTGGGTACTGTCCTTGGCTTCTTTTTGCTCAAGGCTAGCTAGCATTCTACCACTTGAGCCACAGCACCACTTTTTTTTTTTTTTTCTATAGATGTGGTGCTTGAGGAATCAAATCTAGGGCTTCATGTATATGAGGCAAGCACTCTACCACTAGGCCATATTCCCAGCCCAGAATGGAGAATTTTTGAGAGGAGTGCACTTTTAGGCAAGAGTGATAATAAAATAAAACATGCAACCTGCCAGGCTTCCTTGGCCACACCTATAATCCTCCATCTGAGGATTGAGGTTTAAAGCCAGCCTGGGTAGACAAATCTGAGGGGTTCTTATCTCCAATTAGCCACCAAAACCCCAAGAGTGAAGGTGTGGCTTAAGTGGCAGAGTGCTAGTTAGCCCTGAGGGACAGTGTTGGTCCTGAGATCAAGAAAAAGAACGAAACAAAACAAAAATCCCTGAGAGTTACCCTGGTATTTATAACCTGAAAGAGCCTTTCTGTTGGGACCAGCAGAAAGTTCATTGGAGAGGCTGGCTGGGGAGCTGTGGATGAAGTTGTAGGAAAGGGCAGGACTGTCATAGCCTTCCTGTGACAGGTGCTTTTCTTTTTGTGATGCAGCTAGGGGACTTAGGACAACCTCCCCGTTGCTGGCTCTAATTGGCCACACAGTAGTTCTGGCCTCCATACTGGAAATGGAGCCACTTTGGGGCCACTGCCTGTGGGCTAGTTTGCTTATGCACACACTTGGCTGTCTTCAGTAAAGACATGCCATGTGCCAGACAGTGTCTGATGGTGGTGAGCACCACAGCCTGCTTCTGCCCTTATTGGCCTCTGCCCACTGCAGGCCCCTCACAGCCCTTGACCCCCAGGTTTATGGTTATGTTGTTCACATTTATTATTTATTTCCTTGGTAGACAAAGCCACAGACCCAAGCACACCGGAACAGGACTGGTCAGCTATCCAGAATTTCTGTGAACAAGTGAACACCGACCCCAATGGGTAAGGTCACTCATGAGCACAGCGATGAGCACTTAAGCCACATAGGTTTTTTTTTTTTTTTTTTTTTTTGTGGTTCATTGGAGATAAAAGTGTCACAGGACTTTCTTGTCTCAGCTGGCTTTGATCTGTGATCTTCATATCTCAGCCTTTTGAGTAGCTAAGATTACAGGGATGAGCTACTGGTGTCTGGCTTCATTTTGGTTTTTTTTTTTTTTAAAGTAGTTGTTTTCAACTATTAGTATTTATTTATTGAACAGGGTCTCACACATGCTAAACATTCACTCCACCACTCAGCCCACCCCAGCCCAGCCCAGGGTGAGGTTTTCTTGAGTTTGTTCCCAAAACTCCTGGGTGGACTGAGGAGTTGTCACGCAGGTGCCCGGCTGTCCAGGAATGTGCCCTCCCTCTAATGATACTTTCTGTTCCACTGTTTACGTAACAGTTATGGTGGAGCAGAGGGTACTGTGGTGGTTGTGGGCCCAACTGTGGCCTAGAGTTCTCATGTGGGCTGACCAAGAGGAGGGTGGGCCTGGCAGAAGGGGCCCTGGAAGTCTCAGCACAAGTGGGTGAGAGTTGGTCCCTGATTTTGGGAGCAGTGGGGGTGGCACACAAACATGTTATATGCACTGTTGAACCTCTGCTTTGGGATAACAGCTCCTGTAAAAGAGGTGACTTTATCCACCTGTAGCCAGACCGGTTAGTGCTCTCCTCCACGTGCCTTTTCTTCCCCTTAGGCCAACCCATGCACCCTGGCTGCTGGCCCACAAGATCCAGTCTCCACAAGAGAAGGAAGCTCTTTATGCCTTGACGGTGAGTTGGCATGGTTCTCAGCCTCAGGCTTTCCTATCCCAGGGTCAGAAAGGGCTAGGGGTCTTTGCTTCTATCCCAGGTCTCTATGTGCCATCTCGGTGTGGCACCTGAGTGCCTTCTGCTTCGTAGGCCTCCAACAGCAGGCAGGAGGGAGCTCTGGGCCAGAGTGGCCCTCTTAGATCGGTTTCTAGCAAGCGGCACTGAGTTTCATTTCTGCCTGTCCTACTTCTGTGGGGGCTGGCAGGTAACGTAACAGGAATGAACAGAGCAGCTGGGTGGGGGCTTCGTCCTGCCTGCAGAGGTCAGCATCTACATTACCAAGCCTGGCTTGGGCCCAGTGTTGCACATAGGAACAGTTATTTTGATTCATGAAATAAGATGCTGTCCAATTCTAGAATTAGAAACAAAGCCAATTAATATCTTTGGGTTTTTTGTTTGTTTGTTTGTTTTTGGTCATCATGGGGTTTGAACTCAAGGTCTAGGCACTGTCCTTTTTTTTTTTTTGGCCAGTCCTGGGGCTTGGTCTCAGGGTCTGAGCACTGTCCCTGGCTTCTTTTTGCTCAAGGCTAGCACTCTGCCACTTGAGCCACAGCACCACTTCTGGCCATTTTCTGTATATGTGGTGTTGGGGAATTGAACCCAGGGCTTCATGTATATGAGCTGAGCACTCTTGCCACTAGGCCATATCCCCAGCCCACCTAAGGCACTGTCCTTGAGCTTTTTTTTTTTTGCTCAAGGTTAGTGCTCTATCACTTCGACTGGCTTTGAACCACTATTAGATCTCAGCCTCGTGAATAGCTAAGATTAGGCATGAGCCACCAGCATCTGGCCCAATTAATATCCTTAAAAAAAGGGGGGGGGCTGGGATGTAGCTCAGCAAAGCACTTGCCTAGCAAGTGCAACATACTGGGTTCAATCCCCAGTACCAAAAAAAGAAAAGAAAAGTTGGAGATGTGGTGGCTGAGGATAGATTGGATTACAAAGTGAGACCCTGTGTCAAAAAGGGGGAAAAAAGCTGGACACTGGTGGCTCACATCTGTAATCCTAGCTATTTAAGAAGCTGAGGTTTGAGGATCAAGGCTTGAAGCCAGCCTGGGCTGACAAACTTGAGAGGCTCTTATCTCCAATAAACCACCAAAAGGCTTGAAGTGGAAGTATAGCACAAATGGCAGAGCATCGGCTTTGAGCTAAAAAAGTTAAGAAACAGTGACCAGGCTCTGAGTTCAAGCCCTGGTGATGTACATAGAAAAAAAAAAAAAAGCCAGGTACTGGTGGCTCATGCCTGTAATCTTAGCTACTCAGGAGACTTGAGATGTGAGGACTGTGATTCAAAGCCAGCCCTAACAGGAAAGTCGGTGAGACGGTTATCTCCAATTAACCACCAGAAAACCAGAAGTGGTGTTGTGGCTCAAAGTGGTAGAGCACAGCCTTGAGCTGAAGAGTTCAGGGACAGCGCCCAGGCCCAGAGTTCAAGACCCATGTCCAAAAAATAAAAAAGAGGGGCTGGGAATTTGGCCTAGTGGCAAGAGTGCTTGATTCGTATACATGAAGCCCTGGGTTCGATTCCCCAGCACCACATATATAGAAAATGGCCTGAAGTGGCGCTGTGGCTCAAGTGGCAGAGTGCTAGCCTTGAGCAAAGAGAAGCCAGGGACAGTGCTCAGGCCCTGAGTCCAAGGCCCAAGACTGGCAAAAAGAAAAAAGAGAACACCGCAAACTGGACATTTGAAGAAGCAGAGAGGCCAGTTCCAGGATCAGCTTGCTTTTGAGTGTGTGGAGTGACCTCTGTAAGAATGCCTGGGTGTCCACCTCTAGGTCAGAGCATGATTCTCAGACCATGGTCACCTGCTGGAAAGTCCTCTTTACAGAGAGATGGCCTCAGGATGCCTCCTTCCCCTCCCCACTAAGCTGCTTCCTGGACTCAAATAGGTGCCATTTCCCTCTTGATCTGAAAGTGTTTCCTTTCTCCAAAGCCCCAGTATTGGTGGTGGGCTTGCAGGGGATGGGAGAGCTGTGGTGGGCTTTCAGAGGAGTGACCTGCACCAGATGCTGCCCAGTACCTCTCAGCTCAGTGCTGGTGCCGCTGGTTTCCCTCATTGGAGTCCCATGTCTGCAGGTGCTGGAGACATGCATGAACCACTGTGGGGAGAAGTTCCACAATGAGGTGGCCAAGTTCCGCTTCCTGAATGAGCTGATCAAAGTGTTGTCCCCAAAGGTGAGTACTTAGGGCTTGGCCTTGCCCCCCACCTTCCAAGATCCTATTGACTCTCAGAGAATGCGCAGTGCCTCTCTCCTGCTGCAGGAGGAGGTCCAGCGTGGTTGCACTGCCTCTTCTGCAAGGTATGGGGAGAAGGTCCTGCTTGTCAGCCGACCCTGCCCCTCATTAGCATTTCCACATTTCTCCTTTGAAAATGGCCACCTGTTTTGGGGTCGTGTGGCCTGTAGGAGGTGAGGTGCTGTAGCCTGGAGGCCCAGAGTTCCCGGAAGAGGTCCTGTGTGATTGAGTGTCCCATTGCCTCCAGCCTGGGCCTCTACACAATTCCTCCTTCACCTGTCAGTCCGGCCACGCCCACTCCTACATGCCCATCCTCTGAGCCCTTTCTCTCTGGTCCATTTCAGTCACCTTCCAGCCCTGGGTGGGGTTGCATGTTGTTCGTATACCCTGCACATTAAGAGCTTACTCCTACCTTCCTGTGCTTTGTGTGCCAGCCTGAGCTTTGGCATCAAGTCAGCAGGCACTTGTGCACTGCTCACTATTACCCCCCTCCTCCTAGGGTGTGCAACTCCCTAGAAAGCTCACAGGAAGGCACTTGCTTTTTCTTTTTCCTTTTTTTTTTTTTTTTTGTGTGTGCAAGTCCTAGGGCTTGAACTTAGGGCATGGGCTCTATCTTTGAGCTCTTTTGCTCAAGGCTAGCACTATACCACATGAAACAGAGCACCACTTCTTTCTTTTTCTGGTGGTTAATTGGAGATCAGAATTGCATAGATTTTCCTGCCCATGTTGGCTTCAAACCAAGATCCTCAGACTTCAGCCTCCCGAGTAGCTGGGATTACAGGTGTGAGCTACCCTCACTCTGTGGCACTCTGCTTTTCTTTGTGTTTCATCATGAAGTGTATGAATGGAAGTAACCCTTGAGCTGGGCTTGGTATGGGCAGAGGACACCCTGAGCCCACTTATAGACCCTGCCTGTGCCCTCCTGGGTGGCAGTAGCTCACCCACCAGCGAGCTCTCCAGACATGCTGGCTTTGTGTTTCTCTCACACTGTGTTGTGAAACAGGACTGAGGAAGTCCCTGGCTGCCTGCTGGAACGCTGTCCCAATTGCACACGCGCATGCACACACGCGCATACATGCACTCACATGACCAAGGAACCAGGCTGAAAGATTCCACTTCTCTATGTGACTGGTCTTTGGTGGGTAACCAGGCTCTAGGACTATTGAAGCACCTCATCAATAGTCATTACTATAAACTCAGCTGCAGCCCAAGGAGACATTTTTGAAATAACTAAACATCACTATCAGGAAATTCTACAGGTTTATTTTAGAGTCTGTGCCAGAAGTGAGACAAAGATCTGAAAGGTTTTTGTTTTTTTCCCCCAATTCTACACTTAGTAAAAAAGTGACTATTCCAGTGCCTTTAGCCTGGCTTGAACCTGGAGCAGCTCACACTCTGGGCCTCGGCAGCACCTCTGGGCTGGAGGCAATGGCCAGGTGATCTCAGGGTCTTTCGCTCGTTCAGTCTGTCTCCTTCCTTCTCAGTATCTGGGAGCCTGGGCCACCGAGAAAGTGAAAGGTCGTGTCATTGAGATCCTCTTCAGTTGGACTGTCTGGTTTCCTGAGGACATCAAGATCCGAGATGCCTATCAGATGCTGAAGAAGCAAGGTTGGGCTGCGTCCCTAAGGCTTTCTGCCTTCTCTTTGTAGGCCTCGTATGTGGAAAAAGGCCATTTTGTATAGGACAGTCAGGACTGCTGTAACAGGCCTGTAACCCTGGACATAGGCCCTGCTTCCTTCTGATGGACAGAGGGTAGGATCTTATAGATGCTGTTGCCCTGGTGACCTCCATTGTGCCAACAGCCTTCAGATTTCTCTAGTGATCGCTGGTGTTTAGGTGAGGGACTGACTTGCTAGAGTTTTTCTGAGTCCCTGCTCCCCTTCTCGCTGCCTTGTGCCCAGGAGAGGTGCTTTTTCTCCCTGCTCTTCCCCTCCAGTATTAGCATCAGGAGGCTGAGGACAGTCTGTTCTGATTCAGTCTCCATCCACGGCAAGCCATGGGTTCCAGGGGCTTGTTTGGTCTGTTATCAATCCTGCCCCAGTCAGCACATGCATGGTTCCTGCCTGGGGAATGATTTTTTTCCTTGCTAGTACTATTTTATTCTGGGTAGGTGCTAGGGATGGCGCTCAAGCCTAGAGCAGACTTGGCAAAGCACTACCACTGAGCTCCTTGCCTAAGCAGGCCGTTGATGTTTTCCTAGTGTGTCGGGAATCAGGGCTTCTTGGACTTAGTTCTGGATCACACCCAAGTCAGGAGGCACTGTGTCTATCTGGACTTCGTGCATTGCATATTTTAGGAATCATAAAGCAAGACCCTAAACTACCTATGGATACCATCTTGCCTCCACCTTCCCCCTGGCCCAAGAGCTCCATCTTTGATGCTGATGAGGAAAAGTCCAAGGTAAGAAACTCCTCCCTGGCTTTGGTGCCTTAAGGTCTGGTGTCTGGTGTGTCCGTGGATGGGCCAGATGGAAATGCCCCTCTCTTTCCCTCTCCTTGTTTGAAAGAAGGCTTCCTTCTCCTGGGGAAGGAAGGCTCCAGCGGACAGCACAACAGGAGTGTGGGGTGTGGGGCTAGAAGGGAAAGGGCAGTGTGTTGCTGTAGTCCTGACCCACCCCTGTCCTCTCCTCCATGGCCTCCCAGGATGGCTGGTCCTCAGCCATTGGCAAGAGAATGTGCTTACATCCTAGGCCAGGACCCAGGCATAGTCCTTTGCCTCCCACAGTCACTGTGTTTTGGTGACTGCAACCAGGGGCTCTGTGAGAACACATCTCCTTCCAGGGACACCTCAGTGTGCCCTCAGTCCACTGTGTGCAGAGTGAGCAAGGCTGGTCTGGGGTCTGCGTTATCTTCCATGCCGGCTCCTCTTCTGCTGGGATGTGACATTTGCAGACAGTGTGGCATGATCTCAAAGAATGGTAGAAGCTGTGTCCCTGCGGTTCTGCCCCTAATCCTTCCAGCTCATGTTGAGGGCCCTATGTGCCACACTTCTCGACAGGCCTTGGGACACAGTGACAAAGAGGACCATCAGATCTATCCCATCATAGATCATGGGCCTTGTGCATATCAGGCATGCCCTCTGCGGCTGAGTTCCTGCCCAGCCCCACGCTTGGCCTTCAGAGTGTCCCAAACCAGCTGCCCTGGCGTCTACCACTACCAGCCAGTAGAACCTCCCTATCAGCTCTTGCAATCTGGAAATGTGCCCAGATGTTTCTAGGGCATATTGTCCTCCTATGTCCCACCCCAAGATAACTAGCAGTCATTCGGGGTTGGCTCTGTGCCCTGTCCATTCCCATGTCACTGTGGCAGCTTTGTGCCTTAGCACACACAGATTGTTGGGGCAGTGTTGGTGCCAACTCCACTGCACCTCCACACTTCACTCCCTCTCTTCCTCTTCAGCTGTTGACAAGACTTCTCAAGAGCAGCCACCCAGAGGATCTCCAGGCTGCAAATCGGCTCATCAAGCACCTGGTCAAGGAGGTGGGCACTCACTCTGTTTCTTTTTCCTTTTTTTTTTTGCCAGTCCTGGGGCTTGAACTCAGGGCCTGGGCACTGTCCCTGGCTTCTTTTTGCTCAAGGCTAGCACTCTGCCACTTGAGCCACAGCACCACTTCCAGCTTTTTCTGTATATGTGGTGCTGAGGAATGGAACCCAAGGCTTCATGTATATGAGGCAAGCACTCTACCACTAGGCCACATAAGCACCAAATCTCACAGACTTTGCTGCCCCAGCTGGCTTTGAATCATGATCCTCATCTCAGCCCCGAGTAGCTAGGATTACAGGCGTGAGCCCCCAGTGCCTGGCGGGATTGGTTCTTATAGAAGTCTGTGATAGAAAGGACTAGATCTCAAGGCCTACATGCTGCAGTTCCCTCCCCCACCCCCCTTACAGAGTTCAGGGGTATCTTCCTTACCACACAGTGAGCCCTGTTCACATCGTGCTCTAAAGACTTACTGAGCTCCCTTCCCATGTCATATTCAGGCATCATCTGTGGCTTGGCTCTCACTTACATCCTCTTCTCTTTCCCTAAAGGAGCAAGAAAAATCAGAGAAGGTGTCCAAGAGGGTGAGTGCGGTGGAGGAGGTGCGAAGTCACGTGAAGGTGCTACGGGAGATGCTGAGCACATACCGCAGGCCAGGCCAGCCCCCACCCGACCAGGAGGCACTGCAGGTACCCTGGCAGGACCCCAGCCCTGGAGGCCATGCCTCTCCTAGAGGTGCCATGCAGGCATTTGGCCCTGTACATGTAGATAGAGTATATCCTTGCTTTTTCCTGTGTGTCTGTTTGTGTGTGTGTGTGCATGCACATGTGTGCATCTGCTTGTTATCACTGGTGGTTTCCAGCTTTGGGTGAGTGTGGATTAAGTGGACCTCAGCAGTGATGTGTGGGATGCCCTGAGAACCATCTTGTGGTTCTGGGTAGCACCGACCTGTGTGATTGCCGTATTCAAAGCCAAGATTTAACTTTTTTTTTTTTTTTTTTTGGTGTGTATACTGAGGTTTGAACTCAGGACTTCCCACTTTTGCTCAGTTTTTTTGCTCATGACTGCCACTCTACCCCTTGAGCCACATCACCAGTCAGGCATTTTGCTTGTTCGTTGTAAATGGAATCTTGTGAGCTTTTTTTCCCTGCTGGCTTTGAACTGTGATCTAAATTTCTTGAGTCGCTAGGATTACAGGCATGAGCCACCATTAACCAAACCTGCCTTTTTGTTATGGCTTACCCTAGTGTGAAGTGGTGGCTTTTGGTGCCTCCCTGATGTCTATACCAAGCATCCTTTATTTTTAATTTTATTTATTTATGTAATTTGGGTTTAGTACTAAGGCTTGAACTCAAGGTATTACACTCTACCACTTGAGCCATTGAGTGTGATCTTTTTATGGTTCATTGGAAATGGAAGTCTTGCATTCTGTTCCCTGTGGTCTGGCTTCAAAGCCTTGGTCTTGGCCTCTGGCGTAGCTAGGATCACAGACGCAGTCACTGACTCATGCCCGGACAGTTTTAGCCACTTGGATATCTTTTCTGCACAGATTCTTTGCTCTTCATTTTTGCATTGTAAGAGTTTTTGTTTAGTTTTTGCAGCAATGAGGTTTGTCCAGGGTCTCTTGTTTGCTAGGCACATTTGAACTACTACATCCCCAACCTTTTCTGGCTTATTTTTCAGATAGTCTTGAGTTTTTACTTGGGACCACCTTTAGACTGCAGTCTCCCTACCTGTGCCACCCAATAGGCTGGACCACCAGCATGTACCACCACACCCAGCTTGTTGGTTAAGATGAGGTCTTGCCATTCTAGCCTCAAACTGCAATCCTTCTGATCTCTGCCCTCCAAATAGCTGGAATTGTAGTGTGAGTCACCAGAGCTGACATGGGTTTTATCTATCTATCTATCTATCTATCTGCCTACCTATTTATTTTTTATGCTGGTCCTTGGGTTTGAATTCAGGGCCTAGGCGTCATGTACCACTTGAACTACAGTTCCATTTCTGGCTTTTCAGTGGCTAACTGGAGATAAGTCTCAGACTTTCCTGCCAAGGCTGGCTTTGAACCATGATCCTCAGATCTCAGGCTCCTGAGTAGAAAGGATTATTATCACCATGAGCCACTGGTGCCTGGCAATACTATGTTTTGAAGTATGTGTGCTCATGCGTGCTTGTGCGCGCACACACACATTTTAGTGAATTTTAGCTTTTTTTTCTCCTTTTCTTACTGATGCACTGTCCTGTGGTAGAAGCCAGCATCTGGTATCAGAGTCACGTGGTGCTGAGGTGACCATTCTTCTGGTTTTTAGAGCTCTACAGTGCCTTCTGCAAGCCAGCCTTGGTCTTCTCTCCATTCCAGGAGAGATGGCCTTCTAGCCCCTTTGTTTGCCTGCCCTTCCATTTTACAATATTGGCAGATGTGAACTACAGTCTCCCAATTATGAACTCCTGAGGGGAATTCAGTGTGACCAGCTCAATTCGTGCATATGCCCCAGTTTCTAGCCATGACTGGAGTGGACTCAGTGGGAGGAATTCACACTGGCCTTGGTCTGGGTGGCAGGGAAAGGGGCAGGTTTCTGAGCTCCATCCAGCAGACATTGCAGGACCCATCTCCTCCCATGTTGAGGTCACATCAGGAAGGTCAGTGCAGGGCAGTTCCCCTCACAGCAGAGGGCAGTGAGAGAGGCCGCAGGCAGGGGAGGCCTGGCAGGGTGCCTTATTGCTCTGAGCTTGAAGGAGGGGAGCAGAGCCAAGCAGAGCTTTTACTCCTCAGCAGGAGGCCATGAAATGGCGTATGTTGTTCAGGGATTGAGATGGTCAGGAGACTCTTGGAAAGGGAAGTTCTCACAGCAGTGGTAAAGAGAGTATTCATCTACTGTTAAAGCTGTTCCAGCCTAGGGCCTCAGGCAGACATAGAGTATTTTCTGATTTAAACATCTTACACTAGTACTAGGGCTTTTACTCGGGGCTTTAAGTTCTTGTGTGGCATTTTCCAGTCACAGCTGGTATCCTACCCCTTGAGCCACACCGCCAGTCTGACAGTTGGCTGATAAGTTATAGAGATGGAATCTCTCAGACCTGACTCTACTGCCCAGGCTGAGCCTTACAGTCCTTTGATCTCAATCCTTTGATCTTAGCTTCCTGAGCAGCTAGGATTACATGTGTGAGCCATCAGTGTTTAGCATATACACTTATTAAAAAATCAGCAGGAAACTGAGATCTGACTGTCTTAATTCAAAGCCAGCTCAGGCAGAAAAATCCATGAGACATTTATCTCCAATCAAGCACCAAAAAGCTGGAAGTGGAGGTGTAGCTCAAGTGGTAGAGTGCCAGGCTTGAGTGACAAAGCCAAGAGAAATTGTGAAGTCCTGAGTTCAAGCCCCCATACTTACACACACACATACACACACACACCTCATACATATATACAGCAAGCCTAGACTTTGTTACTTCAGACCTGTTGTCATGAGTCTGGGACAGCCGGAAGAGTCTGCCTTGCAGCCAGACTGCTGCTTGCTTGAATGCTGGGGTCTGGGACCTTATGTGGGGGTCTGGGACTGTGCGAATCAGGCTGTTTTCCCAGGTGGTGTACGAAAGGTGTGAGAAGCTGCGGCCCACCCTATTCCGGCTGGCGAGCGACACCACGGATGATGATGATGCGCTTGGTAAGGGCTCTGTTTCCCCGAGTGCTGAACAGCTTTGGGGCTGCCAGCATGATGAGGAGCTTCTGGGGCCTATGGCAGCGGGTTGGGCTGGGAAGGTGTGGTTTCCAGAGGAATCCAGGCTTGAACAAAGAACAGATCTGAAAGGTTAGAAACAGGAGCTAGCTCATCTGGAATTAAGTGTGTGAGCAGCCTCAGAGCATTGAGAAGCAGTCCAAGACAAACAGGTCCCCAGGAAAGTTCTGTGGATCTCATTCAGTTTTTTGGGTTTTTTTTTTTTTTTTTTTTTTTTTGTGTGTGTGTGTGTGTGTGTGTGTGTTTTGTGAGTTGTCCCAGCATTTATTTTTTTTTAATTTTTATTGTCAAACTGATGTACAGAGAGGATACATTTTCATACGTTAGGCATTGGATACATTTCTTGTACTGTTTGTTACCTCCTCCCTCATTCACCCCTCCCCTCATTCAGTTTTGCTTTTCCCAAACCTGTTGAATGTTTGTGTTTTTATTTATTGCTATTGTAAAGATGATGTACAGAGGGGTTATAATTACATAAATCATGTGAAAAATACATTTATTTTTGTACAATGTCACCTCTTCTCTTGCTCTCTCCAAGTTTTTCCCTCCTGCCCCACCCACAAGTTGTAAAGCCCATTTTCAACACAGTGTCTAGTGTGTACTACTGCTACAAATGACAAAAAAAAAAAGAAGGGAATATATTTAGCAGGTGTGTTGTCCCAGGTCTGTAATCCTAGCACTCAAGAGGTAGAGGCCTCATATACATGAAGCCCTGGGTTCAATTCCCTAGCACCACATATTCAGAAAACAGCCAGAAGTGGCGCTGTGGCTCAAGTGGAAGAGTGCTAGCCTTGAGAAAAAAAAAAAAGAAGCCAGGGACAGTGCTTAGGCCCTGAGTTCAAGCCCCAGGACTGGCCAAAAAAAAAAAAAAAAAAAGAGGTAGAGGCAAGAGGACTGAGAGTTAAGGCCTAAGTTAGTTACATAGTGAGACCTAGAAAAAAAAAAAGCGGGGGGGGGGGGTGGCTGGGAATATGGCCTAGTGGCAAGAGTGCTTGCCTCATAATACATGAAACCCTAGGTTCAATTCCTCAGCACCACATATATAGAAAAGGCCAGAAGTGGCACTGTGGCTCAAGTTGGTAGGGTGCTAGCTTTGAGCAAAAAGAAGCCAGGGACAGTGCTCAGGCCCTGAGTTCAAGCCCCAGGACTGGAAAAAAAAAAAAAAGAAAGAAAGAAAAGAAAGCCCTAGATGCCTATGGCTCCCACCTGTACTCCTAGCAACTCAGCTGAAACTTGGGAGAGTCATGGTTTAAAGTCAGCCATGGAGAAAAGCAGAAAGACTCCCATCTCCAACCAAGCAGCAAAATGCCAGACTGGAAGCATGGCTCAAGTGGTTGAGCACCAGCTGTGAGCAAGAAAACCAGGCTAAGGCTTGAGGTCTTGAGTTCAAGCTCTGGAACACACACACACACACACATACACACACATACATACACAAAGAAAAACAGGGCTGGGAATATGGCCTAGTGGCACAAGTGCTTGCCTTGTATACATGAAGCCCTAGGTTCAATTCCTCAGCACCACATATATGGAAAAGGCCAGAAGTGGCGCTGTGGCTCAAGTGGCAGAGTGCTAGCCTTGAGCAAAAAGAAGCCAGGGACAGTGCTCAGGCCATGAGTCCAAAGCCCAGGACTGGGAAAAAAAATAAAAAAGGAGCTCAGGGGCAGTGCCCAGGTCCTGAGTTCAGGACTCAATGACTGGTCAAAAAAAAATATATATATATAGAAAAGAAAAACAAATGAACAACAAACCATATCAAAGACAAATGATGTTCAGGAGATCTGTTGTACATAGGAGATTGTCTGCTTTTGTGATGTAATTCTTGTGTAATCCCTTATTTTCTTGTGATTGCAGTGAGTTCAAAGGTTAAGCCTAAGTAAGCAGAAACATTGCCACATAAAATCACTTGCTGCTCGATTCTGCCTCATTGGCAGTTTGCAGCCTCTTTTGGCAGTTGAACACTTGAGGGATACGAAAGTTAAGAGTCAGCACTAGACCACATCTCAGGAGCAGTGTATGATGCTTTGGTCTATGAGTGATCTTCTGTCTGTCTCCCAGGAAAGACTCCACTGTAGGTTGCTGGACGATGTCATTAATGCTTGGGCAGTTTTGGAATCCAAGTGTGTAGGTTCTATTTAAGCACATTTCAGTTTGGATGCCAAGTTTTCATGGGAAAAACTGGTTTTATACTTACATTCCTATAGAATTGATAGGTTCAGAAGCTGATTAGTGTTCCAAATTATGCTCAGAATCTTTGTATTTTCATCCACATTGACAAGATGGCTCTTTTTTTTTTTTTTTGCTAGTCCTGGGGCTTGAACTCTGGGCCTAGGCACTGTCCCTGAGCTTCTTTTGCTCTAGGCTGGCACTCTACCACTTGAGCCACAGTGCCACTTCTGGCCTTTTCTGTTTATGTGGTGCTGAGGAATCAAACCCAGGGCTTCATGCATGCCTAGGCAAACACTCTACCATTAAGCCACATTCCCAGCCTGGTTTGTTTATTTAAAAAAATTTTTTTTCAAGTGAAAAGATAGATTTATTGGGGAAGTAAAAAGTATACTGACCAGCTAGGGTCACGGCCCAGACTCAGGAGCTGGGACTGCAACCGTAAAAAGCAGGCTGGTGGGCCAGGGCCGCAGCCCAGATTCAGGAGCTGGGACCAAGGTCCCAGGCCATGCTTGGGGTCGGGTTATAAAGGCAAACACCATATGGTCAAGCTTGCCACACACAGGTGGCCAATGAGGTTACAACACTTACAGAGCATGCCAGGTCACACACAGGTTACAATCTGCCTCATAGCAACTGATTGAACCAACCTATCATTTTAGTTAGACTTGGCACACGGATTTGGCAGGGCTCACTTGATGCAGGCGGATATGCCTACTCATGGGAGGGCACAGGTTTAACCTTGAATGTTCCACTACTCAGGTGGTCAAGCAGTTTACACAGTCTTAACCCAGCGAAAGGGAACTTCCCTGGATGGGGCGGGGGAGATCTTAGTGAAGATGGAGTCAGCTTCTGCTCTCTTTAACTAATCTGAGATGAGTCAATGTGACACCCCTCAATAGCCAATGATGTCACTGGCCAGATCTGACCTCCATATTACATTTCCCCCTTTTTTTCTTGTACATAAAAATCAAATCATTGATTTCTCTTTTGGAGAGGTTAATCTTGCCAGGACTGTAGTGACTCCACTCACAGGTTGCTGGGGAGAGCAAGGATGAGACAGGAGCCAGTCCGATAGGACTGCTGCTCTTAAGCTTGCACCCAGAAAGAAACAGGTTATCTGTGAGGTCCACCCCCAGGAGGGCTGCAGGTATTCTCACCTGTTTAAGTCTCCATCCAGTTACCTAGGTAACTGGCACACTTGGAGGCAGTTACTTCCCTCCTTTCTCTGAGGTCACACCCTAATCCATCTGGACACACTCTAATACACTTGGACACACCTCCCACCCCAGGCAGCTCCTGGGAGTGACTCTCTAGCCTGCCACACATGTTTTCCAATTTTCTTAATAGAGCTAATCAACTCCAGTCAACTCAGAGGAGTGGGAATGTTACCACAGGAAGAATGTCTCCCCAAAATCTTAGTTTGAACAGATCCAAAGCATCCTGCCAGCAGGAATCAGCTGCGTGTGATGGAGCCCCATTTGCTTTTACCACAGTAGGGGTGCTCAGGGTGAAGATGTAGATTCTTCCAGATGACTGTCAGGCTATCCTTGATCTTAACCCAAATAGGATCAGCAGGGGATGTGGCAGCAGCAGGCAGCAGTGTCTCCCAGTGGCTCCAATAGAATGTCACACCTTCTGCTTGGTTGCCTGCAATTTTCTGCATAGACTGGTTAAAGAAGCTTAACCAACTTTAGTGGAATCCCCTAATATTTTTCTGGTTGCCTTTTAAGTTGGTTTGTTTATTTTTAAAACAGGTTCTTATATAGGCTGAAACAATTCTGCTGCTTCGGCCTCATGCATGCTAGTATTAGATTTTAGTTTTAGACTACAACTTAAGTGTTCCTTTTGGCTCCTCAGTCAAGAGCAGCATTTTGAGTGCTCATGTCAGCAATATGTTGCTGGTGCGAGGATGGTGGAGAATTTGATTCCTCTACTGAGAGCAAAGAGTGACTTAGGGTTGAGTGATGAGGTATGGCAGGGCCCTCTCATTTGCTGGAGTTTGAGTGTGCTCAGCCTGGTGTGTGAGGACTGCTTTGTTTATGTGTGTGTCCATACTGGGTGGCTTGAAATCAGGGCTTGGGCACTGTCCCTGAGATTTTTTGTTCAAGGTTAGCACTGAAGTGCTTGAGCCACAGCACCACTTCCGGCTTTTTCTATATATGTGGTGCTGAGGAATCGAACCCAGGGCTTCATGTATATGAGACAAGCACTTTACCACTAGGCTATATTACCAGCCCTTCATCCTACAGCTCTTACTCAGGCTGTTCTTGAGCTTTCTTGCCAAAGGCTGTTGCACAGATGCTCGAGCCACAGCTCTACTTCCAGCTTTTTAGTGGATAACTGGAGATAAAGAGTCTCACAGACTTTCCTGCTTGGACTAGCTTCAACCTAGGATGCTCAGATCTCAGCTTCTTGAGTAGCTAGGGTCACAGGTGTGAGCCACTGGCACTTGGCTCATGAGGGCTGCTTTGTACACTGGCTGGGAAACATGGAGGTAGGGCTGTTCATCCAGGGTTTTCATTCTCTCATTCCTTCAGCGGAGATTCTTCAGGCCAACGACCTCCTCACCCAGGGAGTTCTGCTGTACAAACAGGTGATGGAGGGCCGAGTCACCTTTGGGAACACAGTGACTAGCTCAGTGGGAGACATTCCTGTCTCCAGAGGTATGTTCCAGGAGCTTCTAAGGCCTTCTGCCTGTCACTGCCTGCAAGTCCCAGGAGAGAAGTGTGTGTGTGTGTGTGTGTGCGCGCGCGCACACACGTGTGTTTGTGTTGAGGGTATGGCACAGAAAAGGGACCTGTCTCTGTCCCCTTTCCTCTCTCCCCTCTCCTGTACCACAAGAGCAGCCACTCACTTGCCCACTGCCTGGCTGGACAGAGGCTGTGCTGTGCGTGGATTTGAATCTTCTCCTAAGCACTCACAAGAGCTATAGATCCCAGAAATAGTTTTTGTTAATAGGTTGGTGGCTCAGCATGTGCCTAACTAGCATAAGGCCTTAGGTTTTATCCCAGTAATGCGATCAATAAAGAAATAAAAGGCATTGCAGTATTTCTGGGCCAGGGCTGTTTGGCAGGCCAAGCATGATGGGTCATACCTGTAATCCCAGGTATGTGTGAGGTAGGAGTAGGCGGATTAGGACCCTTAAGACTAGAACCAGGCAAAAGTTCAAGACTGCACTTGAAAAATGACTAAGCCAAAAAAGGGCTGTGAGCATGGCTTCAACTGGTAAAATGCCTGCCTAGGAAGTGTGAGACCCTGAGCTGAAGCCCCAGAACTACCAGAGTGGCGGGGGGAAACCTGCTTGGAGCTCAGCCTTGTAGCCTCCATTGAGCCTGGCCTGCTATCTTTGTAGCCCCTGCGGAGCTAGACCTGGGGTCTGTGCAGGTGACCCGATCATATCTGGTCATAAACCGCTGAAGGCCTTCAAGTTGTAGAAGAAACCTGAACCTGCTGAGGCCCAGGCTCATGGGTCCTGGGAGGACAATGTCATCTGGCCAGGAATGCTGTCCTCTGGTCCCAGCTCCAATCCTAGCTCTGTCCAGATGCCCCGCTGCAGTGGGAGGTGTTTGAGGGCTGAGGGTGGGGTCTGATGTTTTCAGGTTCAGGGGATGTTGCAGAATGCTGGTTGGATTTAAGCAGAGCCTTGACTCTCGCTTCTGGTGGAGTCTTCTCACTTACTCTGTTTTTATTTCTAGTCTTTCAGAATCCCACAGGCTGCAGCAAGAACTGCCCCCTGATCGACCTGGAGATGAACAGTGCGTCTGGGCAGGCTGGACCGGTGGTGCCATCTTTGCTTCATCAGGACCTGGCAGCCTTAGGTGAGAGAGCCATTTAGGGAGAGCAGACAGAGAGAAGTGCTGAGAGTAGAGAGCACAGGCTTGCTTCAGTATGCAGTTCAGAAAAGTCCCCTCAAATTTTCTAGGTCCAGTGACCATGCATACACTGGGTTTGTCTAGGCTTTCTCAATGTCCAGGGAGGGCAGCTGTGCCATTGGTCTCATGTCCAGTGGTTAGCAGCACTCCCCTCACTTTTGTTTCTTTTACAGGGATCAGTGATGCTCCTGTTCCAAGCAAGGTAGGGAAGGAAGCTCTTGCTAGTGGCGTGAGGGGGATGGAGGGTCTCCAACCACTTGCCTCATGGGGAGTGGTGTTTGCTGGATCCTAAGGGACCTGCAGAAGCAGCTGGTGGCTTTGGTGGTCCAGACTAGCCACTCAGTCTGCAGCAAACTTCTTCTGCCCCCTTCCTGGAGATGTGCTGGGAAGTGCTCTGCTCTGCTCTGCCCGCCCTCCTCCCACTCTGGGCATACACTAAACTAAGACTGCAGTGCCTGCATTGCCATGGCTAGCGATCCTTCTGCTTCTACTTGTCATGCTACTTCTGTTTGATAGGTTGCCGATCAGAGTTGCTGCAAGGAAAGGAATCTCCAAGAAGGCAGCATGCAGAGCCCTTGTGGAGGCAGGAACTTGCTGGATCTCCTCTCACCACAGCTCTCTCCAGGGTCCCTGTGAGTGAGTGGGCATGGGACGTAGAGGACTTGGGCTTCTGCATGAGCCATAGGGCCACTTGCGACCCTGGAAGCCAGCAGCCACAGAGCGCCATCCTCTTGCCATTCAGGCTCATGGTGCCACTTCCCCATTTCCTGACCTCATCCCAGCCTACTGTGCTCCAGCCAGAATGTCCAGAAGGAGTTTTATAAGGACTAGCATAAAAATGTATAACAGGAGGTCTCAAGTACTACTAGTTCATGAAAACTATGTAGAACTTTGTCTTCGCACGCGCACGCGCACGCGTGTGTGTAAAATATAGAAGTTAGTTCATTATTGTAGCTGGCTTTTACAAAATGTGTTCCATCCAGTCTGTCTTTTCATATCATGTTATGGGTTGTCTTTGGGCCTCCATTTGCCTTGTCCTCCTTACTGGCTGCAAGTCATTGGCTATGTGTAGTGGTCCATCATTCCTTCTGTGTGTATGTATTTCCCTTCCTCACTCTGTTCTTCAGAAAGCTGAATCATGGTTTCCTGGGATTCTTTGAAGATTTGACAAATCTTGAGTTCTGTTTGTTTTATTTGTTTGTCTCTTTGTAGGAATTACGTGCCACAGAAGAGTATTCCAAAGGAAGTGCCTCCAGGTACCAAGTCCTCTCCAGGCTGGTCATGGGAGGCTGGCTCTCTGTCCTCTTCCCCAGCTTTACAGAACACTCCTCTGGCTCAGGTGTTTGTCCCTTTGGAGTCTGTGAAGCCCAGTAAGTACGGTTGTTCCTGCTTTTCTTCTTGCTAGTGGACTCCTGGCCTTCCCCATCATCCTTGGGAAAGTGGGGCAGTCAGCTTGCTTGGGGAAGAGGGTAAATGGAGGCTTCCCCCCACCCCTCTCTCTTTCTCTTCCTCTCTCACACACACATTCATAGATATAGATATGTAATAGATATAGGTATATACATATCTATATGTCTGTGTATGCATGTATATAAGTATGTATTTTGCAGTACTAGGGTTAGGACCCAGGTCTTGTGCTTATGAGGCAGGTACTCTTATCACTTGAGCCATCTCTCCAGACCTTTTCCTTTCCTTATTTTTCAGATAGGGTCTTGTTCTTTCTCAGGCCAGTCTGGGCTGCTGTCCCCCTCTTTATGTTGTGAGCATAGCTAGGATAAAAGGTATGCTCCTGGTTGAGTTGAGGCCTCTTGAACTTTTTGCCTAGGTTGGCCTTGAACTCTGTGTGCCCACTGGGTCCAGCTCTGATGAAGTGTGCTTACGAGCGTGGTATTCACTCTTTGGGATTCAAGAAGGGATGTTTCATGTGGCCAGCAAAGAAGAGTAGGAAGCTGTCTCACATCTGTAATACTGGAGAGTTCTACAATCTCTGGAGGCTGAGATCTGAGGAGCACAGTTCAAAGCTAGCTCAGACAAGAAAGTCCGCAAAACTCTTATCTCCAATTAGCCATTAAAAAGCCAAAAGTGAAGCTGTGGCTCAAGTGGTAGGAGTGCTGGCCTTGAGCAAAAAGGCTCAGACAGCACCCATGCCCTGAGTTCAAACCCTAGACTGGCAAAAGAAGGAAGAGGGATTCAACCAGATACTCATAAAAGTGGTTATTACCTCTAATACAGAGGAAAAATGAATGGCTCAGCCAGTGAGCCACTGGCACCTGACTATATGATCTTTTTTTTTTTTTTTTTTTGCCAGTCGTTGTGCTTGGACTCAGGGCCTGAGCAACTGGCTCTTGGTTCTGAGCAACTGGTTCCTGGCTTCTTTTTGCTCAAGGCTAGCACTCTACCTCTTAAGCCACAGCACCCCTTCTGGCTCTTTCTATATATGTGGTGCTGAGGAATCAAACCCAGGGCTTCATGTATATTAGGCAAGCACTCTTGCCACTAGGCCATATTCCCAGCCCTATATGATATATTTTGATAAGTAATGTTTGGCTTGTGGATTTTTCCATATGGTTTGGCAGTCATCTCTGAGCTATGTGTGGAGTCTGCACAGATTGATCAAGTATTTGTCCTCACATTAAGTTCCATATTTGGGTCTATTTCTCATGCTCTATGCATTTGGGGAGGGGGTGGCAGGGCAAGTTCTACAGCCTATGCTAGCCTCGTGCTCCCAGTCTTCCTGCCTCAAGACTTTCAAGTAGCTAGGATTGCAGATATGCACAGTCATACCTCCTGCATGCTTTTTTTTTTGGCCAGTCTTGGGGCTTGAACTCAGGGCCTGAGCACCGTCCCTGGCTTCTTTTTGCTTAAGGCTAGCACTCTACCACTTGAGCCACAGCGCCACTTCTGGCCATTTTCTATATATGTGGTGCTGAGGAATCGAACCTAGGGCTTCATGTATGGGAGGCAAGCACTCTTGCCACTAGGCCATATTCCCAGCCCCTCCTGCATGCTTTAAAAAAAAAAAATATTGTCAATGCCTAACGTATGAAACTGTAACCTCTCTGTACATCAGTTTTATAATAAAAACTAAAAAAAACATTATTGTCAAGATGATGTACAGAGGGCTGGGAATATGGCCTAGTGGTAAAGTGCTTGCCTTGTATACCTGAAGCCCTGGGTTCGATTCCTCAGCACCACATATATAGAAAAAAAGCTGGAAGTGGTGCTGTGGCTCAAGAGGTAGAGTGCTAGCCTTGAGCAAAAAGAAGCCAGGGACAGTACTCAGGCCCTGAGTCCATGCCCCAGGACTGGCAGCAAAAACAAAACAAAACAAAAAGATGATGTACAGAGTAGTTACAGTTACATATTCCAAGTAGTGACTATATTTCTTGTCATACTTATTACCCCCTTCCTCATTTTTCTCCCACCTTTCCCCCAACCTACCCCCACCCCGCTTTTATCATTTTTTTAAACCTTCCTGCTAATGGACATCGTCATTCTAATCTTCAATGTTTATGAACTCTATGAACATTAAAAATGAAACAATTCCAGGTTAGGTGATATATACATTTATTTCCTTTTGCTTAGTGTAATCTGTTCCTTTTTTTTTTTTTTTTTTTGGCCAGTCCTGGGGCTTGGACTCAGGGCCTGAGCACTGTCCCTGGCTTCTTTTTGCTCAAGGCTAGCACTCTACCACTTGAGCCACAGTGCCACTTCTGGCCGTTTTCTATATATGTGGTGCTGGGGAATTGAACCCAGGGCCTCATGTATACGAGGCAAATACTCTTGCCACTAGGCCATATCCCCAGCCCCTGTTCCTTCTTTTTTTTTTCCTCATTTCTTCCCTTCCCCCACTGTCCTTGAGTTGCTTAGTTCACTTTCATCAATGTCCATTGCAGCTGTTGGGCCCCCTCTACTGTATTTTTTTCCACTCGCTTTCCACTCATTCTGTGCCTTCCCCCCAGCTTCCCTCAGATATGCACGTGTATACACCATATGTAAGGTAAAGAGTATAGGGTCCTCTAAATACGATAAGACTCATTAAGAAGAGGTCCTTTACTTCCTTATCTTTGGAGTTCTTTTCAGTCTGGATATTATTTTAGGTACATATGAAGTAGTGCTTGGGTCTTACTTTTCGGTGCATTTCTTCCAAGACTGTCCTTATTTGGTCTTGCTGTGTATTGGTTTCTTGGGTCCTGTTTTCTTTGTCATGTCTCTTTACAGTTTAATTCTAACACCCACATATCAGGGAAATCATGCACTATTTGTCTCTCTGTTCTTGTCTTGTCTTGTTCAACCTGATTTGTTCTAGTCCTGTCCATTTCCTTGCGAATGCCATTATTTTATCATTTCTTTTTTTTTTTTTTTTTTTTTTTTTTGCCAGTCCTGGGCCTTGGACTCAGGGCCTGAGCACTGTCCCTGGCTTCTTCCCGCTCAAGGCTAGCACTCTGCCACTTGAGCCACAGCGCCGCTTCTGGCCGTTTTCTGTATATGTGGTGCTGGGGAATCGAACCTAGGGCCTCGTGTATCCGAGGCAGGCACTCTTGCCACTAGGCTATATCCCCAGCCCCTATTTTATCATTTCTAATGATTGTGTAGAATTCCATTGTATATAGGTACCACAGTTTTTGGATCTATTCATCTGTAGTGGAGCATCTGGGTTGTTTCCCTATCTTGGCTATTGTGAACAGTGCAGCAATGAACATAGAAGCACCATGGAGGTGCAGGTGTCCTTGTCATATCCTGGATTCTGTAGCTCAGGGTATATGTCTAGGAGTGGTATGGCTGGGTCATAGGGCATGTCTATGTTGGTGTTTTTGAGGAACCTCCAGACTGCTTTCCAGAGTGATTTTGTATTGTTTTGCCAGTCCAGGGGCTTGCACTCAAGGCCTGGGCACCGTCTCTGAGCTGCTTTTGCTTAAGGCTAGCATTCTACCAGTTGAGTCACAGCACCACTTTTGGCTTTTTCTGTTTATGTGGGACTGAGAAATCGAACCTAGGGCTTCATGCATGCTAAGCAAGCACTCTACCACTAAGCCACATTTCCAGACCTCCAGAGTGGTTGTACTAGTTTGCATTCCTACCAGCAATGCGGTAGGGTCCTCTTTCTCTGCATCCCCTCCAGCATTTGTTGTTGCCTGAGATCAGAGTATAGGCTGTTCTGACTGGGGTAAGGTGGTATCTCAGGGTTGATTTTGTTTGCATTTCCTTTACTGCCAGGGATGCTGAAAATTTCCTCATGTGTTTCTTTCTTTCTTTCTTTTGCCAGTCCTGGGTCTTGAACTCAGGGCCTGAGCACTTTACCTAGCTTCTCACTCTGTCACTTGAGCCACAGCACCCCTTCTTGCCTTTTCTGTATATGTGGTGCTGAGGAATCGAACCCAGGGCTTCATGTATACGAGGCAAGCACTCTACCACTAGGCCATATTCCCTGCCCATCATGTGTTTCTTTGCCATTTTTATTTTTTCTTTTGTGAAGTCTCACTTTAGCTCCCTTGCCCATTTAGTGATTGGTTTATTAGGTTTGGGAGGGATCTGTTTCTTGAGCTCTCTGTATATGATGGATATCAGGCCTTTGTCTGTTGCCTTGCTGGTAAAGATCTTTTCCCATATGGTTGTCTGTCTTTCTAGCTCAGTGGCTATGCCTTTAGCTGTGCAGAAACTAATGTAGTTCCATTTGGCAAGTCTCTCTCCAATCTGTTATGCCCCCGGAATTTTGCTCAGGGAGTTCCTACCTGTGTCTATAAGTTCTGATGTCTCTCCTACTCTGTCCTAAAGTACTTTCAGAGTTTTGGGTTGGATGTTGAGGTCTTTGATCCATTTTGAGTTGATATTAGTACATGGTGACAGTCTGGGATCTACTTTGAGTTTTCTGAATGTGGTTGCCCAGTTTTCCCAGCACCAATAGTTGAAAAGGCTATGTTTTTTCCATTGTATGTCTTTGGCTCCTTTGTCAAATATCAGCTGACTGTAAGTATGTGGTTTTATTTCTGGGTCTTCAAATCTATTCCATTGCCTGCATGCTGTTTTATGCCACTTTATCTGAATTGCAATTTTATCTTCGAGCATTTGCTAATACAAATGTGCCTGCTCTTCTCTTGTTGGTCTTATTAAAAATTAGCATATTAGGGGCTGGGGATATGGCCTAGTGGCAAGAGTGCTTGCCTCGTATACATGAGGCCCTGGGTTCAATTCCCCAGCACCACATATACAGAAAACGACCAGAAGTGGCACTGTGGCTCAAGTGGCAGAGTGCTTGCCTTGAGTAAAAAGAAGCCAGGGACAGTGCTCAGGCCCTGAGTCCAAGCCCCAGGACTGGCCAAAAAAAAAAAAAAATTAGCATATTAGCTTGGCGTCACGGCTTACACCTGTAATCTTAGCTAGTCCAGAGGCTGAGATCTGAGGATTGAGGTTCAAAGTCAGCCCAGGCAGGTAAGTCCATGAAATTCTTAACTCCAATTAAGCACCCCCCCCCCAAAAAAAAAAAGTCAGAAGTGGATCTGTGGCTCAAGTGATAAAACACTAGCCTTGAGCAAAATAGGCTCAAGGACAGTGCTCAAGCCCTGAGTTCAAGCCCCAGGACTAAACAATTAAAAAAAAAAGCCTATATTCTAGAAAATAAAATAAGGGTCTTCTTGTAATATTTTCATTTAAATACCCTGTGGTTCCCCCCAAAATTAATGTTAGAGTCACTTCTCAGGTAAATTAAAACAATCTTTTTACAATTTCCATTGGAATTTCATTAAGCCTGTTGATTTAAGACTTTCTTTACAGTTTGTTTTGGTCAGCTGTGAGACTTGAACTCAGGGCCTAGACACTGTCCCTGAGTGCTTTTGCTCAAGGCTAGTGCTCTACCATTTTGATCCACAGCTCTACTTCCAGTTTTCTGGTGGTTCATTGGAGATAAGAATCTCACAGACTTTTCTAACTGGAGCTGGCTTTGAACAGCAATTCTCAGATCTCAGCCTCCTGAAAACAGGCTTGAGCCACCATCGCCTGACCTTTACAGTTTTATAAAATTAAATATAAAGGTGGATGTGGCTATGTGGTGGTATGAAAGAATGAAACAAAGTCTGTTTGTAAAGTGTGTTTTTTAATTATTTATAATATTGTCTCTTTTCTAAAGTGTTTCTGCATTGTTGTAACCATAATCTTATCTCTTTTTTTTTTTTTTTTTGGCCAGTCCTGGGGCTTGGACTCAGGGCCTGAGCACTGTCCCTGGCTTCTTTTTTGCTCAAGGCTAGCACTCTGCCACTTGAGCCACAGTGCCACTTCTGGCCATTTTCTGTATATGTGGTGCTGAGGAATCGAACCCAGGGCCTCATGTATATGAGGCAGGCACTCTTGCCACTAGGCCATATCCCCAGCCCCCTAATCTTATCTCTTAAAAAAAAAGTTGATGGTGGAGTGAGGTGAGTTGGGAAGGCCTATGACAGTATGTCCCTGTGGGCCCCTGCAGCTGCACCAAGCCTTCTGTTTGGGTCCTTCCCTCCAGGCAGCCTGCCCCCACTTATTGTGTATGACCGCAACGGCTTCCGAATCCTGCTGCACTTCTCCCAGACCGCGGCCCCCGGCCATCCAGAGGTGCAGGTTTTACTGTTGACCATGATGAGCACTGCCACACAGCCTGTCTGGGACATCATGTTTCAGGTGGCTGTGCCCAAGGTGAGTCCTCTGCCGGCCAGCTCCATCACTTCCGAGTCCACTGCGAGGAGTGAGAATATTCGCCCAAACTTGTGGAATGTTAGGTGGGAATGGTATTGGCTCTCTGGCCTCAGCTGTGAGCGGATATAGGCAGGCTTCTCAATGATTCCTGGAGGCTCTTTCCATCTCTTGACTCCTCCTTGGCACTGTTCTCACACAGTCTACACAGCGCAGGAAAGTGCCCACAGGTCTAGGCCTTCAGGGTCCATGGCCCATTCCATCACTGAAACTCAGAGTCAAGTTGGTGGCACACACCTATAGTCCTAGCTCCTTGGGAGGCTGAGACAGGAGGATCACTTGAGCCCCTGAGTTCAGGAGCTCAACGTAGTGTGACAGTCTATCTCTTAAGAAAACAAGCTAAAAACTGTCACGTGTCCTGAGCTGTGCATAGGACTTCCCGGGCCAAGGCTGTGGTTGGCCTTGTTGATGTCACTTGCATACCTTGGGACCTGGGGCGTAGAGGGACTTGGCCATTGTGTCCACCCTTTTTCAAAGGAAGTCAGCCATGCCACTAACACTGCAAGGAGTGTGTCCTGAAGGGAAGAGATTCTAGAGGAAAGACATGCAGTATTGGGCAGTTACTAACAGCTGTTATTAAATGTTTTCTACACAAGGTTCAAAAATTAAATATTTGCTCAGGATCCTAAGAGCTAGTAAGAGACAGACATTTTAGCCCACTATGGGCTGCTGTTCTTTCCATGCAGCCTGTCAGGTGCCACCTGTTGACCACTGGTTGAGATGTGTGAATGGAGGAAAGGCGCCTTTAGGACTCCTTTGGAGGAACCACCATGGGGCTCCACCACTGGAGGGCTTCCCTGCTTCCCTGGGTCTTGAGATCCCTCCTTGGGTGGGGGTGGGAGGGTGGAGTCAGGCAGGAGCCTGCCTGAGCTCTGTCACTGAGGTGACTTGCTGGGGTGAGGTACATGGTGGTGGATTATGTCTCCCCCCTCCCCGGCAGTCCATGCGGGTAAAGCTGCAGCCCGCCTCCAGCTCCAAGCTGCCTGCATTCAGTCCTTTGATGCCTCCAGCTGTGATCTCCCAGATGCTGCTGCTCGACAATCCACACAAAGTATGTGCTCTTGGCAGCCTTAGCGGGGAAGGGTGACTGGGTGGAGAGAAGCACCTCGAGGTCTGGCTCTAAGGTCTCACCTGGTCCTGTGCTGGGAGTGGGACAGATATATGGTGGATTATCATAGATTCGAACTGTGGGAGGGACCCTGGAATGGCCTGACACCTGTCTTCCTAGTGGGTCCCAGAATTTTAGATGGCCCCAAAGAGGCAAGACCAGTGTGCTCCTGTTCACGGACAGTTGTGATAGCTGGGATCTTACACCTTCGGCCTTCTCCCCTGGAATCTAACACCTTCCTTTCTTTCTGTTGCAGGAACCCATCCGGTTACGGTATAAGCTCACCTTCAACCAGGGTGGACAGCCCTTCAGTGAAGTGGGAGAAGTGAAAGACTTTCCAGACCTGGCCATCTTGGGGGTGGCCTAACTTCTAGACGGGCCTTTGACTTAAACTCGGGCCACCGTTTCTTTCACTGTCCGGTCTCATCCCAGGGCTTTAGTGCAGAGTGCCAAGTGTTCTCTCCTGATGTCAGGCTCTGCATGCCAACCTCTGGCCTGTTCTGCAGACTCTGTATGTGTGTGTGTGTGTGAGAGAGAGAAAGAGAGAGAGAGAGAGAGAAGCATTTCACATGACCATCTGGGCTGACTGCTGTCTTGTCTCCGCATGTTGGTGGGCACTGCTGTCTCTGCGAAAATCTTTCTTCCTGGATGGTTACCTTCTCATCCACCACTCTGTGCCTTGTCAGCCTTTGAAAGTCTTGGCTGCTCCCAGGCTGCTGTTCTCAGGGACCTTCCGAGGGACCTGGTTGGTCTTGGGGTAGAGGGGCCTATGGGCACTCTCTTCCAAGGAAGACCTTGTCTCCATCATTCGAGAATGCCGCTTGTGTGTGTTTAGAACAATTTAGGTGGAACACTTGGCCTGTGGCGCTGTCTGCAGGCGGGGGGCTGCTTGCCAGACCAGAAAACCACACTTGGTTGGTCAGTCCTGTCCTTCACCACTGTGCCTTAGAATTGCCCTTAGTTGGAGCCTCTGGACAGAGGGCTAAGCTGACCCTAGGCCTTGCTCAGGCCTCCGGGCCCTGACTCAGGACCCCCGTGTCTATCCTCACCCTCCTCTTTCACAAGCTCCCTTCAAGCTCTTTAATGTGAATCCCATTTAGTCACTGGAGACCCCCGCTGGCCAGTCAGCCCTGGCTTGTTGACCTCCCAATCCCAGATGAGCTGAAGTGTGCAAGTGGCCAGAAGAGCTTTGCTATAATGTAGGTGGTCACTAAACCCAGAGTGTCACTGAATAAATACCACATAGCAAATCAGCCTCTTGGTGTCCAGTGGGTGTGGAGCCAAGGCACTGAGAGGTGACTGGCCACAGCAAGGTGACCGGCCACAGGAAGCAGCCTTCTGGTGAGAAGTGATGAAAACTTGCAACTGTCCCAGCCAGAAGCAGAGCCCTGGAGCCCTGAAGCAGGCTGGAGAGGAGAGCTTTAGAATCGGAAGGGCAAACTCAGGCATACCAATCTGATTGTGCTCACATACCTACTATGCGATGTGAACACGATGTGCATGTTTAACAAGTCCACCGTGGGCCTCAGTGGGAGGGGGATGCTGAGCTGGGAGGCGGGGAAGGTTTCTACCTCAGAAACAGCAAGGCTGTTTGGAGTTCTTACTGATGAGATCCCACACTTATTACCTCTAAATGAAGCTGGAAATCTCACAGCCGTCGATGGGGGTAGAAGTGGTAAAGATGATCAAGGCATGCTGATTTTGAAGCCATTGTGAAAAGTGATAAAGCAGATAACATGATTCATGTAAGACTGAGTGTTCTTGTAGCTTCTGTCTGTAGCCATGGGCATATGAAGAGAGACACTTTTTATTTTATCCTGTGTTCAAAGGTGAACTTGGGTATGCTCTAAGTGGAGTAAGACAGAATAGGGCTGGGAGGGGACAAGATGGCAGCCACCCTGGAAGTGTCCTTGGTTTATGTCAGCAGTGCCTTCTCATTGGCAGATTGAGTAACCACATCAAGCCCAGTGCTTATATCTTCATACAGCCAGACCCCCGGGGCCAGGTGCTGGTGGAGACTGCAGATACAATTTTTTTTTTTTAAAGTTCATTTTGCATGATCAGAGGCACAAGCATTGTGCCTTTGTGTTCCTCCCCTACGAGTGTCCTGGTCTCCTGTGTGTGTATGTGTGTGTGTAGAATCCTGTATAAATTATCATGTCCCAGTGTATTTTAGATCTAGCTTCCGCATGAGAGAAAACGTGCCGTTTGTCTCTCTGAGATTGGCTTGCCTCCCTTAATAAGATTTGTTCTAAGTCTGTCCATTGCAGATACAATTCTGATAGTAGTCCCTGGCTTCCTGAATCTGTTTTTCAGAGAAAAGAGCTCATAGTGCACCACCACCCTTGGCTTTTATGCTCTTTTTTTTGGGGGGGGGGGGTCAGTTGTGGGGCTTGAACTCCGTCCCTGAGATCTTCAGCTCAAGGCTAGTGCTCTACCATTTGAGCCACAGCACCACTTCTGGTTTTTGGTGGCTAATTTGGAGATGAGTCTCATGGGGCTGGGAATATGGCCTAGCAGTAGAGTACTTGCCTCATATACATGAAGCCCTGGGTTCGATTCCTCAGCACCACATATATAGAAAAAGCCAGAAGTGGCGCTGTGGCTCAAGTCGTAGAGTGCTAGCCTTGAGCAAAGAGAAGCCAGGGACAGTACTTAGGTTGTGAGTTCAAGCCCCAGGACTGGCAAAAAAAAACAAAAAAACCACAAAAAATGTCTCATGGACTTTGCTGCCTGGGATGGCTTTGAGCCACAATCCTCAGATCTCAGCCTCCTGAGTAGCTAGGATTACAGGAATGAGCCACCGGTGCCCAGCATTCTGGGAGATTCTTATCTCCAATTAACCACCTAAAAGCCAAAAGTGGAGCTGTGGCTCAAGGAATAGTGTTAGCCTTGAGTAAAAAAGGTCAGGGACTAAACAGGTCCTGAGTTCAAGCCTCAGGACTGGCACAAGAGAAAACCCCAACATACTACATTTGTTAGAGCATGTTTTCTGTAGTTAACTATGTCGTTATGTAGTTAACTATTCATAGCTCAGAAACTTTTTGTCATGTTGATATGTGTAGAAATGGCATTTTGTTACATTTCTAATCAAATACCCAGCCCCATGCTTCATAAGAAAATAGTACAGTATGAGGCAGGTCCTAGTGGCTCACACCTGTAATCTGAGGGTCACGGTTTGAAGCCAGCCTGGGCAGGAAAAGTCTGTAAGACACATCTCCAATTAACCAGCAAAAAGCCAGAAGTAGAAGTATGACCCAAGTAGTCACTAGCCTTGAGTGAAATAGCCAAGCAAGAGCAAGAGGCCCTGAGTTCAAGCCCCAGTACTGGCACAAATTGAAGAAGAAACAGTATAGTATAGTATGAAAGCAAGCCAGAACTAGTGTAGGCTTTACAAGTCACTAGGGACCAATGCTGGCTGCAGCCTGCTATTGACACTTTCTAGCCTAAGACACCCCCTCCCCAACTCCTTGAAGTCTGCCCAGATGATGCCTTCACCTCCAGACGGTTGCATCAGTAAGTCAAGAAGGAAGAGGAGGACAAAGGAGAGGAAAAGGTTGCCATTCTTCCTAATAAAAGATCTGAAAGTCCCATGGGACGTTTATATTCATGTCTTGTCCTTGTGAGCTATATGGCCACACTTCTGTACTGGAGACCAAGAAAGGTTTGAGTTTGTACACAATTCTATACTAAAAAGTTGGTTTTGGTTATTAAGGAAGGAAAAATAAGAAGCTATAGTAGTACTTTAGCAGACTGCCCAGAGATTTGGCAATCTGTTGGGGCACAGGCTGCTCTGAACTGTTGCTGAGTGAAATGTAGTTCATGTGTTTCCTCATGTGAGCCAAGTTCTTCTCTCTTTCCTTGTTTTTGTGAGGTTGAGAATTAGGACGGTGACACACTATGCAGGTAAAGGTCATGGTCTGAGGTTGGTCCTAAAAAATAATGCCAAGACTATCCACAAAAGAAAGCAAAAGAGGGATGGGGCTTAAAGTGGTTGGGTACCTGTTTAGCAAATGCAAGGACCCATGTTCATTTAAGGACTGGTTGTGGCTCAGTGGTAGAGTGCATGAGTAGTATGCATGAAGCTCTGAGCTCAACCCCTAACATGAAAAATAAAAAAAGGCCAGGGACATGGCTCAGGTGGAAGATCTATCTAGCAAGTGTAAAGCCTTGAGTTCAATCCCTAGTACTGCCACAAATATAACAATATATAACAATATAACAATGATATAAAGGCAGCAAGAAAGAAACTAAAAAAAGCAGGTGGAAGTGCGTATGTCAATAATTATCCCAATCAAAAGTTAGAAGATGGAAAAAAAAAAGTTTGATGTTTGGAATAACGTAACATGGAGGACTATATGTTACCTGCAGGAGACACCCTTAAGTTCCCGAAGGTGTTGGAACTAGAAGATAAAAGGTTGGACATGTGAGTGGGAACCATAAGAAAACAGATGGATATATTAGTAGTGAGCAAAATGCACTAAGTCAAGTGGGTCCAGTGGCTCACGCCTATAATCCTAGCTGCCTACAAGACTGAAGTCTGAGGGTCCAGGTTTGAAGCAGCTTGGGAAGACAAACCCAAAGGCTTGTTTCCAGTTTACTAGCAAAAAGCTGGAAATGGTCAGGCGCCGTGGCTCACACCTGTAAGCCTAGCTACCCAGGAGGCTGAGATCTGAGGATTGAGGTTCTATGAGATAACTCCATCAGCAGACCAGAAGTGGAACCTGTGGCTCAAAGTGTTAGCTTTGAGCAAAAAAAAGCTCAGGAACAGTGTTTAGGCCCTGAGTTCAGGCTCCACGATTGACACTCCTCTCTCCCAAATGGTAATGGAGGGGTGGCTGAAGTCATACAGCACTAGCCTTATGTGGAAAAGGTCAAACCCCAGTACTGACACTTAAAAACATCAGGGCTAGGAATATGGGTTAGCAGTAGAGTGCTTGTTTAGCATGCATAAAGCCCTGGGTTCAATTCCTCAGTACCATATAAACAAGAAAAAAAAAAGTTGGAAGTGGAGCTGTGGCTCAAGTTGAGTGCTAGCCTTGAGAAAAAAAGCTCAGGGACAGTGCCTCAAGACCCAAGACTGGCAAAATAAATACAAAACAAAACAAAAAAAACCTAAACCTGTTAGGTGGGAAAGGGGCCTATTGTAGAGGCCTCCAAGTTCTGATTCAGTTTGCCCCCACTAAGCTAGTATGCTAGCTTTCCTGACTTGGGACTCACATGTTTAGGTTTAGAGTACTCGAATCACTGCAAACATGAGAACAGAAAAATAGCAAAGTAGTTATTCTCAACCACACCAAAAGGAACGGCAAGATTGCATTTCCCACAAGAAGCCGCTGGCCAGTCCCTCCTTCCTGGGGTGCCACGCGATCGGTTTTAGGCTCAGTTTCAGGCCAGAGGAAACTACGTGCGAAGGAGGTCTGAGAGGACAGCAGTGTCCAGGAGCACTTGTGAGCCTCACGCCAGGCCTGATCACGCCCACCTAGGTGTGAAGAACAGCGGTGCAGGTGCCCGGTCAGCCTGCGTTCGAATCCCGGCAGCGCCGCTTTCTAGCTCGGTGACTTTCAACCCATTTTTTCTTGCCCCGTAGGGAAGACTAAAAGTACTGTAAAGACGGTGGTGGCCATGTGATGACTTTACAGTAAGCACATCATTTACTGCTAAGCGAGATGAGCGCTCCGCCCCCGGCGTTTCCGGTCCACTCGGATCCACCGCGCAGGCGCGGCGTCGGCCGTCTCCGTGGTGACGGCCCCACTTCCGGGAAGGGACGGCGCGCGGCGAGGGCCACGCAAGCGGGCGTCTCGGTTCGCTGGCCGGCGGGGCGCGGGCTGCGCGGAGGTGGCAGCGCGGTTCGGGTTCGGCCTTGGGCGGGCGTCGCTGAGGCCGGCGCTAGCTCTTGTGGCCCGCCGCGTCAGGCCCGAGCAGAGCCGCCATGGACTTCTCCCGGTTCCTGGCGGACGACTTCGACGTGAAGGACTGGATCAACGCGGCCTTCAGGGCCGGGCCCAAAGAGGCGGCCGCGGGGACGGCGGACAGCCACGCGGCCACGCTGGTCATGAAGCTGCAGCTGTTCATCCAGGAGGTGAACCACGCCGTGGAGGGTGAGCCGC
Source organism: Perognathus longimembris pacificus (assembly GCF_023159225.1). Lineage (NCBI taxonomy): Eukaryota > Metazoa > Chordata > Mammalia > Rodentia > Heteromyidae > Perognathus > Perognathus longimembris. Next base: position 2,945,294 of record NC_063183.1, on the reverse strand, counting down.
GCGGGGGCCGCCGAGGTGCGCGGGAGGGGGGCCCAGCCCTGGGTGCGCGGCGCGGGCGTCCGCACCTGTGTGGACCTTCAGCCCTCCCCACTCCCCCCCCCCACCCCCGCGCTCGGCCGACCGCATCCCGGAGCGTCTCGGCTGCGTGCTGGCTAGTGCCCATGTGTCCTTTGAAGATGTTATTATTATTGTTGTTGTTAGTGCTGGAGTTGAACTGGGCTTGGCGCTGGCGGGGTCGGCCCACCACCACTAGAGCCACGCCCCCATCTTTAAAAAGTTAGCAGCAGCTAAGTTTTTACAGGCTCATGCCTGTAATTTGCCACCAAGCTACATCCCCAGCTTTAAAAACAAACAAACAAACAAACAAAAAAACCCCACCAACTTTTTTCCGGAGGCGGGGGGTATAGGGGTAGGGTCTTGCTGTGAATTACTGGCTAGTTTGGAACTCAAAATCCTTTCCTGAGTGCTGGGATTACAGGTACCTACCACTATGTCCTACCAAGCCCCAGTTTTCTTATCAGTTAAGAGGTGGCTGGGGGCTGGGAATATGGCCTGATGGCAAGAGTGCTTGCCTTGTATACATGAAGCCCCGAGTTGGATTCCTCAGTACCACATAAACAAACAAACAAACAAAAAAAGCCAGAAGTGGCACTGTGGCTCACGTGGTAGAGTGCTAGCCTTGAACAAAAGGAAGCCAGGGACAGTGCTCAGGCCCTGAGTTCAAGCGCCAGGACTGGCAAAAAAAAGGAAAAGAGGTGGCTACTAATGGCCACCAGCAGTATCACATAATAACACACACATAGAGTCCTGGCGGTAATTGGATCTTGTTAACTGTCAGTCTCTGTCCTCCCTTTCATGGTGGCAAGGGGAGTTGGCCAGGTTGATGGCTGCTTCCTTGGTCAAGCACACAGCCAAGCATCTCATCAGTCTGGGCTCATCTCAGTCCTGACTGAGGCCACCTGATTACCTTCCTCCCTCCCCCCAATTCCCTGTCCTGCCCCATATGTCCTCCCAGGCTTCAAAACCTCTCTTCTGTGCTGCATTTGTAACTAAGGATGGACCAATTTTCACCTTGTGTGCATATTGCTCTGTGTGGTGTGTACGCGTGCCAGTACTGGGGATGCTGTTATTAGCTTTTTGATCAAGGCTGGTGCTCTACCATTTGAGCCACATCTCCACTTACAGTGTTTTGGTGGATAATTGGAGATAAAGAATCTCATGACCTCTCCTGCCTGGGCTGGCTTTGAACCTCAATCCTCAAATCTCAGCTTCCTGAGTAGCTAGGATTACAGATGTGAATCACCAATGCTTTGCTCATTTTGTTGTTCTTGATTTCTGAGACAGAAACAAGTCACCAGGCTCTTCAGAGCATGCCCAAAGTGCTCCGTGACGTCGAAGCCCTGAAACAGGAAGCATCATTTCTGAAAGAACAAATGATTCTTGTCAAGGAGGACATTAAGAAATTTGAGCAGGATACGTCACAGTCCATGCAGGTACTTGCTCTGTCTTGTTGTGGCAGGTACTGGTTCTCATGAGGGGCTAAAGAGTCTCATGAGATAAAGAGTCTCATTGGACTTTGCTGCCTGGGCTAGCTTTGCACCACGATCCTCAGACTCAGCCTCCTGAGTAGGTAGGATAACAGACATGAGCTGCCGGCACCTGGCCACTTCTTCATTCTTTGTCCTCATTGCTCTCAGGTGCTGGTGGAAATTGACCAGGTGAAATCCAGGATGCAGCTTGCTGCTGAGTCTCTTCAGGAAGCAGACAAGTGGAGCACGCTGAGTGCTGACATCGAGGAGACATTTAAGACTCAAGTAGGCGTCCTGTCTGGGGGTGGGGGGTGGGGGGTGGGGATCATTTACGCATGAACTTGGGCTAGATGAAATCCTACCCATCAAAACCACAAGGAAGTCGGTGGTGGCATGCAGAGACATTCAGACCTCAGTGTGTTGTATGTGTGTGGAGTTTTAGAACTGCCCTGAGCTTCTCCACCCTCCTTGGTTGGCACCCTCTACCTGATTGAAGCCTGGGGCCACCAAGGGGAGTTCAGGGGCCTCAGTAGGCATGCAGAGGCAGAGGAGATAGGGAATGGGAGCGTGGAGTGGAAGCTGGATGGATGGGCCTGCCACACTGTGGGACCTTGGGGAGCCAGCTGTCTGAGGCAGCCGTGTACATGCAGTGGAAGTTCCTGAGACTGGCTGCAAGGCTGGAATGCGATGCTGCCTGCAAGGACGCCTTCCCCAATGTGAAGCAAAGTAATGATCAGACTGAGCATCCCACTCCCACTGACAGACTTTTTTTGTGTGTGCTGGTAACTGGGGCTTGAACTCAGGGCCTGAGTGCTGTCTCTTAGCTTTTTGCTCAAAGCTAAGCTTTGAGCCACAGCTCTAATTCTGGCATTTCGGTAGTTAATTGGAGGTAGTTAATTGGAGATGAGAGTCTCATGGACTTTCCTGCCTGAGCTGGCTTAAAATTATCCTCAGATCTCAGATCTCAGCCTCCTGAATACCTAGGATTGCAGGTAGAAGCCATAGGCACTTGCCGCTGCCTCCTCCTCCTCCTCCCCCCCTCCCCCTCCTCCCTCTCCTCCCCCTCCTTCCTCCCCCCCCTCTTCTCCCTCCTCCCTTCTCCTCCCTTCTCCTTCTCCTTTCTTCTAGGCTAGCGCCCTTTCACTTGAGCTACACTTCCAGTTTGTTAGTGGTTAATTGGAGATATGAGTGTCATGGACTTTCTTGCCCAGGCTGCCTTTGAACCACAATCTTCAGTTCTCAGCCTCCTGCGTAGCTTGGATTACAGACATGAGTCACCAGCACCTGGCTTTTGACTCTGGCTTTTAAACTCTTAGCAGCTTTACACTGGCTGTCCAGGCATCACTCACCAGCACACCTCTTGCTCCCCTGTCAGTTACCAGGGTCTTAAGTAAGGGAAGCCCTATTTGTCCCCTCCCCTTTGTAGCCCTCAGGTGCTTCATGGGTTTAACTAATGCCTGCCTCATCAGAGTAAGCTCAGGTCTTATATTGTCCTGGATCCTGTGGAAAGGGGCACGTGAACTAAGTATGGTCTCTATTTGGGTTTTCTCAGCAGGGCCACATTATGTAGCCCAAGCTGGCCTAGAACTTCTGATCTTTCTGCCTCACCTCAAGTGCTAGGATTACAAGTATTACAAGTATGAACCACCACCTCCAGCTCTCCTTTGTATGTGTGTGTGTTATTTTAATTTAATTTAATTTTATTGTCAAGGTGATGTACAGAGAGGTTACAGTTACATACATAAGGTAGTGAGAATATTTCTTATCAAACTTGTTACCCCTTCATTTTTCTCCCATTTCCCTCCCCAACAAGCTCTTTTTTTTTTTTTTTTTTTTTTTTTTGCCAGCCCTGGGGCTTCAACTCAGGGCCTGAGCACTGTCCCTGGCTTCTTCTTGCTCAAGGCTAGCACTCTAGCTATTAAGACACAGCACCACTTCTGGCTTTTTCTGTATATGTGGTGCTGGGGAATCAAACCCAGGGCTTCATGTATGCAAGGCAAGCACTCTACCACTAGGCCATATTCCCAGCCCCATGCTCTCCTTCTTTAAAGAAAAATTAATTTAAATATTTTTACTTAATTGACTTCATAAAATGAACATAAAACATTCCAATTCAGCTTTCAAATATCTACCTATGAATTCTATTTTATTTAAAATGTATAACTGTATTTTGGTGCCAGTCATGGGGCTTGAACTAGGTTCTTGGATGCTGTTCCTGAGCTTTTTTGCTCAAGGCTAGCTAGCACTCTACCACTTTGAGCCACAGCACCACTTCTGGATTTTTGGTGGTTAATTGGAGATAAGCATCTTATATATTTTCCTGCCCAGTCTGATTTTGAACTTCGATCCTCAGCTCTCAGCCTCCTGAGTAGCTACGATTATGGCCTGAGCTACCGGTGCCTGGCTTATTTAAATATTTTTTAAAATTCTGCACACATTGCTGAGCTGCCTTACAGTAAGTCAGTGGCATATTAACGATAGCAGCAGATGGTCACTTTCCTTTTGTTCTTCACCAGTAATAGACATTGTGATTTTTCAGAGGTTTTCCAAATTGGCTCAGGAAAATGGCACTTCCTTGTTTTAATTTAGTGCCAGTATGGTGGAATGTAATGTCTTTGGGCCATTTAATTTTAGGCCTTTTCATGGATAGAGGTAGTAAGGGTCCTTAAAATACCTGTCCCTGTCCTGGTCTTTGTATAGGACACGGCTGTGATTTCCGCCAAGCTCATTGGCATGCAGAACAGCTTGATGATGCTTGTGGATACTCCGGACTACTCAGAGAAGTGTGTGCACTTGGAGGCGTTGAAGAACAGGCTGGAGGCCCTGGCCAGCCCCCAGATCGTGACGGCATTCACCTCCCAGTCTGTTGGTGAGTGTCATCTTAGCAGCCTACTGTCCAGCACTCCAACGGGGATTAATTATGAAGATTGCAAAGAATCCTGTCTCTGTATGGTGCTTACCTGTCTTCAACACTGTATGAAGTCTCTTAGCATATAAAAAAATTGAAACAGGCACTGTAAATATATCCTCCAGGTTGGATTCCAGCATTAGCACTTTTTGGTTTTTTTTTGTTTGTTTGACAATACTCAGTACCTTATGCTCTTTTTTTGTTGTTTTGTTGGTTGTGGGGCTTGAACCCAGGGCCTAGGTGCTGTCCCTGAACTCTTTTGCCCAAGGCTAACCCCTTTACCACTTGAGCCCCAGGGCCACTTCCAGTTTTCTGGTGGTTAACTGGGGATAAGAGTCTCCCAGCAGGCTGGGAATATGGCCTAGTGGTAGAGTGCTCACCTCGTATACATGAAGCTCTGGGCTTGATTCCTCAGCACCACATACATAGAAAAAGCTAGAAGTGGTGCTGTGGCTCAAGTGGCAGAGTGTTAGCCTTGAGCAAAAAGAAGCCAGGGACAGTGCCCAGGCCCTGAGTTCAAGTCCCAGGACTAGCAAAACAAAACAAAACAAAAAAACCTCACAGCATTTGCTGCCTGAGCTGGCTTCAAACTGCAATCCTCAGATCTTAGCCATCTGAGTAGCTAGGAACACAGTACAGGCGTGAGCCACCAGTATCTGGCTTACCCCATGCTCTTGTTTAGCTTTTTTGCTCAAGGCTGGTGCTCTACTACTTGAACCACACTTCTGGCTTTTTTTGGCCTGGAATTTGAACTCAGGGCCTGAGCACTGTCCCTGAGCTGCTTTTGCTCAAAGCTAGCACTCTACTACTTGAGCCACAGCACCATTTCCAGCCTTTTCTGTTTATGTGGTACTGAGGAATCAAACCCTGGGCTTCATGCATACTAGGCGAACACACTACCACTGAGTCATTTTCCAAGCCCCATACTTCCAGCTTTTTGCTTATTAATTGCAGTTAAGAGTCTCATAGACTTTCCTGCCCATGCTGCCTTCAAACTGTGATCCTCAGATACCAGCCTCCTGAATGACTTAAGATTATAAACATGAGCCTCTGGTGCCGTGTGTGTATGCGTGTGTGTGTGTGTGTGTGTGTGTGTGTGTGTATGCGTGTGTGTGTGTGTGTGTGTGTGTGTGTGTGTGTGTGTGTGTCCCCTGGGGCTTGAGCTCAAGGCTAGCTCTCTACCACATGAGCCACAGTGCCACTTCTAGCTTTTTCTGAGTAGTTAATTAGAGATAAGACTCTCACAGACTTTCATACCCTAGCTGGCTTCAAACCAAGGCATGAGCCAGGAGCCACCAGCACCTGACTTTATTGTTATTTATCATAATTGTTATTATTATAATGATTCTTGCTTATTATTTTGCTAATTTCTTATTCTGCTAGTTTCCTGTGCTAATACTTCTTTCCAGTATTTTCCTAGTTTATTATTTCCTTCTGTGACTAGAATTCTTTTATGTTTCAGTGCTGGTTTAGTCATCAGGGATTCCTTTTGGCTTTGTTTATCGTGGAAGATTTTTATTTCTAACTCAACTATGCTTTGCTGGGTCCATTAGTCTACGTTGGCAATTGCTGTATTTCAGAGTTTGAAATATGTTATGTTTTTAGAAATCTGTTCTTATAAACTTGTCATGGTATGTACCCTGTCTCCTCTGCAGCTTTCAGTATTTTTCCTTATTCTGTTTGCTTAGTGTTTTAACTACAATGTGTCAAGGAGTGTTTCCTCTCTGATCTTTCCCATTTAGTGTTTGTAAACCTCTTCCACATAGATGGCTCTCTCGAGGTTGGGGAAATTAATCTGCTATTATATTATTGAATAGGTTCTCAATGCCTTTAGTTTGCATCTCTTCTCCTTCTATGCCTCCTTCTATGACTCATAGGTTTGATCTTTTAATGGAGTCCAATAGAGCTCTTAAATTGCATTTGTATCTTTGTAGTGTCTTTTTACATGTCTTTAATTGTTTGATCTAATCCCTTGCTTTATGTGCATTCCTTGATAGCCTGTTTTCAGCTTGTTCTGTTCTTTTTGCTAGGCTTTCACTTGAGTTTTTAGTTTGGGCAATTGAGCTCTTCATTTCCAGGATTTCAATTTGAGTTTTATTTTTCAAGATTTCTATATGTTCTCTTTTATATCCTGCATTATCTTATTTAATTAATTCGGCTGTTTGTTGAATCTCTGGTTGTGTCCTCTTTGAATTTGTTTATGCATTATCTCTTTTATTTCATTGATCATTGTTGTTTTGGATTTGTTTGAACTTTCTTCCTATTCACTGTTACTTAAGTACTTTATTGTGGAGTGGTTTGGTTTTTGTTGATTCATGAGTTTAGTGATCTTTCTCCGTCTGGGGCCAAGTTTTTTATTTATTTTTATTTTTTGCCAGTCCTGGGGCTTCAACTCAGGGCCTGAGCACTGTCCCTGCTTCTTTTTGCTCAAGGCTAGCACTCTACCTCTTGAGCCACAGCACCACTTCTGGCTTTTCTATGTATGTGGTGCTGAAGAATCAAACCCAAGGCTTCACATATGTGAGGCAAGCACTCTACCACTAGACCATATTCTCAGCCCCTGGGGCCAAGTTTTGTTGGAGATTTCACCTCTGTCTTTGCAGTTAGCAATTTCTCTGAGATTACCTAAGACTCGGTAATGGCTGGGTTGCAGTATATTTTCCTGTTGCAAGATTGGAAGGGTGATTCTCAGTTGTCAGATACTCATTGTCAATGTCCAAGACACTACATGAGGCCCTCTTCTTCACTCAGGGTAAGGAGACTTGGTTATAAAACCCGTTGCACAGCCAGGCACTGGTGGCTCATGCCTGTAATCCTATCTACTCAGGAGGCTGAGGGTTCAAAACCAGCCTGGGCAGGAAAGTCCAGTTAGCTACCCTCCAAAAAAAGCCAGAAGGGGAGCTGTGGCTCAAGTGGTAGAGTGCTAGCTTTGAGCAGAAAAGCTCAGGGACAGTGCCCAGGCCCCAAGTTCAAGCCCCACGTCTGGCCACGCGCGCATGCACACACACACACACCTACCTGTTGCATTTGGTAAAGCATAACCTGTGCTTGTGTCAGTCTTCAGTGATTGTAGATTCATACAGGAGGGAAGAATGTGTCTTCATGATCTGTGAAGACCACCAGAGAAGTAACAGAAAGGATAGAGCATCCATTAATGAGGACCAGGTACTTGGTTCTATAAGGAAGGAAGAGGTAGAAGTAAGCTAAATAGGAGAGGCTGATGACAAAGTGGGGTGAGGTAAGTAGAAAAAAAATCTCCTTAAATCTTCTAGCTGGGTGGGTGGAGCCACAGGAGAGGGTGGACCCATGGGAGAAGGTGGAGCCATGGAGAGGGTGGAGCCATGGGAGAAGGTGGAGCCATGGAGAGGGTGTAGCCACAGGAGAGGGTGGGGCCACAGGAGAGGGTGGAGCCATGGGAGAGGGCGGGGCTGTGGCAGAGTGGAGCAATGGAGGAGGGTGGAGACCAGGCTGGGGTCATGGGGGAGAGTGGAGCCAGGGTAAGGCGGAGCCAGGCCCAGGTCTTCAGAATCCCAGTTACCTCTTTTTTTTGTGGGCCATGGGGCTTGAACTCTGGGCCTTGGCTCTGTCCCTGAGCTCTTCAGCTCAAGGCTGGTACTCTACCAACTCTGAGCCACTGCACCACTTGTGGCTTTTACTGTGATTAATTGGAGCTAAGAGTCTCACAGACCTGCCTGGACTATCCTCAGAGCTCAGCCTGCTGAGTAGCTAGGATTACAGGCGTGAGCCACTGGCACCGGTCCCAGTTACCTTTAATGGCATCTCTGTGTAACCTGCAAAGGGTCCTTCACTGCCAGGTACCTGAGCAGCTGCCTCTAAAGGTCGCCCTACTGGTCCTCCATAGATGAAAACAACAGCTATGGGACCAGTGCCACTGCTGTGTGATTGGCAGGGACTGCAGGTACAGCCAGGCTTGCCAGGCCTCTGGTGTGTGAGCTGACAGGGGGGCCTCTCTCCTCTCCTCAACCAGCTCCCTCCCCAGGCCCTAGAGTACCTCTGTCTAGTGACCACTGTGCACCTGTGGCCAAGGCCACAGGGTGCCTCTCTCCGCCACGCCTGGCCTCCTACATTGCAGTAGTGGCTGTCCCGATGGCTGTTCTGGAGCTAAGGCTTTTCCATGGCTAGTGTTGGTGGGCCCACAGCAGGACTGTCTGTTTTGACTCATGTTCCATTCTTGTTTCTCCTCCCTCAGTTGAGGGGAGCCAGTGTGGGGCTCGGAACTCCTTGCTTTTAATCTTCTGCTGGGATACTTGCTCTGTGGTCCTCTGCCTCCCCACCTCCTCCTTCATGGTTTCTGGTTGTCTTCCTTTCTTTGTTCAGCATCTTGTCTCTTCTCTAACAGAAGAGTCTTCATATTTAGGGAATGAAAATATCAGATACTTCTAATCCACCATCTTGTCATGTCTCTACTCTTCTCTCTCTGTCTTTTTTTTTTTTTTTTTTTTTGGTGGTAGTTCTGGGGCTTGAATTCAGGACCTAGGCACTGTCTCTGAGCTTTTGCTTTTTTTTTTTTTTTTTGGCCAGTCCTGGGCCTTGGACTCAGGGCCTGAGCACTGTCCCTGGCTTCTTCCCGCTCAAGGCTATAGCACTCTGCCACTTGAGCCACAGCGCCGCTTCTGGCCGTTTTCTGTATATGTGGTGCTGGGGAATCGAACCTAGGGCCTCGTGTATCCGAGGCAGGCACTCTTGCCACTAGGCTATATCCCCAGCCCCTGAGCTTTTGCATTTAATGCTGGCACGCTTCTGCTAAAGCCACATCTCTGCTTCTAGCTTTTTGGTGGTTAATTGGAGCTAAGCGTCTCAGAGACTTTGCTGCCCGGGCTGACTCTGAATTACAGTCCTCAGATCTCAGCTTCCTGAGTAGCCAGGATTACAGGTGTGAACCCCCACTGCCAAGCTCTCAGTCTTCTGTTTAGCTCATGCAAGTAGATGGGGTGAGAGGAGATTGCTGCATGTCCAGGTTAGGGCGGCTGAGCTGCAGCGGTCCCCATTGCGCCATGTTCGCTGTGCATTCCCAGTCCTGTGCTCTGCATGTCTGACTCCTGGCTTGCAGTTGCTAAAAGGAGCTTGATAGGAAGTTACTTTGGATACTTGTCCCTGACAGTTCATAGTTCATTTTTATGAGGTTGTTTTGATGGTACTGGGGTTTGAACTCCAGGCCCCCGTGCTTGCTAGCCATATGCCTCTAGCTCTGTCTTACGCCAATTATTTTTTGAGCAAGGTCTTGCTGTCTGCCCAGGAATGTGCCTGGGCTATGAACCTCCTATTTTTATTTTTCCTGTCACAGACATAGAGTAGCATGCTCAATTTCTCCTATTGTGATGGAGTCTTGTGGACTTTGCCACCCAGGCTGGCCTGGAACCACAGTTCTCCCAATCTCAACCTCCCTTGTGGCTGGGATTATAGGCATGTGCCACCGAGCTCAGCTGTTGGGTTGAAAAGGGTCTCACAGGTAGGTACAGGCTGGCTTCAGCCACAGTCCTCTTGAACTCAGCTTCCAAGTAGCTAGGACTGTAGGTGTGAGCTATGCGTGCCTGTTTTATTTTGTTTTGAGAGGGTCTAACTGAGTAGCCCAGGCTAACCTAGAACTCTCAGTTCTCTTGGCTGAGGCTCCCGATTAGGACCAAGGCCAGGCCTGATAGTGCCCTGGTAGGTCCCTGAGGGGAAAAGCCTCCTTAAAATTTACATCCCAGGGGCTGAGATGTAGCTCAGTGGCAAAGCACCCACCTAGCAAGTGCAACATTGTGGGTTCAATCCTCGGTACCAAAAAAGAAAAGATAAATAATACAGTTAAAAACAAAAAACACCTCAGGGGCTGGGAATGTGTCTTTAGCAGTAGAGTGCTTCCATCCTTCAGTACCACATAAACAGAAAAAGCCGGAAGTGGTGCTGTGGATCAGGTGATAAAGTGCTAGCCTTGAGCAAAAGAAGCTCAGGGACAGTGTGCAGGCCCTGAGTTCAAGCCCCAGGACCAGCAAAAAAAAAAAAAACACAAAAAAAACCATCCCAGGCTCAGTCCTCAACTCCAGCATGATTCCTATTACCGTGCTTGTGTGCCTGTCCCTTTGCCACTGTGGCATCCTAGCCGCAAGTGATGGAGACATGGCATAACTGGCCCTGGCTCGCAGGGTCTGGTCGAGAGTCCCACCCTTCACTTGTTCCTCACACTTGTGATCCCCGCCGCCCACTGTCCAGGAATGTGGAGGTCCCAGCTGCTCCTAACCCTCATTTGTTCTCATGAATTCTTTCTCTTGGCTTAGTCAGGAAGCCTGCTGACGGTATCCCCACGTTGTGTCCTTTAGATCAGTCCAAAGCATTCGTGAAGGTCTTCAGTGAAATTGACCGGATGCCTCAGCTCCTGGCCTACTACTACAAGTGCCACAAGGTGAGATGAGCCCTGGCTTCGACCTCCTGTCCTCTTGCTGCTGTTCTTCCACTTAGCCACTAGGGGGTGCTCCTGGCACAGCCTGCGGTTGCATTTCAATGCCAACTGGGAAAAGTTACTGGTTTTCATCTTTTTACATTTACAGCTGGATTCATGTACAGCGTTTAAGAGTTGGCTTCAGCTTTATCACTTCTCGTGTCTTAAGCTTTATTGTGCTCTCAACCACTTAGAAGAATATTACACTTTCTAACAGTGCCCAAATTAGATGTCCAAAAAGTCCCTGGCAGCTCCCTGGGCTAGCCTGAGTGCCAGCAAGCCCATTGCTCAGGTGTCTTCTAAGCTGTGAGGTGAGGAAGGTTCAGGACACACCCCGCCCTCCACTGAGGTCAGTTAGATGAGGCCAGGACGCCCAGTGGAAAGAACCCAGGGTCACGTGGAGGGAACAGTCCAGCTGCAGGTGAAACAGAACAGGTCTTGTAAGTGCTCTGCTTGTTTGTTCTCTCTTTGTGTTCAGGGAGCGGAGCACTGTGGGTGCTGGGCTTGGGGGGCCCTGGGTACCGAGCTGTCTGTCTTGATGGGGGCAGGGCAGCGCCAGCAGGCAGCCCTTTCTGGGTGGATTCAGGCCCCTCTCCTCCCTCTGCAGGCCCCACTTCTCACAACCTGGCAGGAGCTGTGTCAGAGCGACCTTCCACTGGACCGGCAGCTCACCAGCCTCTACGACGCCTTGCTTGGTGCGTGGCATACGCAGATCCAGTGGGCCTCACAGGTAACAGCTCAGCCAAGCCATAAGGGGCCACTGCCTCGGGACCAGCCGCTGGCAACTATAGATCCACATGAAAACCACCCCGAGAAACCTCTCCATCAGTGCCCCTCACCCCTGGGGTTAAACGATAGGCTTAGAACTCAGTGAACCCTTTAGGCCACCACAAAAAGCCTCGCTATCACGCTTATCTGAGTTGTTCCCAGGGTCTAATGTGACAGGCTCTGGAATTCCTGAGTGGCTATCTTCACATCTAGAAGCGAGGTCCCAGTCAGGTGGCACTGAGCAAGGCTGGCTGCTGTTTTTAAAGCCTCACTTGGCCTGCCTTGCTCTTTCTCCCGTGAGCTGGAGAAGCCTTAAAGGTGACTGGGGTGAGGTGGAGGGGACACAGGTGTCTCAAGGAGAAATTTTCCACCCAACAATGTCTGTAGCCATTTGCATACATGGGAAGTGACCCACGACATTGTCCCAGTGCTGGGCCACGCACACCCTCTTGTGCACAGGGGAAGCCATCTTGCTGGGAAGTGATGATTCTGGAGCTGGCCCCTGCCAGCTTGTTCAGTCATTCATGATTAGCAGTGACTCTCTCCTCAGAAGGTTGTCCGTCCTTGTCTGGGGTGAGCTGGACTGAAGTTGGGAGGAGTTCCTGCCTAGGCTGTGCCACTCACATGGGTTAAAGCACTCTTCTCCATCCCTACCTGTTTATCCTTGAACTGACCTTATTCTCACTTAGGTGTTAGCGTCCTGTTGGGTTGCCATTTTTATGTAATTAGCTTTTTTTCAGTACCAAGTGGGTACTCTCTGGTCCTTTCAAAGTTCAAGTTCTATGGCTTAGTGGTAAAGGGCTTGCCTTGCATGCATGAAGCCCTGGGTTCGATTCCTCAGTACCACATAAACAGAAAGAGTCAGAAGTGGTACTGTGGTACAAGTGGTAGAGTGCTAGCCTGGAGCAAAAAGAAACCACAGGAACAGTGCCAAGCCCCAGGACTGGCCAAAAAAAAAAAAAAGTTTGAGTTCTGCATCACGGAAAAATAGTTTATGCCCATCCTGCGAATCCTCGGCCTCCCGTGTTCTAAGGCAGGAGTTGATGCTCATTTCATACCTCAGCACTTGCTCTTTACAGGATGTAGGCATGATAGATCAGCTTTCATCTCCCAAAGTTCAGAGCAGTGCAGAGTAAAGCCAAAGCTACTGAGGGCAGTGGTTTGCTTCAGGTTTGTTTGTTTATTTTCATTTTTTTTTTTTTTTTTTTTTTTTGCCAGTCCTGGGGCTTGGACTCAGGGCCTGAGCACTGTCCCTGGCTTCTTTTTGCTCAAGGCTAGCACTCTGCCACTTGAGCCACAGCGCCACTTCTGGCCATTTTCTGTATATGTGGTGCTGGGGAATCGAACCCAGGGCCTCATGTATATGAGGCAGGCACTCTTGCCACTAGGCCATATCCCCAGCCCCTGTTTGTTTATTTTCAAACTGCCAGTTTTATTTATTTAATGCCAGTGCAGGACCTGGGCGTTTTCCCTTAGCTTGCTTTATTTATTTGTTTCTTTATTATTTTTTGTGCCAGTCCTAGAGCTTGAATTATAGGCATGGGCACTGTCCTGAGCTTTTGTGTCCAAGGCTGTGGCTCTACCACTTGAGCCACAGCTCCATTTTTGCCTTTTTGGTAGTACAATGGAGATAAGAGTCTCAGGGATTTTCCTGCCTGGACTGCCTTTGAACTGTGATCCTCAGATCTCAGCTTCCTGAGTATCTAGGATGACAGATAAGAACCACCAATGCCCAGCTACCCCCCAGTATTTCAAGTGTGTGTGTGTGTGTGTGTGTGTGTGTGTGTGTGTGTGTGTGTGTGTGTTTTCAAACCTGGGCCCTCTGCATACTAAGCAGCCACTGTATCACTGAGCCATACTCCTTCTTCAATATCTTAATTTGAACATTTCTATACTCATAAGAGGTGGAAAGAATTGTACAGTGAATAGCCACATAGTGCCACTTCCTTGTTGCACAGTGAGCTTCGTGTGTGTGTGCTTTATCACCAATCTACCCCCTATCCACATCTCCATCTGCTCATTGAGCCTTCTGACTTCTTGATTCATTTCAGAGTAAGTCACAAGCATCATTCCCTGTAGATCATACATGTTTTTATTAACTAGAGTTCCACATTTCTGTTTCTTTAAATAAATGAGTTTAAGTGAAACTGTGAAATATAGTGATTTGAAGTATGCCATTTAATTGGAAAAATGAAAATAACTTGTGTATGCTAATACCTTCGTGTGTGTGTGTACGTGTGTGTACGTGTACGTGTGTGTACTGGTCCTGGGGCTTGAACTAGGAACCTGGGCACTGTCCCTTAGCTTTTTGTTCAAGGCTGGTACTCTATAACTTGAGCCGTAGCTCCACTTTGGAGTTAATTGGCAATAAGTGTCAGATTTTCCTGCCCTGGCTGATTTTTTTTTTTTTTTGCCAGTCCTGGAGCTTGGACTCAGGGCCTGAGCACTGTCCCTGGCTTCTTTTTGCTCAAGGCTAGCACTCTGCCACTTGAGCCACAGCGCCACTTCTGGCCATTTTCTGTATATGTGGTGCTGAGGATTCAAACCCAGGGCTTCATGTATACGAGGCAAGCACTCTTGCCACTAGGCCATATTCCCAGCCCCTGCCCTGGCTGACTTTGAACCACTCTCCTCAGATCTCAGCCTCCTAAATATTATAGACTCAGTTATTACAATATTAGACTACTTGCATTTCCTGGATTATGAATGGGAGCCACTGGTGCCCGGCTGCTAATCCCCTTTGGAGATGTGACATTCCCATAGCCCTGGGAAGCTCCTTCGTTCTCCTTCCTGCTGCACAGATTGCTTTGCACATGAGTCAGTCCATTCTGCTGTAGGATTTCATGGGGTGGACTCATAAACCCCTCATGGACTGTCATTCAGTGGGGCTTGGGGCGTATCCATCAGGTAGTATGACTACCACACTGTTCTTCTGTGTTGCTGCGTTGTTGGACATGGCATGAATACACACTTGCTTGCGTACCCATTCTCTTTTTGATGGACAGTTGGTCTGATTCCAGCGAGGTCTATTATGAGGAAAGCCTCTCTGGATCTTGTTCCCTGAGGCCTTTTGTAGATGTATGTGTTCCTGTCTCTTGGGTAAATACCTCCGAGTGGAATTATGGGGCCTTGGGGCAGGTGTGTGTTCCCAATTTAGGAGAAGCAGCCATGCTTTTTTTTTTTCCAGGTGGTTGGACCTTTTCCCCTCCTGTACTGGCCTGTGAGAGTTCTGATTGTGAAAAGAAGCTATCGTGTCCTTCCTTTTCCTTTTTTGGGTGGGTGGTAGCATCTCCTTGGGCTTTTTATTTGCATTTCCCTGATGCCTAAGCACTGAGCACTCATTCATGTGCTGCCTGGCCCTGCATTACCTTCCTTTGTGAAGAGCTTACTCAAGTCTATTGCTCAATTAAAAAAAAAAAACTGGGTTATTTTTCCTTTTGTTATGTAGTTATAAGAGCTCTTTATCTGTTGCATGTTTTTTGTCTTTTAGACAGTACTAGGGCTTGAACTCAGGACTAACAAACCTTGTTAAACAGCACCACTTGAGCCACATGCCAGCACCCAGCCCCTTTGCTTTGGGAATGTTTCGAATAGGGACTCATTTTTCTTGCCCTGGCTGGCCTCACACTGGGATCCTCCAGGTCTCTGCCTTACAGCTCAACTTCTTTCTTTGTTTATTTTTATTTATTTATTTATTTTTATTTTGCCAGTCCTGCTCTGAACTCAGGGCCTGGGCACTGTCCCTGAACTTTTTTACTCAAGGCTAGCACTCTACCACTTGAGCCACTGCGCCACTTCTGGCATTTTCTGTAATCATAAAGAGAAAAACTGATAAAGAATGACTGATCAATACCAAAACCTTTGCTTAAGCCACAGGCTGGGAGGCAGTGTCCTAAAAATGTCTGATAAAGGATTTCATCCAGAATAAAGAGCTCCTACAACTGCATAATAAGGAAAATAACCCAAGTTGTGTGTATGTGTATACATGTGCATGCACACACTTGTGCTGATAATGGGGCCTGAGCTTGTCCTCCTGCTCTTGCTCTGCTCTATTGTTTGTGGTTGGTGCTATACCACTTGAGCCACACCTTCACTCTAGATTTTTTTTCTGCTTAATTGGAGATGGAGTCTCACCAACTTTTCTGCTTAGGCTGCTTGAACCATGATCCTCAGATGTTGAGCCTCCTGAGTAGGTAGGATTACAGGTATGAGTCACTGCCACCAGCTCCAGGGTTTCTTTAAGTGGACAAAGACTTGAGTAGGCACATCACAAAGGAAGATGTTGCAAGGCCCAGTAAGCACAAGAGTGGGTGCTCAGTGCTTAGTCATCAGGGAAATGCAAATGGAAAGCTTAGTGAGGTGCTATCACACACCTACCAGAATGGCAAAGAGTTAAAAAAGAACAACCGTACAGGAATGTTGATCTCAGCCTCCTGAGTAGTAGGATTACAGATGTGAACCGTGATGCTTAGCTCTCACACGAATGAGCATTTGTAAGGGGTATTGATGTGTACTTCTGTTCTTTCAGGGTCTTTGGTTTTGATATGGGGCAATGCTGACTGTAGAATGAATTTGGAATTATTCTGTAGTAGGCAAAGTACCTAAGACTGGGTAGTTTGTAACAACAACAAGGCTACAAGTCCAAGATAAAGGTGTTTGCAGGGCTCGTTTCTCCTGTCCACCTTCTCTCTGTGTCTTCCCTCCAAGTATGTCTCTTCTAGGGCACCAGTCCTCTTGGAGTACAGCTACCCATATGGCATTATAGTGCCTTCATTGCCTCTTCTTGTTGTTGTTGGTCTTGGGGCGTGAACTCTGGACCTGGGCACTGTCCCTGAGCTTCTTTTGCTCAAGGCTAGCACTCTACCACTTGAGCCACTGTGCCACTTCTGGCCTTTTCTGTTTATGGGGTACTGAGGAATCAAACCTAAGGCTTCATGCATGCTCAGCAAGCACTCTACCACTAAGCCATATTTAGGTTTTTGATAGGAAGTCTCATGGGGACTTTCCTGCCCAGGCTGGCTTTGAACTGTGATATTCAGATCTCAACCTCCTGAGTAGCTAGGCTTCATTGCCTCTTTAAAGCTCTGTCTTCAAATAAGTCACATCAGGATACTGGGAGTGTTAAGCTCTGACATCAGACACACTGCACATTAGAGCATGCTCCTTGTTCTCCTGTTTTCTTCAGAGTTTCACAAGGGTTAATTCTTTTATTTGCTCTTCTCTCTTTCTCTTTCTCTTTCTCCTTCTCTCCCCTCTCCTCCCATCCCCTCCCTTCCCTTCCCCTCCCCTCCCCTCCCTTCCTTTCTTTTCTTTTCTGGTCTTGGGGCTTGAACTCTGGGCCTGGGTGCTGTCCTGGGCTCCTTTGGGTCAAGGCTAGCGCTCTGCCACTTGAGACACAGCACCACTTCCAGTTTTCTGGTGGTTCTTTGGAGATAAAAGTCTCATGGACTTTTCCTGCCAGGGATAGCTTCAAACCACAGTTCTCAGATCTCTGCCTCCTGAGTATCTAGGATTATAGGTGTGAGCCACAGGCACCCAGATTTTTTTTTTCCCCCACAAGTAACTTCCTTAGCTTTTCTGGTTTTGTGGTTCTGAGGATTGAACCCAGCACCTTGCAACTTGCTAGACAAGCATTCTGCCACTGAGCTACACTCCCAGCCCACCTTGTAACTTTTTTAGAGCCTACTGTTTTTTGTAGGAGAGTAGTGATTACAGATTCAGTTTTCTTACTAGTTGGAAGTCTTTTCATGTTTCTATTTCTTTCTGAGTCTGTTCTGGTAGGTTGTTTTGAGGTTGTGTCCATTTCTTTCCATGTGTTGGCATACAGTTCGTAGCATTCCTTTGTAGCCCTGTTTATTTCTATATAGGTGGTGCATTGTCTGTTTTCATACCTGGTTTTAGTTATTTGAGTTATTTTTCTTCTTAGTCTTGGTAAACACCAATTTTATTGATCTTTCTAAAGGACCAATAGTAGGTACTCTTGCTTCAGTCATTTTTCTTTTCTCTATTTCTGTTTTAAATTTTAATTTTTAGTTTTGGCAGCATTGGGATGAGGACTGAATTGAGGACCTTGTGCTTGGTAGATGAACCTAATACCACTGGGGCACACTTTCTTTCACTGGTTGTTTTGGGGGTAGAGTCTCACCTCCTGCTCAGGCTGTCAGTGATCCACCTGATTTTGGCTTCCCATTGTCACTGGGATTACAAGTGTGTGCCACCACATTCAGCCTCTGTCCATGGAGATGGGGTCTTGTGGATTCTTCTCGTACTCTCAGCCTCCCACAGTCATAGGACAGGTGTGTGCCACTGGCCCTACCTGTGAGTTGAGAAGGAGTCTTGTGGTTTTTCTGCCCAGACAGGCCTCCAGCTTCAGTCCTTCTGTTCTCAGTTTCCCAAGTACCCACTGGTCGCCTGCATATTTTATTTATTGTTTTGTTTTGTTTTGTTTTAGAGAGAGTCTCTCTGTGTAGTCCAGACTAGGCTTGAACTCTCAGTTCTCCTGCCTCATCTTTCTGAGTGCTGGGATTACAAGTGTGCAGCTCCATGCCTGGCTCTCAGTTAATATTCACCATGATGTTAGAATAGCTCTTTTTTTTTTTAATTATAAAGGTGATGTATAGAGGGTTACTGTTTCATAGTCAGATAGTGAATACATTTCTTTGTGGACATCATCACCCATTCCCTCTCACTCTCCCAGTTTTCCCCTCCTGTCTCCACCCACAAGTTGTGCAGTTCATTTTCAGCACAATGAGGGGCAGCTCTCTTTATTAATTATGTTTAGGCTTTTAGGCTTTGCTGCCAAGAACAGCAGGAAGACTGCAGTGTGCAGTGCTTGCCCTGGCATCTGAAGAGTAAGTAGATCACATACTCTCTTCTTCTGTGGAGCCCTGCTCACAGTCTCTCCAGATGCCTGGGGCCAAGATCCCCACAGAAGCGGTTACTTCTCCTGGCTCTCAGCCGTCTCAAGAGAAAGATGCTTTGTGTAATATCTGGTGCTTGGCGCTGTTCCGCTGCTCAACATTGGAAACATTTCCCTGGGGGAATCTATATGCAGCACAGCAAATAGGGCTGCCGGTGACCTTTCTTTCTTTCTTTTTAAAAATTTTTGCCAGTCCTAGGGCTTGAACTCAGGGTCTGGGCTCTGTCTCTGAGCTTCCTTTGCTCAAGGCTAATGCTCTACCACTTGAGCCACAGCACCATTTCCAGCTTTTGCTTTTTATATGGTATTGAGCTACTTGAGCACTCTACTGCTAAACCACATTCCCAGCCCAGTGACATTTCTTTCTTTTTTTTGTGCCATTTTGGGGCTTGAATTCGGCCTGGGCAGTGTCCCTGAACTTTTGTGCTCAAGGCTGTGCTCTCCCACTTGAACCATAGATTCACTTCCAACTTCTTAATGGTTAATTGGAGATAAGAGTCTCATGGACTTTCCTGCTTGGGCTGGCTTCAAACAACAAACAGCTAGGATTACTTTTACTTTTATTTTTGTGCCAGTCCTGGGACAAAACTCAAGTCCTGGGACTTGAACTAAGGGCCTGGGTACTGTCCTTGAGCTGCTTTTTTTTCTCTCTCTGCCAGTCCTGGGGCTTGAACTCAGTGCCTGAACACTGTCCCTGGCTTCTTTTTGCTCAAGGCTAGCACTCTACCTCTTGAGCCACAGCACCACTTCTGACTTATTCTGTATATGTGGTGCTGAGGAATCAAACCCAGGGCTTCATGCATGCTAGGCAAGCACAATACCGCTAAGCCACATTCCCAACCCCCAAACAGCTAGGATTACAGGTGTGTGCCACCGGTGCCTGGCTGGAAGTAATGTGTCTTACATGTCGAAGTTACCATGCTTTGAATATTATTCAGTGCAGGTGATTTATTAAACACAGTTGTTCTTGCTTTGCCTGGGATAAGAAGTGGTCATTTCTAATGTTAAAAAGGGATTCTTTGTGTTTCTCTCTTTGCTTTGAGCTTAGTTTGTTTTCTAGGTCATTAATGTGTATAACTAGGTCATTAACTTGAGATCTCTCTTTTTCTTTTTTTGTGCTGATTCAGGGCCTTGAACTCAGGGCCTCATGCTCTTGCTTAGCTTTGGTTTTTGTTCAAAGCTAGCACTCTACCACTTGAGTTATATCTCCATTTCTGCCTTTTTAGTGGTTAGTTGGAAATAACAGTCACAGACTTTGGTCTTTCTGGGGCTGGCTTTGAACCTCAATCCTCAGATCTCAGCCTCCCGCGTAGCTAGGATTACAGGTGTAAGCCACCAGCGCCTGGCCTCATACTGAAGTTTTTTTTGTCAGTCTGAGGACTTGAACTCAGGGCCTGAGTACTGTCCCTGGCTTCTTTTTGGTTGGGTTTTTTTTTTGGCCAGTCCTGGGGCTTAGACTCAGGGCCTGAGCACTGTCCCTGGCTTCTTCTTGCTCAAGGCTAGCACTCTGCCACTTGAGCCACAGCGCCACTTCTGGCCGTTTTCTGTATATGTGGTGCTGGGGAATCGAACCCAGGGCCTCATGTATACGAGGCAAGCACTCTTGCCACTAGGCCATATCCCCAGCCCAGTTGGGTTTTTTTTTTTAACTGTATTTTTTTTTGTGTGTGTGTTTTTCTTTTTTGGTACTGGGGATCGAACCCAGAACGTTGCACTTGCTAGGCAAGCGCTTTGCCACTGAGCTGCATCCCAGCCCCCTGGCTTCTTTTTGCTCAAGGTTAGCACTGTACCTCTTGAGCCACAGCACCACTTCTGGCTTTTTTTTTTTCTGGCTTTTTTTTTATATATGTGGTTGCTGAGGAATCGAACCCAGGGCTTCATGTATACAAGGCAAGCACTCTTGCCACTAGGCCATATTCCCAGCCCCATAATGAATTTTATTGGTAGTAAATTTATACTTTTTTTGGACTTAGATTTGCCTAAAACATGTTCATCCGTGTTTGCGGTGCATTACATTAAGTTACTCACCCCGGGGTATGTATGAGGCCGATTCTGAATGGGCAGACATGATTTGCATCAGTCCAACAGACTAACATACATGGAGTGGGAAGCGCGGCTGCCAGTGAGTGAGTTCCGAATAGAAGGCTCTAGAGAAATCTTTCCTGCTGGTGCTAGAGAGACCATCTAGACAGATGGTTTGTGTGGATGACCATGGTACAGGCCTGAGGGTAGATGTGTGGACAGAGGTCTCCTCCAGCTCTCCCTCGGTGCATTGCTCCTTTTATTGCCTCTCCTTTCCCTGCTTCTCCGCCAGCCCTCTGCAGTCCCGTTCCCCCCCCCCACCCCCAGTTCTCTCTAGTCAGGTAAATGCTACCAGGAATAGTCCATACATCCGTGGCAGCTGGGAAGTGGCCAGCTGTGGGCCGGTGTCCTTGCCCCTTCCTTCCTGGGCCCTCTGAGCTCGTGGCTCCAGACTACTGAGTGTTGGCGCTCAAGGGCCATTCGTTCTTTGAGGCATGTGTATTTGAGTGCTAAGGCAGGCATCTCTCTCTTCTCTCCCTCTGCAGGTTTTCAAGAATCCCCATGAGGTGGTGACGGTGCTGCTGATTCAGACGCTAGGGGCCCTGGTGCCCTCTCTGCCTGTGTGCCTCAGTGCCGGGGTGGAGCGGGCAGGGCCTGAGCTGGAGCTCAGCAAGCTGCTGGAGTTCTATGATACCACTGCCCACTTCGCCAAGGCGCTGGAGGTGGCTCTCCTTCCCCACTCACGTGAGTGACGAGTCACCCTCCCCGCCTTCCTGGCTTGTCTTCACCTGCCTGCTCGGGCGGAAGCTGCTGGGGCCTGGGTTAGTTTGCAAAATACACGGAGGTGACTTGGATTGGGTGCTGGTGGCTCATGTCTGTAATCCTAGTTACCTCAGAACGCTGAAATAGGAGGGTCACAGTTTGAAGCCAGCCCAGGCAGGAAAGCCCATGAGTCCCATACCTCTGATGAATTAGCAAAAAGCTGGAAGTAGAGCTGTGGCTCAAATGGTGGAGAAGGGAAGCTCAGGGGCAGCACCCAGGCCTTGAGTTCAAGCCCTAGAGCCAGCGCACGTGTGTGCATTCATGCACGTACACACACATACACACCACACACACACAGTGGAAGTGCCGTTGTAGTGATGTCCTTCCCCACACACATATGGAAGGCTCTTCCGTGGGAACATTGCCCAGGTGCTGGGCACACAGGGCAGTTTCTGGAAGGAAATCAGCAGGTTTTGCAGGACAGGGGAGCCGGGCTGGATGGCCAGGCTGTAAGGCACGGAGGTTCTCCAGGGCCAGCTTGGAGTAAAGCACTTGTCCTTCCCCTCTGGGTCAGCACATCTGTCCTTGCTTCTCCCCAGCTGTCCCCATCATGTTGAAGCCTGGTCAAGTGTCAGTGTTCCCTTCCTGACGCACGCTGTTGTCAAATCAAGAAATGGCTTCAGGAAGACCCCGTTCTGCCATGTGGCTGCCGTGTGTCACTGACTCCGTTTATTTAATAGTTACTCTCCTTAATTACCTTGCGTTTAATTGCCTGGACATTCTAGGGAGTGTGTTTATTGTTCGGGCTCCTGATGATTCACAGGTATTTTTGGCACACTCCCTGGCCAGGCCTCAGTGGTGGGAGAGGCACAGTGGATGCTGGGAGCTGCCTGGGTGCAAGTGGCTCAGGAATGTGGAGCCCTGAGTCCTGCTGAAGCAGAGCGGGCCAGGGGGCCAGGGACAGCAGGGGACATGTTATGCTTGTCCTGCTTCTTCAAATGGCAGAGTGCTAGCCTTGAGCAAAGAAAAGCTCAGGGACAGCATTCAGGCCCTGAATTCAAGCCCCAGGTACTCTCACTCTCTCTCTTTCTTTCTCTCTCTCTCTCTCGTGCTATCCCAGTAGAATTTGTACATGAATTTTTTCAGCCAAGTTCTCATTATGTAGTTGAACTCATGATCCTTCTGACTCAGCCACCAGTGCTGGGATTTTGTGTTTGTAGAAGAACGTTTTGTGGCCACTATCACAATGAGAACTTTCATATTGATTCCGTATTGTTGGCTACATAGTCAGTGCTCTTACTCTCCGAGTTTGGTAGATGCCCTTGCAGCTGAGATTCAGTTCGTGTATGGTGGTGCTGGATTGCCTGTCTCTTCGATTTCTTTTCATCTCCAACAGACATTTCATTGACATGTGTGAAGAAGACAGGGTCGTTTTCCCACAGAATGGCTCGTTTTCAGTTGTCCATTTCTTCCTCATTACTAGATTCATATCAGACATTTTTGGCAAAAGTCTTGTGATGATGCCAGTGCATAGGTTGCGTGACCTCAGGAGGCCCAGGCCTGTCCAACTGTTGGTGACAGGTTAGATTAACCATGTGGAACATGTGTCTGACTTTGGGCATGATTAAGTGTGGGGTCTGATACTGAGCTCACAGGACTATCATTCCCTAAGCCGCACTTACTTGAGCTTCCATTGGTGGAATAAATGAACATTGTTGATTATGAAACAGTGATTTCCTCACTCTGTCATCCTGTGGCATTCTTTTGTAAAGGGAACACCTCCTTCCTTCTTTTCTTCCCTGTCTTCTTCTTTTTTTTTTTTTTTTGCCAGTCCTGGGCCTTGAACTCAGGGCCTGAGCACTATCCTTGGCTTCCTTTTGCTCAAGGCTAGCACTCTGTCACTTGAGCCATAGGCACCACTTCTGGCCGTTTTCTATATATGTGGTACTGGGGAATCAAACCCAGGGCTTCATATATACAACCCAAGCTTTCTTGCCACTAGGCCATATTCCCAGCTCTTCTTTTCTTTTTTCTTTTGCCAGTCCTGGGGCTTGAACTCAGGGCTTGGGCACTGTCCCTGAGCTGCTTTTGCTTAAGCCTAGCACTCTACCACTTGAGCCACAGTGCCACTTCCAGCTTTTTCTGTGTATGTGGTGCTGAGGAATCAAACCCAGGGCTTCATGCATGCTAGGCAAGCACTCTGCCACTAGGCCACATTTCCAGCTGTCTCATTTCTTTTTTCCTTCCTTTTGGTTTATTTTTGAGAGAAAGTCTTGCTGTCTCAACCATAAGGCTATCCTCAAACATAAGACCCTCCTGTATCAGCCTTCTGAGCGCTAGAATTTTAAGTGTGTTACTATATCCCGTTTTCTCTTTATTATCACTACAAACATGACTTCTTCTTGTTGTTGTTGTTGTTGTTTTGTTTTGTTTTTTGCCAGTCCTGGGCTTGGACTCAGGACCTGAGCACTGTCCATGGCTTCTTTTTCTCAAGGCTAGCACTCTAGCACTTGAGCCACAAGTGCCACTTCTGGCTTTCTCTATATATGTGGTGCTGAGGAATCGAACCCAGGGCTTCATGTATATGAGGCAAGCACTCTACCACTAGGCCATATTCCCAGCCCCGTGCAGGAGGATTTTTTTTATTTCAAGGCCAACTGGAGTACATAGTGACTTTAGGGCTAGAAAAGCCCTATCTCTATAAAAAACCCCCGAACAAAATCTTGGTTTTGATTTAGAAACAAAAATTGCTAGTTTACTTCTGAATCAAATTTAATACCACTAATTCGTTTTACCACTTTTTTTTTTAAAGAATTTTGTTTTAGCGTACATTAATTGCACAGTGGGGGCTCATTGTGGCATTTCTGTATGTACATGCAGTCTACCCACCACACGCATGCGCTCTCTCACTCTCCCTTGTGCTCCTTTCCCTCCCCTTAAAGCCATTGCAATAGATGTCACTGTTCTGGGTTGTTTTTTTTTTTTCTTTCCATATCTACATTGAAAGTATTGGATCATATTAACTCTCCCAGCCCCCAACAGCCTGCTTTGCTGTCCTGCCATTCATATTTCTAGTGTATGTTAATCATACCAAGGAGATTTGCCATGGTATTTTACACGTTCATATATTATATTTTAATCAGAATAATCCCCTCTGTGTCTCTCTCTTTCTCTACCCCCACCCTTAATGTATACTAGCATTCAGTGAGTTTCCTTGTGCCATCTTCATGCACGGCTGCCATGTATATCAATAGAAGAGTACTACCTTCTTCTATGGCCTGCAGTGAGAATCTTGAATTTCAATTAATTGTGTGTGTGTGTGTGTGTGTGTGTGTGAGAGAGAGAGAGAGAGAGAGAGAGAGAGAGAGAGGGAGAGAAAGAATATATGCATGTCATATATAATTTTCCATGGATGCATTCTGGGTGATGAACATATATTTATTTAGCTATAAGTAGGCTCTGGGCCAGGTGCTGGTAGCTTACACCTACACACATATAATCCTAGCTGCTCAGAAGCCTGAGATCTGAAGATCTCACCTCAAAGCTATCCCAGGCAGACAGATTTTTTTTTTTTTTTTTTTTTTTTTGCCAGTCCTAGGCCTAGGACTCAGGGCCTGAGCATCTTCCCTGGCTTCTTCCCGCTCAAGGCTAGCACTCTGCCACCTGAGCCACAGCGCCCCTTCTGGCCGTTTTCCATATATGTGAATTGAACCGAGAGCTTCATGTGTAGGAGGCAAGCACTCTTGCCACTAGGCCATATTCCCAGCCCCAGGCAGAGAGATTATTAACTAGCCAAAAGCCAGAAGTGTCCTTTTTTTTTTTTTTTAAATGCAGGTATTGGAGCTTGAACTCGAGACCTAGGTTCTGTCCCTTAGGTTTTTGTTTTTTCAGTCAAGGCTGGCACTCTTCCACTTGAGCCACAGCCTTACTTTTGGCTTTGGCTGGTAAATTAGAGATAAACTTTCTTTGCTTAGGCTGGCTTCATCCTCAGACCTCAGCTTCCTGAGCCACTGACTCTAAGCATGAGCCACAGTGCTCAGCTTTCTGTAGCAGTTTGGCGTGTGGCCCTGACAAGAGTTTGCGTGGGAAGGGACCGGTTGGGAGACTGTAAGGCTGGAGTCTTTATAATAAAGTGCTTTCAGCAGATAACACACAAAGCCAGATCCTGGAGGTGCTTTCTGCAGTGACGATCAAAGAAGCTTCCATGAGCGATAAAAGCAGATTTAACAAACACAGTCACCCCGAAGACAGACTAGGACAAGTTCTAGCAGATCCCTCCTGCCTTTGCCTCTGCTGCTTGTTTTTCATGTCTGATTCCTTACAGATGAGCACAACCTGGTGAAAGTGGTGGAGCTGGTGGATGCCGTGTATGGGCCTTACAAACCCTACCAGCTGAAGTATGGCAGCCTGGAAGAGAACAACCTCCTCATCCAGATCAGTGCCGTGCCCTTGGTATGACCACTGGCCGGGCCATCAGGAAGCCTTCTGTGTGCCCCGGAGCATGGGGGTGCTATGATGCTTTGTGGCTCTTCACGATAAATGTGAAATGAGAGTGTGGATACACACCGGCAAGTGATCATTCAAAATCCCCACTAAAAATCCCTGGCACTGGTGGCTCATATCTGTATTCCTAGCTACTGAGATCTGAGGATTATGGTTTGAAGCCACCCTGGGTAGACAAGTCCATGAAACTCTTATCTCCAATTAACCAGCAAAAAGCTGGAAGTGGAGGTGTGGCTCAAATGGTAGCCTTAAGCAAAACAAAAGCTCAGGGACAGTGCTCAGGTCCTGAGTTCAAGCCCCAGGATGGACACACATACAGAAATCTCTGCTAAAGATTTATAAGAAAAAGAATTTGTTATCTCCCTCTGGTTCAGCAGTTTCTGCCTAGAGGCCTTTATTTTATGGAAAACTTGAAGCATAGAAATAGTACAAAGGAGCTTTGTGGTCAAGGACCATGCTGTGGGTCTGGTGCGCTGTGTGGGCCCAGGATGTGAGGGACAGACCCTCCGCGCCTCACATGTTGTATGTTGCGCTCAAGCCATTTAAGGTTGTGGAGCAGGAGGGGAGTGGCCGCAGAAGCTTTGATCCAAGCTGGTGAAGGTCCACTACCTCTTGCCATGTCTCCCATTTTCTAGGGACAAACCTAGAAAGTCTGTTTCACTCTGGTTACATTCTTGCCTGGGAAGGAAGTATTTTCCTGCTCCATTCTGGAATGTCTGCGTGGAGAATTTGAATCATAGCATGAGAGCTTCAGTAACAAGTTTAGTCTCTAGCACAGAAGGAAGAGGGAAGGATTAAAAATTTAAGGTGGCTGGGTGCCAGTAGCTCACACCTGTAATCCTAGCTACTCTGCAGGCTGAGATCTGAGGATTGCAGTTTGAAGCCATCCCTGGCAGGGAAGTCTGTGAGATTCTTATCTCTAATGAACTACTCAGAAAAAGCCAGAGGTAGAGCTGTGGCTCAAGTGGTGGAGGGGGAAAAAAAGCCTTGTGCAAAAAAAGATTCTTAGGGACAGCTCCCAGGCCCTGAGTTCAAGCCCCATGACCAGCACAACAAAACAAAAATGTTTCCCCCTAGACAACAGGGCTGGGTAGTCGCCCCTGTCTTCTGGAGTCTGACGTGGCTCCCCCTGGTCGGCCTCACTGCAGGAGCATGGGGAAGTGATCGACTGCGTGCAGGAGCTGAGCCACTCGGTGAACAAACTCTTTGGCTTGGCGTCTGCAGCTGTTGACAGATGTGCCCAGTTCACCAATGGCCTGGGAACCTGCGGCCTGCTGACAGCCCTGAAGTCCCTCTTTGCCAAGTAAGGCCAGGGCACGGGTTGGGGCTGGCACTTCTGTAGGGTGACACCTGAGCCAGTTGAGTGTATGTTGTATATGGTCTATATTCCTGCTCCTGAGCCCCAGGACATTCTTACCGATGTCCACTGCAGCACAGATGACAAAGACAGATTTGAAGCAACGGTGTTTCTCTGCTAGGGCTCAGCAGTGCCTCAGCAAACTAAATACTCATGGAGGAACCCCACACATGATGACACAGGTAGAGCTCAGAAACACTCCTGCATGAAAGGCAGCTGTAGCGGGATACAGAGGCTACTAGACAACATGTAAGAAAGAACCAAAAAGAAGGGAATGGATTTTTCTAAAGCTTTTTCTGCAAAGGGAAGGATAGCAGATCTTTGAGAGGGTGGATTCTACAGCAGAGAACAACTTTTCAGTACTCTGCCTTTGTTTTATTTTGTTTTGAGCCAGTACTGGGATTTGAATTCAGTGCCTTGGCTGGGTCCTGTTCCTTAGCTTTTTCATTTAAGGCTGGCACCTTACCACTTGACCCACAGCTCCACTTCGGGTTTTCTGGTGGTTCATTGGAGATAAAAGTCTCACAGACTCCTGCCAGAGCTGGCTCTGAACTGTGATCCTCAGATCTCAGCCTCCTGAGTATCTAGGATGACAGTTGTGAGCCATCAGCACCCAGAATTGAGCGCCTCTTGCATTGCCCTTCCATGTGATTGAGTTGGTCTGGCTCACAGACACATTTTGCAGTCATGTTACTAGGGATTGGGAGTCTTGAAAATCCTCCAGGTCCTTAGCAATTTGTGCACAGCTGTGGAATTGTGGGTGTGCCCAGATCTGTCCTTCCTCCCTTCTCCTAGGTATGTGTCAGATTTTACCAATGCGCTCCAGTCAATCCGGAAGAAGTGTAAACTGGACGACATCCCTCCCAACTCCCTGTTCCAGGAGGACTGGACGGCTTTTCAGAACTCCGTCAGGTAACGGGGCTGATGTGATAAACACCACTGTGCTGCATAGTGTGTGCAGGAAGCAAGGGGCCTTAGAAGGCATTTGTGTTTCTCTTCCATTGCCCTTTTTAAAATAATACTAATACTCTGTTCTGAAAAGGTAATTAACAAAATCCAAACAAACCACCATCAGCAAAACCAAAATAGTCCTCTCTTGTGAACTTTTTTTGTTTTGGGGGTTTTTTTTTTGGTCAGTCATAGAGCTTGAACTTAGGGCCTGGGTGCTATCTCTGAACTGTGCCCAAGACTGTCGGCTCTAACTTTGAGCCATAGCTCCATTTCTGCTTTTCTGATAGTTCATTTGAGATGAGTTTCATGGACTTTCCTGCCTGGGCTGCCTTTGAACTGTGATCCTCAGAACTCAGCCTCCTGAGTTGCTAGGGTGATAGATGTGAGCCACCAGTGCCTGGCTTACACTTGAGCTATTTTTAAAAAGTTCTTTCAAAATGCCTCGTGTGGTGTGGGATTCTCCCACTTTGCCTGCAGTTTTTACAGACAAGAATATCAAGGCTGTGCTTAGAGAAGGCTCCAGTGGCCTGAGAACAACGGGCTCAGCAGTGAGGCAGTGCTGTGTGTCTCTCTGAAAGGCACGAATGACACTGGCCAGCTTCTGACTCAGTCCTTGCCCTCATGGGCCCATCGTAGACCCCCTGCTGCCCTAGGCCTGAGGTCTGCTGAACATGTGGCCAGCCGTGGCCTGGGGAGGTTTGGCCCTTGAACACGTCCAGCCAGAGAAGGCAGGTTAGCAGGTTTGGCTCACCATCATGCTTTGTGATCATAGCATTTGGAAAAAATGGGGTTTAGTTGCCAACATTTTAAAACCAGATTTAGCCCAATCCAGATTTCTTTTGTTGGTTTGTTTTTGTGCCAGTCCTGGTGCTTGAACTCCAGGGCCTAGGCACTGTCCCTTAGCTTTTCCACTCATGGCTAGCACTCAGTTACTTGAGCCATACCCCCACTTCTGGCTTTTTGGTAGTTAATTGGAGATAAGAATCTCATGGACTTTCTTGCCAGAGCTAGCCTCAAACTGGAATTCTCAGATCTTGGCTGCTTCCTGATTAGTTAGGATGATAGGTGTAAGCCACAGATGCCTGCTCACGTAATTCTGACATTTCCTTCAAAACTGGAAGCCACGGTCTAAGTGGGCCGCATCATCAGTTTGTCCCAGAGCTCTACTAGGCCTGGCAGGCAGCCTGTCCTCTCTGCTTCTCTCCTCCCAAGTGGCCTAACAGCCACATTCTTCAGCTGATACACAAAGGAATCTCGACGTTTCTTACAAACCATTCCAAGCAGACAAGCTGCTCTTCACATGGCCCACTTTACCCACTTGCATTTTTTCACCTGGCTTCCAGTTGTGGGGTATCACATGTACTTTTCCGGTGATAATCACCTGCTGAGACTCAGAGAAGACCTAAGGACCATTTCAAACCATCGCTTTATGGACTCTGTACTGGACCTTTGTTTATTTATTTTAATAAACTTTTAATGTTCCAGATGCTAACTGTAACCCCCATTGCCTGTTAGTGACTTGGAGTATCGGGAAATATTCTGAATAAATTGGCTTTGTTGTGCCAAAGGCAAATGGAATATTTTACTTTCTCATAAACCTTTCTTATGATGGAATGCTCAGATATCCTGGTGATGACAGGCCCTTTTAGAGGAAGTTAAACGTTAACTAGACCCGAGATATTTTTTTTTTAATCCTCGGATTTGTCCTGACATTATTATGAGCTCAGCGTTGAAGGACTCGGTAGCCACTATAACTTGAGACCTGGCACAGAGTCTGGCACAGAGTTACTCGAGAATTAAAGGACTAGGAATGGCGCACACTGGCTGATTGATCTCTGAGGCACAAATGGCTGGCCTAGTCTTTATCTGCCTTTTAGGGGAGCAGAGAAGATCCATGGGGTACCAAGTCACAGGTCTAGTGTTGCAGGTAACAGACATCCAAAGATAATAAGTCGATACCTTTTGATGTAAACATTTAAATACAAAGTATTCCTAACCTTTTGTCTCAAAGGCAGAGTTCTGTGTGTTGGGAATGTCAATTATTTGAAGCCACCCTACCTGGAAGATATTACGAGGGACCAACATTTGCCTTTCCCATTCACTAATCACCAACTATGTGCACCTTAGCAGTGGCCAGCAAGCGGTTAACAGGTTCCCAGAGCCAGGCGTGAGGAGTGAATACCCAGAATTGTTATGAATGAGACAATGTTTGTCCTGTAAATGTTGGCATTCCAGGCACTTGAACCTCAAGTGCCTTTTCTGGTTTGTTTAGGATAATAGCCACCTGTGGAGAGCTCCTGCGGCAGTGTGGGGACTTTGAGCAGCAGCTCGCTAACAGGTAGGAGAGGGGCATCCTCCCTGCCCTCCGCCTTGCGCCCGGGGTTCTGGGTTGGGAGGAACTGGATCCAGTACACAGTACCCCAAGGGCAGCATATGGTCTGGAAGCCATGGGGCCCCAGAACTGCCTGTCCCTAGGCATGAGGTGTCATTATTGTCATCATTAAACATTTATTGAGCCATGGGAGAAGGGCATGGCTCCATCCTCCTTGGCATAGCTCACGTAGATTTGGTTAGGTATGGAGGTCTCAGTCTAAATGAGGAAACAGTACACGATGTTTCCAAATGATACATGGGCTGGGCTCCTATTGATTGCTTGTAAGGCAGTTATTGGGCTCCAAATAAATGTTCCTGGAGAAATAAAGTGCTGCAAGTGGTGATTCAGGCTCCAGGCAGCTGCCTTCCGCCGGAAGCAGAACTCTGGGGTGCCAAGGGGTGCGTTGTCCCTCCTCGCTGTGCTTAAGCTGCCCAGGAAGGCCCATCCAGACAGCTTAGCAAAGGCTCCACACCTTCCCTTAGTTCAGCTGATTTCTCTAGTCTAGAAGTTCCATGCACATTATTTTTCTTCTCCTCTTTCTGCTTCCTTTTCTTTTTTTCCCCATCCATTGTGGGGCTTGAACTGTGGGCCTAGGTGCTGTCCCTGAGCTCTTTAGCTCAAGGCTATCTATCACTCTACCACTTGAGCCACAGCACCACTTCCAATTTTCTGGTGGTTCATTGGAGATAAGAGTCTCATGAACTTTCCTGCCCAGGCTGGCTTTGAACCTTGATCCTCAGATCTCAGCCTCCTGAGTAGCTGGGATTACAGGCATGAGCCACCAGTTCCAGGTTTGTCTGTTTCCTTCCTGCCTTCCTTTTCTTCTTCTCCTTCTCCTTCTTCTCCTTCTCCACATCCTCCTCCACCACCTCCTCCACCTCCTCCCCCACCTCCTCCCCTCCTCTCCTCTTCTTCCTTCCTTTTTTTTTTTTTTTTTTTTGCCAGTTCTGGGGCTTGAACTTAGGGCCTGGGCACTGTCCCTGAGCTTCTTTTGCTCAAGGCTAGCACTCTACCACTTGAGCCACAGCACCACTTCCGGCTTTTTCTGTGTGGGTTATTGGAGAACTGGAGATAAGAGTCTCATGGACTTTCCTGCCCAGCATTGGCTTCAAAGTGTGGTTCTCAGATTTCAACCTGCTGAGCAGCTAGGATTATAGGCTTGCCTTGTTTTGTTTTTAAAGACTGGGTTTCAATATATGTGTCTCAGCCTCCTGAGTGCTGGGATTACTGGCATGTACTCTGTGCCTGGGTCCTACAGACATTTTCTTTGTTTTTTTCTTTTGTCAGTCCTGGGCCTTGGACTCAGGGCCTGAGCACTGTTCCTGGCTTCTTTTTGCTCAAGGCTAGCACTCTGCCACTTGAGCCGCAGCGCCACTTCTGGCCATTTTCTGTATATGTGGTGCTGGGGAATCGAACCGAGGGCTTCATGTATACGAGGCAAGTGCTCTTGCCACTAGGCATATCCCCAGCCCCAGACATTTTCTTTGAGGCACTAATAGTTGTTGAACCTCCTCCCTGTGTTGCAGAGTAACATCTTGGTGGTGGGATTGTGGGGAGCAGTGGAATGGGCTGCGGGAACAGCTTTTGCACACACTCTCTTGGCGGTGTCTGGTCATGACTGTCTGTTTTCACGTACGTGAAGTCCTGTGCCAGGGCAGAGTGGAGGTGGCCATCACTGCCGAGACTCCTAAGCAGCCCCACTCAGAAACTAGGCAGTGACTAAAACCAGTGCAGGGCAGCCCTGCAGTGCATCAGCCACCCACTCTCCCTAGCACACACAGCTGTGCTATAAGGAGCTGCCCTGGGTGGGGGTAAGGGGTGGGGTTCTGGGTTAGCTGCAAAGGATGCTTAGGAGGAGATGGAGGGTGTGTGTGTGTGTGTGTGTGTGTGTGTGTGTGTGTGTGTGCGCAAAGGATGCTTAGGAGGAGATGGAGGGTGTGTGTGTGTGTGTGTGTGTGTGTGTGTGTCTGCCTTAAAGGATGCTTAGGAGGAGATGGAGGGTGTGTGTGTGTGTGTGTGTTTGTTTGTGTGTTGGTCGGTCCTGGGGCTTGAACTCAGGACTTGGGGCGTCGTCCCTAGCTTTTCGCTCAAGGCTAGTGCTCTACCACCTGAGCCATAGCTCCACTTCTGGCTTTTGGGAGTTAATTGGAGCTAAGAGTCTTACAGACTTACCTGCCGGGGCTGGCTTTGAACCTCAGTCCTCAGGTCTCAGCCTCCTGAGTAGCCAGGATTACAAGTATGAGTCACCAGCACCTGGCTAATTTCTTACCTAATTAAAAGACATGTGTGGTGAGACAGTCTTTTTATAAAGCAGGGTGGGGGGGGGGGGGCTGGGAATATGGCCTAGTGGCAAGAGTGCTTGCCTCGTATACATGAGGCCCTGGGCTCGATTCCTCATCACCACATATACAGAAAACGGCCAGAAGTGGCGCTGTGGCTCAAGTGGCAGAGTGCTAGCCTTGAGCAAAAAGAAGCCAGGGACAATGCTCAGGCCTTGAGTTCACGGCCTAGGACTGGCCAAAAAAAAGGGTGGGGGGGAGGGAGAAAAGAAATGCGTTATCACATTTTCTTAAATAATAGCATTTGTCCATTGCAAGAATCAAAATGGGCTGTAGCTCAGCCAACATAGCTGTAGCTTGCCAACATAGGCAAGGCCCTGGATTCAATCACCAGCACTGGAGGTAGGATAGGGGAGAGAGAAAACAAAAAGAGGGAAAAACAATTCACAAGTATTCAAAATAAAACCTGAAGCTAAGCATTGAAGGCTCACACCTGCAATCCTGCCTGTTCAGGTGGCTAAGATCTGAGGAGTGAGGTTTGAAGCCAGCCTAGGCAGATATGTCCAAAAGACTCTTATCTCTAGTCAACCAGCAAAAGCTGGACGTAGAGCTGTGATTCAAGTAGTAAGAGCGCGAACCTTGGATGGAAAAAGCTAAGCAGAGGGGGAGGGAGAGAGGGAAAAATAAGGGAGGAGGTAACAAGTTGAACAAGAAATGTACTCACTGCCTTACATATGAATGTGTAACCCCTCTGTATCACACTTTGACGATAAAGAAAAAAGTTTAATTAAAAAAAAAAGCTAAGCAGGAGTGTGAGGCCCTGGGTTCAAGTCTCACTGCAGGCACACACACAGAGAAAAGTAAAATGAGACCTGGAAATCTGCTCACCCAGCCTCTGCCACAGGCTGTGTCACTTCCGGTCTCCCTCCCACTCTCTTGTCACTTGCTGAGCTGACATGTGGGACTAGATGTGAGTCAACTCACTAATCTCCCCTCCCGCCCAGTGCCCAGAGCTAGGCCCTCTTCCCATCCCACCTTTACTGACAGAGGCCACTGAGCCTAGCAACAGCTTCTTAGGTTAAAAGAAAGAGCTGTGGAAAAAAGCAAAGGAATGGCGGTCAGGCCTTGAGTTCAAGTCCCAGGACCATGGCTGTGTCTGAGAGGCCCTTACTGGCACCTTCGTGCCCCCTGAGTCATGGGAGTGGGTGAGTGTGGTCCTGTCAGGCTGGCATTGCTCCAGTGGCTTCCTCATCAGGCCGCAGTGGGATGGGGGTGGGGGGCTGGGGACGGGTGCTGCACTGAGTATTCCTGGAGCAAAGCTGAAAGCCCAGGCCTGCTTGGTGTGACTGGGGCAGCCTGGGTGGGGCCAAGGCAGCCCATGACAGGGGTGATGTCATCCTGGGAGCCCTGAGCCTGGAAAGGGACAGCCACCATCTGTGTTTCCGCCTGGGGTGCACGGAGTGTGTGTGGCAGCCGCCTGTAAAGCTTATCTTATCTCCCCATCAATGGACCTGCAAAACCTAGGCCTCTGCTGGGACCACTCCCCAGGCTGCTGGGCGGTGGCAGTGCTCAGCACTGCAGATGCCTTCGGCCTTCAGGTGGCAACAGCTCCCTGCCTCCTCAGGTCACCCCTGCAGAAGGGGTGGGCTGGGCATCAGCACAGATTTCCCGTGTCCTGGGCAGTTTTAGTGCCATGCAGGGAGCTAGCCATAGCTTCTCTGGTCTCTGCTGGAGCCCTTACACACAAGGCCGCCTCGTGACGGCTTTCTCTGTGTGTCTGTACACACACATGCACTTGTCCTGGGGCTTGGACTGGGTGCTGTCCTTCAGCCTTTTCCATTTAAAGCTGTCACTTTACCACTTGAGCCACAGCTCTGCTTCCAACTTTTTGATGGTTAATTGGAAATAAGAGTCAGATTTTCCAGCTCTGGCTGCTTTTGAGTCTTGTTCCTCACATCTAAGCCTTATGAGTAGCTAGGATTACAGGTGTGAGCCACCGACGCCTGGCGTTTTCCCTATGATTCTTCTTATTACCCTCTGTGGTAGTACAGAAAGGGTACACACTGGGGAGAAACCATGCTAACTGGCAATATGGCCTAGTGGCAAGAATGCTTGCCTCGTATACAT
Organism: Perognathus longimembris pacificus; assembly: GCF_023159225.1. Classification (NCBI taxonomy): domain Eukaryota; kingdom Metazoa; phylum Chordata; class Mammalia; order Rodentia; family Heteromyidae; genus Perognathus; species Perognathus longimembris. The sequence continues at coordinate 2,910,356 of NC_063183.1, read as the reverse complement.
GAGGCCCTGGGTTCGATTCCTCAGCACCGCATATACAGAAAATGGCCAGAAGTGGCGCTGTGGCTCAAGTGGCAGAGTGCTAGCCTTGAGCAAAAAGAAGCCAGGGACAGTGCTCAGGCCCTGAGTCCAAGCCCCAGGACTGGCCATTTTCTGTATATGTGGTGCTGGGGAATTGAACCCAGGGCCTTATGTATATGAGGCAGGCACTCTTGCCACTAGGCCATATCCCCAGCCCCCTATGGATGGGCCCCTGGGGTACCCCTCCGCCGTAGCACACGTGCTAGCCCCAGGGACATGGGCTTCTCTTCCTGTTAAAGACAGGAAGGGGAGGGACAGGCCGAGGTCAGCTGTGGCCCCTTAAAGGTGCAGCTGACCCCAACAGCCTAGGACTGGCCAAAAAAAACAAGTTGGAATTTGGGTCTTTCTTGGGTCAGCTGTCTGTAGACTGCAGTCCCGTGATGCTGGGCATTTGCAGAGGGCCACAGCCCCACCCTTACGCCGTTACCTGGCAACAGCCCTTGCTCCATGGTGAGCTACAGGCCTGAGCTGCGGTGGGCCGAAAGCCAGGTCTATCAGAGGAGATTGTCAGCCTTGTTGGGACATCCTCCTTTGTCAGTCAGGGATGATCTGCACTTCAGGAAATGGTGGTGAAATGGACTGCCGGTTTGGGGATGCAGTGTAAGTGCACATGTTGGCATGATGAAGGGGAGGGGCTGGGGGCTGATGTGCTGGGGCCTCCTCGTGCACAGGCTGCACTCCTGGCACCGCAGTGCACATGTGGGCACATGTGGAATCCACCACTGATCTCTGAGCTCCTTGGCAACAAGGCCTGACTGCCATCTGCTCCTCCCGTCCTAGCCTGGATCGCCACGGGGATGCCGTCTGGATGGGAGGGAAAGATGGTGTCAGTTCTTTCAGGCTGGGGTTGTACTTCTGCCAGGTGAAGCTAGTTGTGCTGCTGAGAACATGCCAGTGTGGCCTGGTATTCTGGGGCGTGGTGGCAGGCCGGGGCAGTAAATTCACAGTTCCCTGGGCTGCCTGAGACTGAGGCATGATCACCCTGCCCTGCCAGGGAGAGCTGATGCCCGAGGGCCCGCCTTCTCGGTCCCCAGACCCCATGTTACTCCACAGTGTCGTTATTTGGGCACTCTAGTGTTTGAACTCAAAGCCTCACACTAGCAAGGCAGGTGATCTACCACTGAGTCTTGCCTCCAGACCTTTTTTGCACTGATTATTTTTGAGACAGGGTCTCGCCGTCTCCCCAGTGTACGCCTGGACCACAGTTTGCCTACTCTAGGCTTCCCCTCAGGGCTGGAATGATAGGATCATGGAACTACACCCAGCCTCTTCCATTAAGATGGAGTCTTGACTTTCCTGCTCGGCTGGCCTAGAACCACAATCCTCCCAATCTCAGCTTCCCAAGTAGCTGGGATTATAGGTGTGACCACCCATACCTGGCTTCACAAATAGCTGTTGAGTGCCTGCCCTGTGCCAGGCGCTTTGCTAGGCACCAGGACTTCAGCGATGAAGATCCCTCTGTGTGTTGTGTCATGTGAGAGAACTGAGGAAACGTGGCACATGCATGGCCCCATGGGGGCACCTGGACCAGAGGGGCATCGGGACTGGGGATATGAGGGGCAGGTGTTGACGGAGGAACTCGATGACCAGACCTTGGCAGAGAAGCGGGACCTCCCTGGCACACATGGGTGGAGAGAGCTTGGCAAATAGATCTGCGTGCGAGGTGCACAGCTCTGGGAAGCCTTGGGGCTGGGGTGCAGTTGGATGAGTGCCATGAAAGCCAGAGGTAAACTAACTGTGATGGCAAAGTGGTGGGGGGCTGGGCTGGGCACAGCCCCGACGGTCCTGAGACTGCCTGTGGTGGCACCCTTTTCTTGTAACACTGTCCTCACAGTGCAGAGGCTGGATGGCAAGGGAGGATATGGGAAGCCAGAGCACTTTCAACAGCAGGGTGCACATGCTCACAGGATTGAGGCCCTGGTCCCCAGCAGTCCAGGGGAGAGGTCTCGCACGCACAGCCCCACCAGGTGGTCTTCTAAGTAGAAAGCACTCAAGCCACAAAAGTCAACTTAGTTCTGTCTTTTGTTTTGTTGTCAGTTGTTGGCTTGAACTCAGGGCCTGGCCACTGTCCCTGAGCTTTGTGATCAAGGCTAGTGTTCTGCCACTTGAACCACATCTCCACTCCAAGCTTTTTAAAAAGAATTTTATTGTCAAGGTGATGTACAGAGGAGTTACAGGTACATACATAAGGTAGTGAATACATTTCTTGTCAAACTTATTACTCCTCCCTTTTTTTTCCCCAGCAGTTTATTGGAAATAAGAGTCTCACAGACTTTCCTGCCCAAGCTGGTTTGGAGTTGTGATCCTCAGATCTCAGCCTCCTGAGTAACTAGGATTACAGGTGTGAGCCACCAGTGCCTGGCACAAAAGTCAACTTAGCAATGCCATGGAACACCAGTGCCATGCAGGGCAGCGAGTCACTGTTGTTCTCGGGGCAGTGGTCTGCAGGTGGCTGACGCTGGCACTGGACAGTTCCAGCTAGTGTGGCTTAGGTAGCAAAAAGTCTACAAAGCAAGCTCATAGTGATAGGCATGGTGACAGAGCTTCCCCAGAGCTGGCTGGCTGTCACATTGGGAAGATGGAATCTCTGGAGGCAGGAGTATTCAGGAGTAAATACCCAGCCCTCTTCTGCATGGTGATGGGTGTCTTCGCCCTGCTTCCTGGGAAGAGAGGAGCACTCAGTGCAGACAGCTCCGGAGTGCAGACAGCACCGGGCACAATGGCCTTGGCTTGCGTTTCAGGATTTTGGCCACCGCTGGGAAGTATCTGTCTGACTCCTACAGCCCTCGGAGCCTTGCTGGCCTTCAGGAGGGCATCCTGGCAGACAAGAAGAGCCCGGCCAGGAACCCGTGGCAGGAGTATAACTACCTCCAGAAAGACAGCCCCGCTGAGTATGCCAGCTTGATGGAGATGCTTTATACTCTCAAGGTATGGTTTGTAGGCTTTCTGGCTTGGCCGAGGCCTGGCCTGCTGCCACTTGTCTCCTTTATGTTGAGGTGTTAAGTAGCTAATCAATTAAACTACACTGAAACCCACTGAGATAGAGCTGTTGGAATTGGATGGTTGGGTCTTTGTTTCCTGTTTCTCACCCCCTCTTTTTTCTTTTTGTGGTAATCTTGGGGCTTGAACTCACAGCCTGGGCACTACCTCTGAACTTTTTTTTTTTTTTTGCTCAAGACAAGCACTCTACCACTTGAACCACAGCTCCACTTCCGGTTTGTGGGTGGCTAATTAGATAACAGTCTCACAGACTTTCTTGTCCAAGCTGCCTTTGAACTTCGATCCTCACATCTTAGACTCTTGAGTAGCTAAGATTACAGACCTGAGCCACCAGTGTCCAGCCCTCCCGCTGGGCTTTTGAGACAAGGCCTCTGGTGCAGCCTAGGCTGGCCTGGAGTTGGCAAATCCTCCCAAGTGCTGGGATTACAGGTGTACCCCATTACACCTTGTGTGGGTGATCAAAAGTGGATTGGAGGATGTGGCATTAGACCTCATGGCCTTGCTGAATTGGCTCTGAAATTTAAAATGTCCATGAAACAAGGGACAGTGTACTTTACTGAATGGTAAAGGGGGCCCATGTGTATAGGCTGCAGGTAGACTGACTCTGAAAAAGAGGACCCCGAATCCGACGCCGGTGTCTCGCCTGTAATTGTATCTACTGAGGAGGCTGAGAACTGAGGATGAAAGTTTGAAGCCAGCCAAGGCAGGAAAGTGTGAGATTCTTATCTCCAATTAAGCACCAAAAAGCCAGAAGTGGAGCTGCAGCCCAGGAAGTAGAATGTTCATCTTGAAACAGAAAAGCTCAGGGACAGGGCCTAGGCCCTGAGTTCAAGCCCCAGGACTTCCACAAAAACAACTAATAAAGGGCCCCCAAGTGAGCGGTTGGAGGTGTTGCTCCTCCTCCAGGGGAGTAGTTGTGGGGTGCCAGAACCCCACGGGGAAACATGAGCCCCCTTCTTCGTCTTAGCAGCCTTAGTTGGTCTACCACACAGCTGCCCTTGGCTTTGAGCCTTGGGCACACTGGGTGCAAAGGCCAGAGGACCTCCCATTCACTGGAGAGTTAAGCAGCTCCCCGGGCATGGCCCAGGATTGTAACAGGGTTATAACAGGTGTCGTTCCACTGCTTGCCCCCCAGCCCCCTTTATTGGAGATGCAATCTATAATTCACTGACCAGCTTTGAGCTTGGGGGTGTGTGTGAACTGTGCACCGGGCCACGTGTGAGGCCCTGGTGTGCCCTCCCAGGTCGCCCACCAACCGGTTGGATTTGAGCTTTCCCAACATACTTCTTGGAGCTGTTCTATAAACTTATTCATCCATGCTTTTGAGATTAAGCTTGGGCAACTGTTTATCTTTATTGCCAATCTGATGTATGTCTGTGGTAATCAGTTCCTTTGTGCTGGTGAGTATAGGGGCACATTTTCCATCTCTGCATTTTCCCAGGCTGTGGGAAGGGACTCCCACAGCTTCTGTATGCTCTGGCTTTCAGCCAGATAGGGTTGACCTGACTCCTTGGGAGCCACACTTGTCCATGTGTGATGCTTCTGACCTCTTCCCTCCCCTCGGTCCTTGAGGGGCGACTGCAGGCTGCTTCTCCAAAGTGCCAATCTCAAGTTCATACTAGAGTCAGATGGATCAGAATCACATGGAAAAGTGAATTGAATATAATGAGCTAGGTACCAGTGGCTCACACCTGTAATCCTAGCTACTCAAGGAGACTGAGATTTGAGGACCATGGCTCAAAGCCAGCCTAGGCAGGAAAGCTTGAGAGACTCTTATCTCCAATGAACCACCAGAAAACCGAAGTGGTGCTGTGGCTCAAAGTGGTAGACCGCTAGTCTTGAGTGGAAAAGCTCAGGGATAGTGCCCAAATCCTGAGTTCAAGTCCCATGACCAACCAAAAAAAAAAAAAAAAAAGAAAAGAAAATAACAAGTCACAAGTCCAGGGTTCCAGCCCTTATGGAATCTGGTCTGGCTGGAGCTCCTGGGTCTCCTGGGTCTTCCCCTCAGCTTGCTCTCCTGGAGATGGAAGTGGGGGGTGGGGGGTGTAGGGGGGGTTGGGGAGGGAGAGTAAGACAGGGGAGGGGGGTTCACAGCCAGCTCCAGATCTGTTCTCTTCTGTTCTCAGCCGACAAGCTGAGAATCTGATTGGATCCGAGGCCTCATGTCTGCCTGTGTTTTCTCGTTGAAGGAGAAAGGCTGCAGTAATCACACCCCACTGGCCTCCTGTCGGGCAGCACTGACCCGGCTTAACCAGCAAGCCCACCAGTTGGCCTTTGATTCTGTCTTCCTGCGCATCAAACAGCAGCTGCTGCTCGTTTCCAAGATGGACGTGAGTCCCCTGCGTCTACAGTCCATTCTGCCAGGCCTGCAGAGTCTCAGGGTCAGGGGGTCCTAGGTCCTCAGGTCCCTGTCCTGTCAGCTCCCAGCTCAGCACAGCTATGTCACTTGGAAGTGTCTGGACTGTGAATGATGCTTGGCTCACATCCACCACTTGCAGAACATGACTTGCTTTGGAGGAGTCAGGGAGCTCAGTGCCAGAGGGAGCCAAGAGGGAGGTCATGTCGGCACAGCTCTGGGTACCCGGAAAGAGAATCGGCTTCGAAATCTTAATCTGGAGAGCTCCTATCTGACTGCATCCTGTGGGATTGCGTGGGGGTGGGGGAGTCGTTGTGGTTTTCTGTGTGTGTGTGTGTGTGTGAGTGTGTGAGACAGACAGACAGTATCTTGGGGCTAGAACTTGGGGCTTGGGTGGGCACTGTCCCTGAGCTTTTGTGCTTAAGGCTAATGCTCTACTACTTGAACCAGAGAGAGAGAGAGACAGACAGACAGACAGACAGACAGACAGTAAGTATCCTGGGGCTAGAACTTGGGGCTTGGGTGGGCACTGTCCCTGAGCTTTTGTGCTCAAGGCTAGTGCTCTACTACTTGAACCACAACTTCACTTCAGCTTTTTTGTGTTTAGTTAGAGATAAGCGTCACAACTTTCCCACCCAGTCTTGCTTGTACCTGTGGTCCTTAGAGCTCAGCCTCCTGTGTAGCTGGGATTACAGGCGTGAGCCACTGGTGCCTGTGTAGTTGGGATTACAGGCGTGAGCCACTGGTGCCTAGCAGGCAGTCCTGACTTCTGTACAGACCTCCTCATGCACACGAGGACTGAGCAGGCATCCACACGCAGGTCCACAGGAAGAGGTGGGGTTATTTTTATAAATTTTCATTTGTTGTGCTGGTCCTGAGGCTTGAACTCAGGACCTGGGCCTGCCTCTTAGCTTTTTCACTCAAGGCTGGTACTCTATACCCCTTAAGTCAGAACTCCACTTCCAGAAACTTTTTGCTGGTTAATTGGGGATATGAGTCTGTAGACTGTCCTGCCCAAGCGGGCTTTGAACCTCAGTCCACAGACCTCAGCCCCCTGAGTAGCTAGGATTACAGGTGTGAGCTTCCAGCCCCAGCACGTGTGCTATTTTTTTTTTAAATGTGTACACTATCAACACATTTGAATGTAACTAGGAAGAAAAAAGAAACAAAATGAAACCAAAGGAGTTGTTAAGCTAGAAATCATGTTTCTTCCTTGTGAGAGCTGTTCTCTCCCTGGAGCTCTCTGCCAGGTTGAGAAAGTTCCTGAGAACTCCTGAGCTTACTCATCAGTAACTCCAGAGTTAGGACTCTGCCTTGCGCTGCTCTTGTCCCTCCCTGGCCTCCAGGTCAGGCTCTGGCCTCCTGACCGGGGAGCTCATTCCTCCCGACTTGGCCTCCGCCTGGGGCTCGTGGTGCTGGGGTGGCATCTTCTCACGGAGGCCTCCCCGTAGTGCCAGGCTGTGCAGCTTTGGAGATTAGAGTCCGCTAGAGCCAGCCCCCAGCACCCAATCTAAAGGCAAACACCAGGCCTGAAGGATTTGGAAATTAAACCCTGGTCATTAGATGTTTGTTTCTAGTGTTTGCTGGTAAATTCTATTGCTCTTTTGTATTCTAAGACTATAAGCTAACACTGTATTTGATTTCAGAATAGATCATTGACATTTACCTATAGTGCCTGATGACAGATGACTAGAATAAGCTCCTGTGAAGGGCGGTTTACATAAATCGTGGACAATGAAGAAATAATCACCTCATGTCCCCATTGTCCTTTTCAAGTGCCCCTCTCCTGCCTGCTTCCCAGGGCTTGCCCTGTCCCCAGCTTCTTTTCCCCGCTGCTGCTTCCCTGCCGCCCCTGTGCCCGGCCTCCTTCTTGCCTGCTCTCCCTGCCCCTCCCTCCCCCCCCACCCCGTCCTTTCCTGGGTCTCACTGCAGCACCCAGTCCCAAGGGGACAACTGTGGCACTGGTCTTCGCTGCCCATACCAGTCCTCCCCCCTCTGCTGTGCCCCCACAGTCCTGCCATGCCTCTCCTGGCCAGCCCCACCCGCCCTGCCCCGTCTTCCTGTTCCTCCTTTGCTGTGTTTCCACCTGCTTCCACTGCCACTGCCCATCCATGTCCTCCTTTCCCTGAGCTCCCCTCTGCACTCTCCTGGCTCCCTACATACTCAGAGTTGCCAGCTGTGCTGGTCCTGGGACTTGAACTCAAGGCCAATGGTGCTGTCCTTGAGTGTTTATACTCAAGGCTGGTGCCCTACCACCACTTGAGCTCTAGTTCCACTTCTGGCTGTTTGACAGACTTTCCTGCCAGGCTGGCTCCAAATCGCCATGCTCAGATCTCAGCCTCCTAAGTGACAAGAATTGCTGGCGTGGGTCACTGGGCCCGGTCTCTTCCAGCCTTACTTCTGCCTGCACAGCCTGCATCCCTTTGCCAAGCCCTTCTCTAATCACCCTGAGTATTACTGTAAAAAAGCTTGCACCTGATGCAGAACTCTCACAGCCTCTTGTGTGTATGCACATGCGTGCACACACTTGCACATATGTGCACAGGACAAGAAGAAAGGAGGGAGAGGTGAGGATGTGGGCTGGGATGGTTGGCGTGCCCGGGGTCCTTGTTTCTCAGGGAGCAGTGAGACCCAGAACCAAGCCTCCGTCTCTCTTGTCGGGTCAGCGAAGCATCGCAGGGAACACTGTGTCATGAGGTTCTCCTGAGTGGGCCACGGGCCTTCACGCAGGGCTGGAGATGGGAGCTGGGGAAAGCAAGGGCGTTTGGAATGCAGGAGGATTCTCAAGTGAGATCAAGGAGTCCAGCAAACAAGGGTGAGGGTGAGGGTGGGGAGGGGAAGGCCTCATCTCCAGCAGAGGTGGCGTTGGTGCTGGAGTGTGGGGAGGCCCAGGGGCGGAAGTCCTCCTTCCATTCCCGGAATGCTACTTAAGGGATCAGGCAGCTAGATGGGGCGTCGGGTGGCGGCTGAGGGCAGCCCCAGGGCGACCTTGTGAGTCACTGCTGGAGGCTGGCCAGCTGGGGCCTTTTTGTCCTGGTTGGCCTTGGGGCCCAGGCCGGAGCAGAGGTGTCCTGAGGGTTTACCTGGGAGCTTCGGTGGTGACTTCAGAGTCGTTCTCACCGCCCATGTCCAGAGCCACAGGCTGGCACCAGGTCCACGGATGGCACGTGCTCACGCAAGCAGGGGCAGCTGTTGGGTTCAGAGCTCCTGTTCTCTGAACCATTTGAGAGATGAGTCCAGAAGGCAGGGGGACGTCAGAACAGACTGGCTTTGGTGGATGGGGTAGGCTCATCCTGGGCCTCCCTACCAAGACAAGGGGCTGCCTGTGGTCTCTGAGGAGGAAATCCCTCACCTCTCGGTGCTGAAGGCCAGCGTTAGTGGACTCCCCACACCGGCAGCTCTTCTGCCTGATGACCCCACCACATCAATTCAGACCTGACTCTCATTTGACCCTTTTAGCCAGACGGCCAAAGTGGATGGGTGCCCTCTGGTAGTTGGGCTGGAAGAGAGAATGAACGATTCCCTGGGCACCAGTGGCTCACACCTCTAATTGTCATTACTCAAGGATTGTGGTTTGAAGCCAGCTTAGGCAGGAAAGTCTGTGAGACTTTTAAAGAGAATAAGTGATGACTCTCGCTGCGATAGGCTGTCAGGCTTTGGAGAGTAGATGTTCTTCTGGACAGCAGTCCCCAAGGCCAAACACGGACCACAGGCATCCTGCAAGAAGGGCCATGCCTCACTGTTTGTGTACGTTTATGTGCCATCTTGGGGTTCTGCCAGGTTGTGTGGTTGACGCCTTCCTCTCCCTCCCTCCCTAGAGCTGGAACACAGCTGGCATTGGAGAAACGCTAACCGATGAGCTGCCCGCCTTCAGCCTCACTCCCCTGGAGTACATCAGCAATGTAAGAGCCCATGGGCGCTTCTCCACCATGGCTCTCTCATCTTTTCATTCAGTCTCTTCTAAGTAAACTAGGTGTGTTATTATTTTTCATCACAGACAGAATGCAGGATTTCAGGAAGCTTGCATGGTTACCTCACTTTCTCTAGTTAGGACCCACTTCCTAAAGTTTTAAAGAACATCCCAAGTAGTACTGACCTGGTCCGTAGCGTGGACCAGTGTATCCCTGGATCTGCCATGTGGCACAAGGCCCCAGGGGATTTCACACTGTCCTCGTAACCAGCACCACACTCCAATGCTCACCCACGTCTACGGATGTCATCTTTGACATGAGTGAACTGCCTAGCTCGCGTCTGTGGGGCCCAGGCATTAGGCTAAAAGTCTTTCTTTGGTTTCAGATTGGGCAGTACATCATGTCTCTGCCCCTAAATCTCGAGCCCTTTGTCACCCAAGAGGACTCTGCCTTGGAGCTGGCCTTGCATGCTGGGAAACTCCCATTTCCTCCTGAGCAAGGTGAGCCTGCCTCATGTCACTGGGTGTAGACACTGGGTGTAGACAGGGACTGGGAAGAAGCCAGTGGTCCCCAGCTGGGCGGCAGAAGCCAAAGCAACCAGGGCTCCAGACTAGGTGATGGCTGGTGGTCACGCTGTGAGCTCTCAGGGTGAGGGTCCTGCTCAGCACTCCCCTGTCTGATCCCTGACAGGTAGTCTTCCCACCACGAGCAATGGTTGTGTGAGTTAGGCAGCCTGGCAGCTTCGTGTTCTGGCTGTCACCTCTGCTCGGAGCTTGCCTCTCACCCCTCAGGACTCCCGAATCTACACAGGCAAGGAAGATATGCCACGATACGTTCTTCCTCTTCTTGCACAGGGGCCACATACTTGCTGATCTCAAAGCATCTTAATATCCAATGTCAGGCAGTGTAGGCCTTCCCTGTAAGGTGAGCAGAGGAAGAAGCACTTAGAACATGAGAGATGGAGCAGCTCGCTGGGGATACAGCTCAGTGGCAGGGTGCTCAACAGCCATTGCAAAGGCCAGGGCTCCATCCCCATTGAGTGGCCTGTTACAGTTACCACACAGAAGATCAGTGGCTCATGCCTGTCATCCCAGGTACCCAGGAGGCTGAGATCTGAGGATCAAGGTTCAGAGCCAGCCTGGGCAGGAAAGGCTGTGAGACTCATCTCCAGTAAACTACCAAAAAGCCAGAAGTGAAGCTGTGGCTCAAGTGGAAGAGTCCCTTGAGTGGAAAAGCTTAGGGATAGCACCCAAGCCCTGAGTTCAAGCCCCACTACTGACACTGCCCAAAAAAATTAGATGCAGTCAAATTCAAGTCAAAAGGTGGTAAGTGGAACCTGTGATTCACTTATGTTGGTAAGATGACCCCAAAGAGAGCCCTCTTTTTGCTCAAGGCTAGTGCTCTGCCACTTTGAGCCACAGCGCCACTTCTGGTTTTCTGGTGGCTCATTGGAGATGTGTCTCTCAGACCTTTCCTGTGCAGGCTGGTTTTGAACTGCAACCCTCAGATCTCAGCCTCCTGAGTAGCTACGATGACAGGGGTGAGCCACTGGCGCCCGGCTTACTAATACATTTTTAAGGGCTAGAGTGTACAATTTAGATTTACAGTGTGAAGACATAAGCTATGTCTCCTGCATAGCCGTTCTCCCCCCTTCTGGTTTGGGGGTGCCCTTCTAGCTCCTCTGCATCCCTGTCCTTCTCTGCAGAAGCCCTTGGCCTGTGCACTAAAGCAGTTCCTCTGTTCCTCCTTGCCTTGTCCCGCAGCCTCACTGCCCTCTTGCTCGTGTCTTTCCCTCCACACCCTGCTCCATGGTGGGCTCGTGCCCAGCACTCCTGCAATCAGGTCACCAGAGCAGGGGCTTCTGGGGTCTTCAGCAGTTTTCTGTCCCTTCTAGGAGATGAGCTGCCTGAGCTGGACAACATGGCTGACCATTGGCTGGGCTCCATCGCCAGAGCCACGATGCAGACCTACTGCGATGTGGTCCTCCAGATCCCCGAGCTGACTCCACACGCCACCAAGCAGCTGGCCACCGACATTGGTGGGTGCCCAGGCTGGGGGGGTGGGGGCGCTGCCATTCCACCTGCCAACCCACCCTGTCCATCACTGTGGCCTCCAGGAACCTAACCAAGTCTTCTCTTAACTTCAACCCCAAAATTTCACCATGATTCTGATTTTAAAAATGTAGAGGCTGGGCACTGGTGGCTCACCTGTAATCCTAGCTACTTAGGAGGCTGAGATCTGAGGATCAGGGGTCAGGCTCAGTCTTTCCAGGCAGGAAAGTCTGTGGGATTACCATCCCCAATTGACTGAGATAAAGGCGAAAGTGGAGCTGTGGCTCAAGTAGAGCACTAGCCAAGAGGAAAAAGCTAAAGGCCAGGCCAGGCCCTGAGTTCAAGCCCCAGTACCAGCACGAAAACAACAAAATGCAGATTCCTCAGCCCAAACCCAAGGGTGACTTTAAGAAGTTGGTTGTGGTTTGTGCAGGGCATGGGGTGCTGATAGGCTGATCCCCATCATCCCATGCAAGGAAGTGAGGTGGGTCATCCTCTTGCATAATGATGAGGCCCCATAGCTGGGGTTTCTCTATAGTCCCCACCAGAAAGTGGGCCTGCCCAGGTCGGCCTGCGGGTGGGCTCGGGGGTCTCTGCTGGCATCTGTGTTGACTTGCCCCTTCTGCCCCAGGCAGCTCTAGGGCTGCTAAGGGATCAGCTCCCCAGTGGCCAGGGCTCCCCAGGGCTGCATCCCTTCCCTGGGAGCAGCAAGTTTGGGGGTGCTGTATTAGGAGAGATTAGGAAGTCCATGTGGGGAGATGCAGAGTGCCCAAGGTGTCAGTTGTCCTCGTGCTCTGCCCCTCAGCACAGATTGAGCACCTGCTGTGTGTCAGGGCTACTTCTGGGAGGATTAGATGCTGCCTTTGTTTGTTTTGGTGAGTTGTGGGGCTTGAACTGAGGGCCTGGGCACTGTCCCTGAGCTTTTTCGCTCAAGGCTAGCACTCCACCACTGTGAGCCACAGCTCCACTTCTGGTTTTGAGTGGTTCATTGGAGATAAGAGTCTTGTGGGGACTTTGCTGCCTTGCTGACTTTGAACCACGATTCTGAGATCTCAGCCTCCTGAGTAGCCACCTGATGCTTCCTTTTCTGACTGAGCTCCACTGTGAGGGGCAGGACCTGGCTGAGGAGGCCAGGCTGAAGGGGGCTCTGGCAGGAGAGACAGTGGAGGTGCGAGGGCTGTGGCAGCGCGCACCTCCTTGCAGACAGACACTGCAGCAAAGCAGCATCAGCAACACAACCACCGCTGATGTGTAGCGCAGCCATCCCCGTGGGTCGAGCCTGAGCTGCGTCTCCTAAAGGCCCAGTGAGGGGTGAGAGACAGGCCCAGGCAGCTGTGAGAGTAAGCGGGGACCAGGGGCATTGCAGGGGCTCTGAGTGATGAGCCCACCCGAGGAGGAGGAAGGTGAGGTGTCCTGAGCCTGATACCCCATCAGCACACCAGCGCCACTGTGCCCTTCCTCCATGTGAAGACACCGGTCCCTCTGCCCAGCCCCACAGTGCCTTGACAGGGGAGGCAGAGGCTGGAGGGCATCCCTGGCTGTCCCCCAACCCCCCTGCCACCCCATGCCTCTCCAGGTGGTTGTGTTTTGGACCACAGAGCTTGGGAGTCCTGGATCATACGTGCTCACAATGTCTGATCTGTGGGTGGACCCAGAAATCTGTACCAATCAGCTGGAGCCCCAGGAGCCATGTGGGAGGGAGGCTGAGTTCTAGCCGGCCTCCACCTCACACCGTCCTTGCCACAAAGCCCCCGTGTTCCTTGCCCCTTTGGCATCTGGGGGGAGTATGGGGGTGCCGGTACAGGAGTGGGAGGTGAGGGTTAGGAATTCCTCACTCAGGTGAGGCCACAGGGTGCAGGGGCAGCCTTTGGGGATTCGAGAGCTCTCCCCACGTTCCCTGGCGGGAGGCCTTCCATCCTGCATGCTGCTGACGCTCTGCCTCCCCACAGACTATCTGATGAACGTGATGGACGCCCTGGGCCTGCAGCCCTCGCGCACCCTGCAGAACATTGGGGCCCTGCTGAAAGCCCGGCCCGAGGACTACAGGCAAGTGAGCAAAGGCCTGCCACGCCGCCTGGCCACCACGGTGGCCACCATGAGGGGAGTGAGCTTCTGAGCCCAGACCTCCCACAGAAGAGGTCAGGGATGGTGTCTGCAGCCACATCAGACGGCCGGGACACCTGCCGGCCACGGGGAGGGTTGGCTCTGAAATGACTTGGCTGTTTTGTATACTGAAGAAAGGGTTGTCAGCTGGGCGAGGCAGGACACTCCTGTAATCCCAGCACTCTGGAGGCAGAGGCAGGAGTCCAGGACAGCCTGGGCTGCATGGCCAGACCATCTCCAGAAAACATTATACAAATGAGAGAAGTATATTATTTATTAGAACTTGCCAGATGATTTTGTAAAGAATGATCTTAAACATGAATTAAACACTGAAATGATCAGCTGCTTTCTTCCTGAGTCTCGTAGTGAGCATTTGTTGCCTGCTGCATACCGTGGCAGGCCGCGTGGGGGGCCTGCGGGGAGATGTGGAGGGAGGAGAAGCAGGGGAGCCAGTGGCGGGTAGCTTGGACCGGAAGCTTGCCATGGTGGCGGAGAGCGTCCACACAGGCCCCGTGCAGCGTGCGTGAGGCCGGTCCCGGGCCTGCCAGGGTGCTGGGTGGAGCGTAGCAGGAGGGCGTGGGAAGCAAGGTGGGAGAAGAGTGGGGTCCTGCCATCTGGAGGACTTGGGCTTTCTGTTTTTTACCTTCTAAAATGTGCACAGGTGAGCCAGGAGCTGGTGGCTCACATCTGTAAACCATCTCGTTTACCATAAAGAGCCAGAGTGGAGCTGGACTTTTTTGCAGAGCTTCTCAGCCAAGTTTGGCCCCTAGCCACACTGCCCTCCTCCACAGGAGCTGGGGGGGGGGGCACTAAGGGTTGCCATACTTATCAGTGAAACATCCAGGTGCTTGAACTTCAGCTTCAGAAAAAACAGTGAATGAGTTATTGGTGTGTGGCCCAAATACTGTGAGAATATACTTACTCTAAGCAATGTACTTGTCTTTCTGATACTCAAATGTAAGGGAGCAGTCTGAACTTTATCTGGTGATCCTAGGAGCCATGCCCCTTCTTGACTACATGATCCATGGCTTCAGGTCCGACCAATCAGCAGCCTATCCAGCTGGGCCCACTGATTGGTTGAGAAACAGGCATGGGACCTGGTCAGGGACCAAGACCTAGGAGCCAGCTGTGTGAGGGGAGGCGGCCTGGGAGCAGAGAGACACACTGGATAGTTTGCTTTGCTTAAGACATTTGAATTTCTCTTTTTGCCCTTACTATCTCCAAAGCCTGCTATCACAGCTATGCATGAAGTATAGGTGGATCACGGTCCTGGCCAAGCCTGGGCAAAAGTATGAGCTCTTCCTGAACAATTAACTAAAGCAAAGCAAGCTGGGGTTGGGGCTGGGGCTGCAGTGGTAGGACACCTGCCTAGAAAACTCAAGACCCCAAGTTCAAATCTCAGTACCATCAAAAAGGATAAGCTAGCAGCTGGACCTCTGTCAGGACCAGCTTGAGAAGAGCTGAGAGTCGCATTCCCTTTGAAGCTGGCCCTTCCGCCGCTGCCAGTGGAGCAAGAACAAAGCTGCGTGCAGTGTTTCCTGCTTTCACCCTATTTATTTTTCCTTATTTTCAGAGACGGTTTCATGGTGAAGCCTAGAACTTGCTCTGTAGCCCAGGCAGGCCTGGAACTCCCAGCCTCCTGCATGACCATGCCGGTCTGCAAATTCAGGTGCTTTCTAGAATGAATTCATGCCACTTAGTCTCCATGCTGACCCAGCACTGCCCCCCGCTCCCACCCAGCCTGCTCCCCGAGGTCAGCAGAGGACATTAAGGAGAAGGCAGCATGCCCAGTTGTGGAGCTTTGTGCAGGTACAGCGGGCACTGGGAGGACAGAGGCCTGCCACCAGGAGAGGATATGCTCGGGGACGGGTTCTAGGCCAAAGGTCAGGACAAGCGGGCAGGCACCGGGTGAGAATATAGTTTATCTGTACCCAGTATCTTGGTTTTCTTGTTTGCTCATTTACTGGTACTGGGACTTGAACTCAGGGCCTGGGTGATGTCAATTATCTTTTATGCTCAAGGCTGGCATTCTACCACTTGAGCCACAGCTCAACTAACTTCTGTTTTTTTGCTGGTTAATTGGAGACTGGCTTTGAACTGTGATCCTCAGAGCATGGCCTCCTGAGTGGCTGGCGTGAGCTGCTGGCACCTGGCAGCATCTTGGTAGTTTGGGGTTTTTTTTTTTGGTTTTCGGACAGCCCACTGGTGGAGGTGCTGGCATCAGGGCCCATAGCGCCCCGGCCTGGCGATGGCTGGCTGCTGCTGGCTTCTCGGAAGAACATGGCTCTGGGCTTGGCCAGAGAAGGACTGGGCAAGGGTCACGGACTCAGATGGAAAGGCGGTCTAGATGGCATCGCCCTCACTGTCAGACTCGATGGTGTCCAGAGGCTGCAGACGCAGGGAGTCGTAGTTGGGGGGTGGGGTCCCCGGGATGGGCAGAGTCCTCTCCTCGGGGTAGGTGGCAGTGTGGGGGTCAGGGCCGACTGCATCGGGCTGGAAGCCGAAGTTGGTGTGGGCCTCCACCAGGTCGGCCACGGTGGGCGGTGGGCCGGAGTATGGCGCCTGTGCCTGCCTCTGCCGCAGGCCCTTGAAGAAGGCCACTAGCTTGATGACCGTGATCCACAGGAAGTCGATGATGATCTCCCCAAACTCAATGAGGCACAGCACTGAGCCCCCCATCCAGAAGCCAAACTGGCCGCCCAGGTTCGAGAGCAGCCAGACGATCTGTGGGGGGGGGAGAGCTCAGGTCTGCTGGGGGTGGGGGTGGGGGTGGGGGGTACATTCCTGCCTCCAGCCCAGCCTCAGGGCTCCCTGGGTGGTGGGGTACAGCCGGGAGGAGCCGGTGCCATCTCAGCATTGGGACAATTTTGGACCTTTTATTTTTTGTGCCAGTGCTGGGGCTTGAACTCAGGGCCTATTTTTTCATTCAAGGCTGGCATTCTGCCACTTGAACCATAGCTCCACTCTGGCTTTTTGGTGTTCATGGACTTCCCTGCCCATTCTGGCTTTGAGCCTCAATCCTCAGACCTCAGCCTCCTGAGTAGCTAGAATTGTACACGTGAACCACCAGCATGCAGGTAGTTTTGGACCTTCTTAGTCCCCACTTTGGGGTGCGAAGGTGAAGGAGCTCCCCAGACTCACGTTGTTTGCTGGGGTTTCCTCAATGGTTCGGTAGTTGAACTCTTGGAAGTAGATGTTAAGTTTGACAACACCCTTCCTGCAGGAGACAGCAAGATGGTGGAGACTGGCTGTCCCTCCCAAGAGAGGACACGAGGATACGAGGACACACACACACACACACACACACACACACACACACACACACACACACACACACACACACACACACACACACACACACACACACACACACACACACACACACACACACACACACACACACACACACACACACACACACACACACACACACACACACACACACACACACACACACACACAGAGCAAGGCAGCTTTTTGCTGGTTAACTGGAGATAAAAAGTCTCCTGAATAGGAGTTTCCTGCCTGGGCTGGCTTTTAATCTTGATCTTCAGATCTCAGCCTTCTGAGTAGCTAGGATTGTAGGCGTGAGCCACAGGGGTATATGTCTTTTGTGCTGAGTGGAGGGTGCATGGGTGAATGCCTGCAGGGCTGAGTAGGGGGATGAATGGGTGGGTGATGGATGGAGGGCAGATGTTCCAGTGGTAGACGGACCGTGGCTTTGGGGGCTGGCAGACCCTGAGCAGCCTGGCGGCCTTCCCCCTCCCTCCCCTGCACTTGTACCTGGGTCTGACCAGTGTGAGAGGCTGTGGTCCAAACCCCACCCAAGGCTCTGGCTCCTCCCTGTGTGCCCTCCCAGCTCTGCCCAGGCTTCCGCCTCACCTGCTCATGGTGATATTGGGGCTCTGGTCCCGCTCCTGAGACAGGACATGAAAAATCCAGTCCTGGAAACCCAAAACACAGCTGAAAACGTGGCCCCAGAGCGCCACTCCCTCACCACTCACCATGGGGGCAAAACTGGGGGGGGAGCCTGGCTGCTGTGAGGGGAGGAGTTCCCCCCATCTCTGTCTCTGGCCTTTATTAGCATTTGCTGCTCCCTCTACCCAGAATCCTCCCTGGCTCTGCCTCCAGGGCTCAGCTCAGATGTCATATTTTAAAGAGAGGTCTTCCCTGACCTTGTTTATCCCTTAGTCTGTGTCTTGGATTCAGAACCTTGATGGCACCACGACCCCCCTACACACACACACACACACACACACACACACACACATACACACATACACACACACATTTGAACTCAGGGCCTCGCAGTCTGTTTTCTTGCTTATGGCTTTAGCCCTGCTTTTTGTGTGTGTGGTACTGGGGCTTGAACTCGGGCCTGGGTGCTGTCTATTAGCTTTCTTCACTCAAGGCTAGCTAGTGCTCTACCACTTAAGCCACAGCACCACTTCTGGCTTACTGCTGGTTAATTGGTCTTTTCTGACAGGGCTAGCTTTGAACCGTGACCATCAGATCTCAGCCTTCGTAGTGGGATTAGAGACATAAGCCACCAGTCCTCACTGCGATCTCATTTTTATGTGTCTCCCTCCCTGTGATCTCCATGGGGAGGGAGCTATGTGTCACCACGCATCCCTGCATAGTGGGGAACTGGAAGAGTGGGAGAGAGGAATGGCACCCCCAATTTCTATACATATCCTCAGCTCAAAGGTGGGGGCCAGGAGCTTATTCACCTCGGAGGCCTCGGAAGGCCAGTCAGCCATGGAGATGGTCATCTTGTACTGGGTGTCACTGTGAGAGAGGCCAGTGATACTGTGGTTCTGCTGGCAAGGTGCCACCCAGCCCCACCCCATTCACGCCCCGCCTGCTCATGCCCCGCCCATGGAATGCCCCACCCATACCTCAGACCCCGCCCTGCCCCCATACTGCCCCACCCACACCCCACCCACTCATCCATGCCCCACTCCGAGTGCCCTACCCACAACATACACCCTGTCCACTGCCTATTCTGCATGCCCCGCCCAGAGCGCCTGCCCACACCTCACACCTCGCTTATTCCAAATGCCCCGCCCCGGAGCTCTGCCCAGTCCCCCAGGCCCCACCCCAGACCGCCCGCCTACACTTTACGCCCCTCCCACTCACCTGTGCCCCGCCCCGAAGCCCCGCCCACACTTCACCCACTCTCCATGCCCCACCCAGGAGCCCTGCCCACTCATCATGCCCCGCCCAGAGCCCCGCCCACACCCACCATACCCACTCCACATGCCCCACCCCAAAGCCCCACCCCACCACACCCACTCACCTGTGCCCCACCCGAGCCCCGCCCACACCCCACCCACTCGCCATGCACCACCAGAACCCAAGCCCACATCCTACCCACTCCCCATGCACCACCAGAGCCCCGCCCACACCTCGCACCACGCCTACTCTGCATGCCCCACCCCGGATCCCCTCCCACACCCCGCCCACTTGCCTGTGCCCTGCACCAGAGTCCTGCCCACACCTCACCCACTCGCCATGCCCCCACTCAGAGCCCCGCTCACACTTCACACCCTGCCCACTCGCCTGTGCCCCACCCTGAGCCCTGCCCACTCCACATGCCCCGCCCTGGAGCCACGCCCACTCGTCCATGCCCCACCCAGAGCCACGCCCACACCCTGCCCACTCGCCCGTGTCCCGCCCCGGAGCCACACTCACTTGCAGGACTCCTGGCACATGCTAATGCATGTCTCTCTCTGAGCCACGCTCATCTGCAGACCCAGGTAGCAGTAGGCTGGGGCGGAGAAGGGCCAGGGTCAGGAGCCTCCTCCAGGCCGGTCTCCACTCTCCTTGCCCTGGGCCTCTATGCGAGTCCCAGTCCAAGCTCTTCTGCCATGGGGAAGCATCGGCCCCCGGCCCCGGCCCCGGCCCACCCCGCAGCCAGGCTGGGGTGCATTCCCCGCAGACGTCCTAGACACAGCTCTGCACGGCAGAGCCGCTCCCCTTGCCCTATCCCCGCTAGAGCACGGGGCTCTGGGGCCATGAAGCAGGGGAGTGTGGCACTGGAGTGGTCTGGGACACCATCCGGGCAATCCGGGACCCTTCGCCGCCGACCACATCCGGGCACTCTGGGCCATCCCGGCTCCCAGGCCCAGACTCCAGCTCGGCGCCGTCCAGCATGACCTCAGGTCCAGGCCTGTGTCGGGTCCCCAGGCCGGCATCCCATCACCGTGGATGCGAGGCCCCGTGCGCACACACAAGCGCGCGCCCTGGCTGGGGTGTGCATGCAGATGCGGACAGAGGCGTCATTATTGTGCACACATGTGTCCCATCCTCCCGAGCGCCCGGCCTCTGAATCACAAGTATGACTTCCACTCGTGCATTTGCAGACGTGTGGACACACACACACTCGCCCACAGCACTAACTCTCGTTTCCTGCGTGTCAGGGAGGGCCTGCCCTGGGCCTGACTCAGGCGCTGATCCCGGCCCCCCTCACCAGGGCCCTCTGCTCACCCCAGTCCGGGAAGTCCTGGTCGTTGCAGTACCGCTCCCCGGGCGGCAGCGGGTACAAGTAGTGGCCACAGCTACAGTTGTGGACCATGTGGTCTTGGAAGCAGGAGTGGAGGCAGGCCTGGGGAAGGGAGGAACACAGAGGCAGTCTGTGGGGTCCTCACTCCAGAGAAAGGAGCCCAGTGGGTACTGTAGCTCATGCCTGTGGCCCTAGCTCCTCAGGAGGCTGAAGCAGGCCTATCATCTCCAATTAGCCAAAAAATATCTGGTGTGGCTTAAGTGGTAGAGTGCCAGCCTTGAGTGGGAAAGCTAAGGGAAAAGGGAGAGAGGGAGACAGAGAGAGGAGGGGGAAGCTGGAAGAAAGGAAGGAGGGAAGGAAAGACAGAAGGAAGGGAAAAAAAAACCTCCCTCCCCCTCCAGAGGAGTTAAAGGTCAGGCCCGGGTCGCTGAGGGGTGGGAAGTGGCCCCCTTTGGCGAGTGAGATGACCCTAGAGTCAGATGCAGGCCCTTGCAGTCTGGGTGGCTGAGCTTCTGAACTGGGTACCGTCCTGCATCCAGCAGAGGCCCAGGCCTGACCCCAGCAGCCGGGGCCCCATAGATGCTGCGGGCAGGGCGGCTTGCCCCAACCTCTATGGCCCATACTGAGCCCATGCTGAGCCCACACTGAGCCTGCTAAGCTCTTCCTGAGAACAGCCAGTCTTCTGATCTGCGCATGCGCCTACCCAGGGTCAGCCCACCCCAAGCAGCTCCCGCCTCCTGGAGGGAGTGGGAAAGCCAAGGATGACTTTTGCTTGCTGAGTGGCAGGGAAGGACATGAGGGGAACGGCGTGCCCCTGCTGGGTGTCCAGGTCATTGTGGCCTGGTTTCAGTCTTTTCAGGGGCCAGCCATGTGTGCTGGAGCAGGTTACTAACCTGTGAGCCTCAGTTTACTCTGGGTGACAAAGGTGACACCCACACCCAGTGAGTAGCTTGTACTCATCTTTCTTCCCCTGGCTGCTCCCCAAGTGCTGGACTGAGCACAGAATACCAGCAAAAGGTCATTTGTCAGTCTTGCCCTCTCTAGTCAGGCGGAGGCTGGGGATGGGTAGTTCTGGGCCAACCCCAGAAACCTGAACAAGAAGAACGCTCCCAGCTACAGCAAGGGAGGTTGAGGGTAGATACGAAGGGGAACTGATGAGGCAGGTAGATTGAGGACTGTCAATCTATTTCATTGTTCCGAAATAGGGACTGAAAAGAGCATGCCTATCATTTGGGTGTTGTGAGGATTATATGACGTAATCCGTGCACTGACATGGAAGTAGCGCCCACCCAAGCACCAGGTGAGCGGCTGTCATGGAGTGTTCCCATAGTGTGTGTTGCCTCATGGGAGCAATGGGGTCAAAGATGACACAATGCACCCATGCATTTAGCCAGCGTGCTACCCATGAGGATGATAGCTATTGTCTCTTCTGTGTCCTTCTTGGGACACGCCAGAGTGACATCCCAGCTGTCTCCAGGGGGAAGAACGGTGGCCAGTGCTGTTCCAGGGTGCCCTGTTCCACCTTCAAAAGTCCAGCAGGACCGGGAGCTCATGGCTCATGCCTGTCATCCCAGCCAGTGACTCAGGAGACTGAGATCTGAGGATTGTGGTTCAAAGCCAGCCTGGGCAGGAAAGTCTGGGAGACTCTTATCTCCAATAAACTACTCAGAAAAGGCTGGAAGTGGCGCTGTGGCCCAAGTGCTAGCCTTGGACACAAATAAGCTCAGGGTCAGTGCTCAGGCCCTGAGTTCAAGCCCCAGGACCAGCAAAAAATAAAAGGGAGGGGAGGGTACTAAGGGATAATGGCCAGGCCCTGCATTCAAGCCTGGACACACGTGCGTACACACGCACATGCACACACTCTCTCAGGGTCAGTAGGGCAGGGCTGCCCCTGGCCTGGGGAGGCCTGGGGCCCCGAGTCCTACCTGGATGGAGTAGGTGGTGTTGAAGCTGCGGTAGAGGTTCTGGATGGCCACGTCGGAGCCGTTCATGGTGCACGGGCTGTAGGGCTCGCCCTTGCGCTGCAGCTTGTCCTGGGTGGAGAGGCGCTCATGGAACTCCGGGCCACCCCTGGGAAGCCCGCTGTGGTTGGGCCCTGGGCTTGGACAGGTGCACCTCCACCCTTGGCCCCCCGGGCGGCCTCCGGGCCCCAGTCGTACCACCAGCACCCCGATGGACGTCTCGGTCCCCGACATGGCGTAGATGCCCTCTTCCCGGATGAAGGGGAACGCCCGCTGCTCGTGCAGCATCAGCCGGGCCCCAGCCGTGGATGCCAGAAAGGGGACATAGTCCTCCTGGCCGATGTCCAGGATCAACTTCAAACCTGTGGGGAGGGCGAACTGGGGCCGCTGGGCAGAATCCTCGAGGGCCTGGGTGGAGGGGGACCCGCCCCACCCCACCCCCGCCGCCCTCACCCAGATCCTTCATCCAGCCGAGGGCTCCCTTAGGGTCTGCCAAGGAGGCTGGCCCAGCTGGCGAACACCAGGACCCCAAGCACCCTCGATTTCCTTCCGGGGACTTCTGGCCCCGGGCTCCATAACCTTTTCTCCTCATAGCAGGGGGCCTCATTACCTGACCCATGCCACACAGCGCACGGCCTGCCCACTCCGCAGCCCCGCCCACTCGCAGGCCACGCCCCCCGCACCACCTGGACCAGTCTACAGCCATGCCGTCAGCAAGCCCCGCCCACCCTGCAAGCCCTTACCCCCTCCAAGCACCCCCACCGCTCATTTAGCCCCGCCCACTCCGCACAGCTCTGCCCAATCACATCACCCTGCCTACTCCACACAGTCCGCCTGCTCACCATGCCGCCCTCTCCACGCAGCCCCAGCCCCTCCGCAGGCCACGCCTTCCTCCTGGAGAGCCTGTGCAGGGCTGTTCCCTCCGCCCAGAACTCGGTCCCCACCTGCATCCTTCACCTGGGACCTTCTGCTCTTCCTTAGATGACAGCCCAGTGTCACCTCCTTGGAAGCTCTGGAACTTTCCTTGCCCCCACTTTCCCCACTTTCCTCTCTCTCGGGGTCTCCTTTCCCCCAGCCCCTCCCCTGGCGAGGGCAGGGCGCAGATGCCCACCCTGGGCCTTGTGCCGCGGGCGCTGAAGCTAAGGCCGTGCTTAGGGCAACAGGGCTGGCGATCGCTGAGTACCCCATACATGCGGAGTGCTGCCTTGAACTGTGTGTTTATTGATTGATTGGCCAGTCCTGGGGCTTGGACTCAGGGCCTGAGCACTGTCCCTGGCTTCTTTTTGCTCAAGGTTAGCACTTTGCCACTTGAGCCACAGCGCCACTTCTGGCCGTTTTCTGTATATGTGCTGGGGAATTGAACCCAGGGCCTCATGTATATGAGGCAAGCACTCTTGCCACTAGGCCACATCCCCAGCCCCTGTGTGTGTTTATTTTAAGACAGGCTGGCCTCAAACTTGCACTTCTGCCTCGGCCTCTCCACTGCTGGGATTACAGGTGTGCACACCAGGCTCTTGCCAGCCCTTCCCCAGGGGACAGATGAAAACTTTCGCCTGAAAAGAAGGGTCTTGGGCCACCAACCACCCCCCACTGTTTCCTGATCCGTCATCCTCTGTCTCTGGGATGTTCCCTCTTCAAGAACTGTATAAGCAAGGTGAGTGTGGTGGCCCACGCCTATAATCCCCACTCTGGAGAAGGAATGAGGATGGAGACTTCCAGGCCAGCCTATGCTAAGTAGAAGACCCCTGCTCAAAAAAACAAAATTAAAAAAAATGTGTCGCAGGAACTAAGCATCTCAAGGGCGGTGATGGGTGGGAGGGAATGGGAGAGAAATAGGGAACGGATGATACTAAACAAAAGGAAAATGTACATATCACCCCATCTGGAAGAAATAGTTTCATTGTTAATGTTCGTAGAGTTCATAAGGTTTGTAGATTAAAATGGTGGTGCTTGTCATTGTGAAGGTTAAAATGTGGGCTGTGAAATTTATCTAGTTACTTAATCACAATAAAAAATAAATAAAATGGGTAGCAGAGAGGCTTAGCAAATGCCACATAGTAATTGGAAATTGTGGGATAGGTTATTTTAAAACTTTGAAGAATATCCAATATACTTACGGGTTTTTTTTTGTTGTTGTTGTTCTTGTTTATTTTTCTCTCAACACCAGGGTTTGAACTCAGGGCATCACACTTGCAAGGCTAGCACTCTGCTACTTAAGCCATAGCTCCACTTCCACTTTTTGGTGGTTAATTGGAGATAACAGTCTCACAGACTTTCCTGCCCAGGCTAGCTTCGAACCTCCACCCTCAGATCTCAGCCTGCTGAAGTGCTAGGATTACAGACGTGCAGCACCTGGCTGTCCTGGGATCTCGATCCTCTTTTCCTGTGCTTCCTGCATAGCTCGGATCACAGACTGCACCACTATACCCAGTTTATCTACTGAGATGGGCTCTTGCTAACTTAGTGCCCAGGCTGGCCTCTTTGAATTGTGATTCTCTTGATCTTGGTCTCCTGAGTAGCTGGAATTACAGGTGTGGGCGTCCATGAATAATACTCACCAAACTCAGTTCCAGGGTTGGCAGAAGGAAGGGCCTGCTCCGTCATGCCCCAGTTAAAGATGTAGCAGTTGCCATAATATGGGTAGAAGATGGATGTGAAGTTCCTAAAAAAAATTTAAAAATCATGGGCTAGAGGGTAGGCACACCCCAGCCAGGCCTCCCATGAGTGTCTGCCGTCCTGGCTGGTTACAGAACAGAGGTAACTGCTGCCAGCTCTCCAGCCACTGCTTAGAAGCAGAGGGAGAGAGAGAAACCACAGGCCACCCAGGGTCCCTCTTCAGAAGCCACAGAGGGGATCCCAGACCCCTTGGGGCCCAGTCTCTCTGCTCTAGCCATGAGTCCCAAGAAAGATATTTCACTCAAGGCTGGCACTCTACCACTTGAGCCACAGCTCCACCTCTGGGTTTTTGCTGGTTAATTGAAGATAAGAGTCTCATGAATTTTTCTGCCTAGGCTGTCTTTGAATTTAGATCCTCAGAGTTTAGCATTTTTGCTGGTAGTGGGGCTTGAACTCAGGGCCTGAGTGCTATCACTTAGCTTTTCCACTCAAGGCTGGCAGTTTACCACTTAAGCCAAAACTCTACTTCTGGCTTTTTGGTTAGTCATTGGAGATGAGAGTCTTACTAGGCTGACTAGGCTGGCTTTGATCCTTGATCCTCAGATCTCAGCTTCTCTAGTACGCAGGATTACAAGTGTGAGCCACCAGTGCCAGGCTGGGAAAGAACTTTCTTAGAAGTTTACCTGTCTCACCCATAGCTCCCCAAAGAAACAGCCAAGGACCCATGGCTATAACCTCATTTGGACAAAGGACCCTTACACTTGTAAACAAGGCTCCTGTGCTGACATCACCTGGCCATGGCAGCTTACCTCAGCAGCTCAGAGGCAGTCAATCTTTCTATGGATTCATATCCTTTTTTTTTTTTCATATTTAGTGAAACAGGAAGGGGGGGACTGTACCTCACATGCTCCAAAATCATAACAATCAGCCTGGTCCCTGCAGGATTCCTGTCCTCACCCTTGCTCCCTTTGACGTTGCTGCACGGGGCCCAGGCTGTCACCTGCATCTGTGGGTGCACAAGGTCCAGCCATGCTTAAGTTCCCCCCCCCCCCACCAAACCCCAAGGCACTCACTGCTCCCAGAGAAAAACTCCCCACCACCCTGCCTTGGTCCTCTTGATGAGCCATTTCTGCAACTCTCCAGATGATTCCAGGCTCAAGAGCCTGGTACTTGCTCTTGTGTCTGGAACATTCTCTAAGCAGCTCCCCTGTGCCTTGTCTTCCTCCAGGACTATCTGTTCTGGAAGTGCTCACTCACTGGTCTCTGTCTCTGTCTGTCTCTCCTTCTCGGGCAGCTACCCTACTCTGCAGGACAGGTGAGGGCCTGATGCCCAGTGCACTGTAACACTCAGACATATCGCCACTTGCCCTCCAGGCACAGACCTGGTGCCAGGCCAAGACACTTGGTAAATATTTGTTGAATTAACTGTCATTTGTGATAAAGCCTTGGGCTGAGATAAGCCCGGGTGACACTGAAGTCCCAGAGGGACTGGGAATGGCTCAGGGGAGGTGTCAGGCTGGGTGAGAGGTCTGAGTGGAGAGAGAGGATGAGGGATGGGCCCAGTGTCCTTGCTGCTCAGGAGGCTGAGATCTGAGGATCCCAATTCAAAGCCAGTTCCGGCAGCAAGTCCCTAAGAGACTTGGAACCAGCAAAAAGCCACGAGTGGAGCTGTGTTTCAAGTAGTAGAGCATTAGCCTTGAGTGGAAAAGGTCAAGCACAGAGCCCAGGCCCTGAGGTCAAGCCCCAGGATTGGCACACAAGAAAATAAAAAAGAGAAGCAGATGAGCAGGGCCGGGGAGGGAGCTGGCGCGAGCGGAGCCTGAGATCAGGGCTGAGGCCGCGCTGTGGAGGGGGAAGAGAGCCGCCCGCCCAGCTGTGGAACGCAGGATCCCCAGTCCCCGACTTTCTCAGTTTTATCTCCCATGCCAACTTGTGGCCGCATCAGCAATGCTGCCCCACAGCCATGGTTCCCTCCAGGCCCTCAGCAGCGGCCGGGCACAGCCGGGAGGAAGCAGGACACGGGCTCGGGCCTGGAGAGGTAGCCCAGACAGCATGGCCAGGCCCGCCTGAGAGACAGAGACAGAGACCGAGGGAGACGGGGATGGGGGGAGGGGTGAGGGAGGGAGGGGAAGAGGAGGAAGGTCGGATCCCTACAGGCCTCACCTGAGATGGCATCCTTGCTTTCCAGTCCCAATCTCCAACAAGCCCCGCCCACTTTCCAGGGCCAACCCACCCGCAGCCCTGCTCACCACAGGGTCACGCCCATTCCCCCAGCCCACACCCAATTAACGAAGGCACTGCCCACGTCCCCAGCCCCTCCCATCACCACAGGGCCACGCCCACTCCCCTAGGGCTCTCACATCCCCCAAGGCTCCGCCCCTTCCTCCGGATCACCCTACCCACTTCCAAGGGCCACGCCCACTCCTCAGACCACGCCCATTCAACGACCACGCCCACTCTCCCGGGCCACGCCCAGCGCCCCACGCTCACCGGTGGCTGCAGGGCTGGGTCCCAAACAGGCAGGCCAGCACCAGGCTCTCGGCCGGGTAGCCCATGGCCACCAGCTCGGGCCGCGGCACCCGGGCGAAGATGTTGGTGGCCTGCAGCGCGTACCATTCGGTCACCGCCCGCGTGGCGCTGGTGAAGTTTCGGAGCGTGCACACCGTCCTGTTGAGACTGCACTGCGGGGCCCACAGTCTTCCTCAGTGTTGGGGGCTGACCTGCCTCCCAGGAGCCATGCGCCCACCGCCAGCCCCACCCCTCAGGGCCAGATCCGCACACGGGGTCCCGGGAGCGCACCGACAAGCACAGGGTGACCCAGGATGGTGAACGACCCGCAGCGATTGGCTTAAAGATGTGCACGTGACCTGGCCAGTCTGTCCAGGCCTTGTGCTACGGTCTTGGGAAAGGCAAAGGGGCTCCTTTGGCTGAGCTAGAGGGGGTAAACCAGCACTGACCGGGCCTCCCGCAGAGGACAGGGCAGTTAGCCTCAGGAAAAGCCGAGCCACCTCTGAGCCCCTGGAGCCAACCACACCTGAATGCCAAAGAACCCTGGGACTTCTCAATTTTGTGCCCTGGTAGATCTCCTGTTTGGCATACGTTACTCTGAAGTGGGTTAGTTGCATCCGAGTCTCAGTAACATGCCAGCTATTTCCGTGTGTGTGTGTGTGTGTGTGTGTGCCAATCATGGGGCCCGAATTTGAGGTCTCGGTGCAGTCCCTGAGCTTTTGTGCTCAAGGCTAGTCCTCTACTACTTGGGCCACAGCCCCAATTCCAGGGGTGTGTGTGTGTGTGTGTGTGTGTGTGTGTGTGTGTGTGTGTTTAAGTAGTTAATAGGAG
The DNA here is from genome assembly GCF_023159225.1 of Perognathus longimembris pacificus. NCBI lineage: Eukaryota > Metazoa > Chordata > Mammalia > Rodentia > Heteromyidae > Perognathus > Perognathus longimembris. The sequence continues at coordinate 2,882,436 of NC_063183.1, read as the reverse complement.
GAGCTGGGAATATGGCCTAGTGGTAGAGTGCTTGCCTCATATACATGAAGCCCTGGGTTCGATTCCCCAGCACCACATATATAGAAGAAGCCAGAAGTGGCGCTGTGGCTCAAGTGACAGAGTGCTAGCCTTGAGCAAAGAGAAGCCAGGGACAGTGCTCAGGCCCTGAGTTCAAGGCCCAGGACTGGCAAAAAAAAAAAAAAGTACTTAATAGGAGATCAGTCTCAAAGACTTTCCTACCCTGGCTGGCTTTGAACCATGATCCTGAGATCTCAGCCTCCTGAGTAGCTAGGATTACAGGCATGAGCCACCAGTGCCTGGCTTTGCTATTTCTATTTGTAAAGCAGGTTTGCAACCTCCTAGCACAAATGGAGTAAGAAAAGGAAAGGCCCCAGGCTGTATGGGGCATCACTTACGAATCTCATGGCCACCTTGCACTCCTGGGCGTTGCAGGAGCTGGCGGAGCTGTTGGGGCTGCTCCCCAGGAGGTCAAGGGTCACGGGGTGTTGGGGATCCCGCTCATCAATGAAGACGAGGGGCGTGTGGTTCCAGATGGTGAAGTTCAGGGTCTGGGAGATGTTGAGGCGGCTGGGGTCGGGCGCCAGGATGCGCTGCAGGACGGCCTCCATCAGCTTGTCCAGGTCCCCCAGGAGTGCCTTGACCTTGGAGTACCTGCGCATGGAGGAGGCCCAGAGCGTGGGGAGGAGGTCTAGGCTCAGGCTCCGGGCACAGGAAGCAGGCCCAGGACGCGGGTCCCTGCAGACCTGGACCTAGCATACGGGACCCACAGACCCCTGGCCCACTCCTTGCACAACTTCCTCTCGCCTTGCACAACTTCCTCTCTCCATGCCCACCCACAAGCGAGGCAGAATGCTACCAGTTCTGAGGATGTGCAGACAGAATCCACCATAATGAGGTGGGCTTTTTTTTTTCTGTTCCTGGGTCTTGAACTCAGGACCTGGACACTGTTCCTGAGCTTTGATGGTCAAGCCTAGTGTTCTACCACTTAAGCCATAGCTCCACTTCTGGCTCTTGGCTGGTTAATTGGATATAAAATTCTCCCCAACTTTTTTGCTGCCCTGGCTGGCTTTGATCTACAATCCTCAGATCTCGGCCTCCTGAGTAACTAGGATTCCAGGCGTGAGGTGCTGGTGCCCAGCCACATGGTATATTTTTAATCATCAGAGTAACAATGAATTCATTATTTATGGAAAAATATGGATGTCTTTCCCTCTTCCCTTTGGTACAGAGGGAAGGAATTTGGTTCTGTTGGCTGCTCTGTTTCTGGTGCCTAGAACAGTGTCCAGAGCCTAGCAAGGCTTCAGGGGACCTAGTAGTTGCTCACTAAACCTGGAAGGCCCACAGATAAGGCACAGGCCCTGCTGAAGAAGACAGGGTACCATATACAGGCCCAGGCTGGCCTGGAACTCAGATCCTCCTGCCTCAATCTCCTGCGTGCCAGGATTGCAGGTGAGAACCACTTGCTGTGCTAGGCTTTTATATTTTTTGAGGTTCTCTTTAGAAAGCTTAAGGAACTTGCAGTTTTTTAATTGCATTGCAAAAGGATCAAAGGAGAAAGAAGCAAAGATGGGGGGGGGGGAGCTAGCTTCTGGTGACTCATATCGGTAACCCCAGTTGCTCAGGAGGCTGGGATCTGAGGAGGAAGGTTCAAAGCCAGCCTGGGTGGAAAAGCAATCAGTGGGATTCTTAGCTCCAGTGAGCCAGCCAACAAGTAGAGCTGTGGCTTAAAATAGTAGAGAGAAAGTCAAGTGAGAGTCTCAGGTGAGGTCCTGAGTTCAAGTCCCAGTCCTGGCACCAAAAAGGAGGAGGAAGAGAAAAGGAAGAGGAAGAGAAGGAGGCAGGAGGGGAGAGGCTGAGTGGGGCAGGACAAGGTAGGAAGGGAGTGGGGAAGGGAGGAGCAGGCAGCTCCGCATAGTCACGCACCGGAAGGGGCTGGCGTTGCACACGGTGACGGCTGGGAAGTCCATGGTCTTGAAGCCCATGGAGAGCGAGACGCTGACGTCCCAGCTGAGGTAGGTGTTGATGAAGACGCCCCACTGCCAGCACACCAGGCAGGCGAAGAGCAGGGTGATGAGGAACCACATGGCCTTCTTCTTGGGCCCCTCGCAGATGATGCGCTTGGGGCCGTGTGTGTTGGTGTTGCTGCAGTACCATACCAGCAGCTCCTTGTACGTGTAGCCCGGGCCCTTCTGCAGCCGGTGCAGGCCCTTGCGCAGGAACTTCCTCACCCGCATGCTGCACCTGCGGGATTGCGTGTCAGCCCAAGCGTGTGTCTACCCTGTGCCCGGAGGGCCTACTGTGTGCACCAAGGGCCTACTGTGTATGCTGAGGACCTGCTGTGTGCCCCGAAACTTGCTGTGTTCCCTGAGGTCCTACTGTGTGCCCCCAAATTTACTGTGTGCACCAAGGGCCTACTGTGTGTGCTGAGGACCCGCTTTGTGCCCCCAAACTTGCTGTGTTCCCTGAGGACCTACTGTGTGCCCCCAAATTTACTGTGTGCACCAAGGGCCTACTGTGTGCCCAACTACCTACTACATACCCCGAGGACCTACTATGTGCCCCCAAACCCACTAATTGCCACAACTACCCACTATGTGTCCTGAGGACCTACTGTGTGCCCCCAAACTTGCTGTGTGCCGAGGACCTGCTGTGTGCTTCCCAAACTTGCTGTGTGCCCTGAGGACCTACTATGTGCCCCAAAGACCTACTAAATGCCCAAATACCCACTGTTTGTCCTGAGGACTTACTATGTGCTCTGAAAACCTACTTTGTGCCCCCAAACCTACCAAGTGACCCCAAACACCTGCTATGTGCCCCCAAATACCTACCATGTGCTCCTAAAACCTATTGTGTTCCCTGTGGACCTGTTATGTGCCTTGAGGACCTGCTAGGTGCTGGACACTGTTCTAGGCACCGGGGAACTGCGCTGAACAGAGCTGGTTCCTGCCCTCCCTACCGTCTACTCAGGGTGGGGGGCATCTATCTTTTTCCATAAATATTGAATGGTTACTCTGATGGTTAAAAATTCCTGAGGTCCACTGCTTACCCAGCACTGAGTCGGCCCTGTGGGGCTCCATGAGGAGTCACAATTTACTTTCTGTCCCCCATGGATGAGTTACTCCTCTCCTGTTTTCCCTGTGCAAATGGAGATGACGGGCGGGGTGCAGGTGGCTCATGCCTGTCATACTAGCTACTCAGGAAGCTGAGATCTGACAATCATAGTTCGAAGCCACCCCGGGCAGGAAAGTCCATGAGCCTCCTCAATGAACCACCAAAAAGCTGGAAGTGGAGCTGTGGCTCAAGTGGTAGAGTACCAGCTTTGATCAACAAAGCTAAAGGACAGTGTCTGGGTCCTGAGTTCAAGCCCCAGTACCAGCACACACACACACACACACACATACACACATTTTACACACTTTTCATCCATGGCCAATGGTGAATAATGGGAAACTTAAAAAAAAGGTAATCTTTTATTGTACAAGTATTCCCAGCCTGGCATATATTAACATCTACGCATCTCCCGTCACCACTCCCATCTACATTTCCCCAGCCATCTTCTCCTTCTTTCTTTCCCTGTTTTCCTCCTCCCACCTCTTCCCTCCCCCTCTCCCTCCAAAGCTATTTCCTTGCATCTCGTCACGTTAATTCACGGTGTTCATCTATAGGTAGCTGAAAGCGAAGGGCAGGCCTTCCTGGTTTACCTCCACACCAGAGCACCAGACAATGCTCAAGAATAATGCTTAAGAAGCTCTAGCTTCCTCTCTCTCTCTGTCTCTCTGTCTCTCTGTCTCTGTTTCTCTCTGTCTCCCTGTCTCTCTCTGTCTCTCTGTCTGTCTGTCTGTCTGTCTGTCTGTCTGTCTGTCTCTCTCTCTCTCTCTCTCTCTCTTTCTTTTGCCAGTCATGGGGCTTGGGCTCAGAGTTGGGGCTCTGTCCCTGATTTTTTTTTGGCTCAAGGCTAGTGCTCTACCACTTAAGAGTCACAGTGCCACTTCTGGTTTTCTAGTGTTTTCTTTGGAGATGAGTCTCTGGTTTTGAACTGTGATTCTCAGATCTCAGCCTCCTGGGTAGCTAGTATCACAGGTGTGAGCCACCAATGCCTGGCCCGAAACTCCTTTTCTTAATAGTGAAGGTCATAAAATGACCCCATACAAGGAACCTTAGGGCATCATGGGGGTGCTGGGACACAGGAAGCTAGATTCACTCTAGGGGCATTGTATCACCTGCTTTCTGAGTTGAGAGCTTAAAAACAGAAGAAGGAGAAGGAGAAGGAGAAGGAGGAGGAGAAGGAGAAGGAGGAGAAGGAAGAGAAGGAGGAGGAGTAGTAGTAGGAGGAGGAGGAGGTAGGGGGAGGAGGAGGAGGAGGAGGAGGAGGAGGAGGAGGAGGAGGAGGAGGAGGAGGAGGAGGAGGAGGAAAGAAGAGCTAGGTGATGGAAGCTCCTGTCTAGAATCCTAGCTACTCAGGAGGCTGCAATCCAGAGGATCCAGCACTGGTTGCTGGAGCAAAAAAGTCCATGAGACTCCATGTTCACATAACCAGCAAAATGCTAGACTGGAGGCATGGCCCAAGTGGTGGAGGGCCACCTCAGCAGATGAGTGAGCCTGAGGCCTTGAGCTCAAGCCTGACTACTGGCAAACAAAACTGAATGAGTCAGACGTGCGTGCCAGGTTCTCAGAGCTGTGGGATTGGGGGGTTGTGGGCGCGAGCGCAGTACAAGAGCCGGTGTGGAAAAATCCAGTATGAGAAATCTGAAATGCACAAAGCAGGAAACTGTGCCTGTCACAATGAAAAATACCGGGAAAAAAGAAAAGAAATGGAAAAGAAACAAATGAAGAAGCCCTGGAGCTAGTGGGGGAAAGCTTCCCCTCAGTGTCCCATCAAGCATCCGCCATGAGTGGCGGGACTGGAGTTCTGGGTTCCAATTCAACCCCACCCATTTCAAGGTTCCAAGAATCCCTTGTGACACCTGCATAGAGCAGAAGGTTCTGGAGTGCAGATGAGCTCTGGGAAGCTCTGGAGACCAGAGCGCAGCAGTGGTGTCCCAGGAGGGCTGCAGAGCCCCGCACCCTGGTGTGACCTGCCTCTGGGTACCAAGCACCCACGTGTGTGTGACCTGTGACTCACTCCTGTGTTCACCCAAACACCAGCTTCACCCGCAGCCCCAGCTGAGAAGGCAATGGGAGATGACCCCGTGGACGCTTCTAGCCACGTTTGATTGTGAACTCAGCGTAGGCCACAGGCACTGGACACAACCCCTCCGGCACGGTCCCCTCACCGGATTAGGTGTGGCCCTTCCGCTAGGGTCTGCCGTCCCTGAGCGCATCGCTCAAGGCTGGTGCTCTACCACCTGAGCCACAGCTCCACTTCCAGTTTTCTGGTGGTTCATTGGAGATAAAAGTCCCATGGACTTTCCTGTCCAGGCTGGCTTTGAACCATGCTCCTCAGATCTCAGCCTCCTGAGAAACTAGGGTGACAGGCGTGAGCCAGGGTGCCCGGCTTGTAGCTTCCTGCTTCCTCACTCACCCTTCCTCGGGAAGAGCCCGTCTTTCTTGAGCTTGGAGCCTCGCAAACAGTAGGCGCTCAATCCATGTGTCTAGCTTCGGGGCTGTTCTGGACTGAGCCCTTCCAGCAGGAGGGAGTGGGTTCTCCGTACACCCACCCCGTGTGACACACACACACACACACACCCACACACACCCTGCAGCGGTGCTGTACTGAACCCCGCTCTGACCCCTGGGTCCTGAGGCCATGGCTCAGTAGGCCACGAGGTACTGAGTGGAGTCCTCACAAGAAAGAAACGGAGGCACACAGAGGGGCCCCGGGGGGGCTCCCGCTGGAGAAGGCCGGAGGGAGGCGGCCTGGCCGAGGAACCCGCCGGTTCCTTGACCTCGGACTCCGGCCTCCAGGCTCAGCATGGCAGGCCCCGGCCCGGCCGGAGCTGTCTGCAGAGGCAGCCGGGCGCTGCCCTGCGCTGTCCCATCCAGGCCGGCTCCTCCCCGGGAGCCGCAGCCCCACCCTGGCTTCTCGCTGATTCACTGGACACGGGCGTCTCCGGGGCCTTTCCTGCGCAGCCTGGCTTCGAACCTGGTTCCTCAGCGCTCAGCCACAGCGGGGGCGGGAGGGCCGGTCCTGCGGGGAGTTACACAGGGCCACTCCGGGGCCTGCGGGGGGGAGGGGGGACACAGATCGGGGCCCACGTGGGGACGCTGCCCCTCCCCGCACCGGGACTAGGCGCGGCCTCCTGCTGTCCGGGACCGCAGCTGGGCGCCAGGCCAGGCCGGGGAAGCGTGGAGCGCGTGGGGTCCTCCAGGGGCTGCTCCAGAGGCCGCCTCCAGTCCTTTTTGTTCCTGTTATTGGCCTGGACTGTGAATCTCCTATCTACACTTTCCTAGTCGCTGGGATGACAGGGGTACACCACCATGCTAATTTCCTTTGATTTGAGATGAGATCTCATGAACATTTTTTGGGGGGGGGGTCTAGGTTGGCCTCAAATATTGAACCTCCAGATCTATGTCTCTCGAGCAGCTAGGATTACAGGCGTGCACCACCAGCGCCCGGCCTGGGCCTCTCCTAATGCTCCTCTGTGCTTGTCCATCACTCCTGCCATGCAGGACGTGTGCATGGTCCTCAGCACTAAGAAGTTCTGGTGATGCTATGGAGGCCACGCCCAGGGGCGGGGCCTTCCTGCTTTCCTCCAATTCGCGCGGGGGTCAGCAGACAGGCCAATGGCAGCCCAGGACTCCATCCCTTCCAGCTCACACCTGGGCCTCTGTGGCCCGCACGCTAAGGCTAAGGGGAGGCCTCTGGGCTGCTGCACACAGCTTCCCTCTCTTCCCGGACCCTGCCCCCCAAACCTGTTCCCCCAGGCGATGCTGTGAGGCTTTTAGGGCCCTGATGGCAAGAGCAGGAGCACACAGTAGGTGCTCAGAAAATATGCCCCCCACCACCACCCTGAAGCCTGCCTCCTCCGTATCTTCCTGTCCCACCTCACTGGGTGGGGGTCTCCCCCCACCTTCTGCCTCGGAAGAACTCCCATTCATCCTTCAAAACCCACCTGGAACTTTCCTCCTCTGTTGTTTTCCTAGAATTGTGGTCCCTTCCTCCTGTTCTTAGTGGGGTTGCAGCATCTTATTTGAAGGTCACAACCTTTTACATTTAGTGCAGGTGCGAGCAGAAGGGTCTTGTTTTAGGGAATAGGCAGCTAATGTCAGTATTAGCAGTGATCTTTAGGTAGTATTTGCCATTTATATATTTAGATAGTATTTGTTCAAAGCGTGTATAGATCAACTCATTTACATAACCCTTTACAGGCCAGTGCTATTTATCCTCCTTGCTCTACACCTAAGAAAACGGACACAAAAATGCTAAATAAATGATATTACTATACAACAAAGCTTTTTGTTGTTGTTTATTCTCTGAGCCAACGTTAGGGCTTGAACTCAGGGCCTGGGCTCTGTCCCTGAGCTTTTTGTGCTCAAGGCTAGTGCTCTACTACTTGAAACCACAGCCCCATTTCTCAATCGTTTAATGGAGTCTCATGGACTTTTCTGCCCTGGCTGGCTTTGAACCTCAATCCTTAGATCTCAGCCTCTTGAGCTGCCAGGATTATAGGTGTGAGCCACTAGTGCCCGGCAACAAATATGTTTTTTCTAAAGGTGGGTGGCACCTTATCCCAATTCATTTCTGCACCTCAGGGCTGGGCAGGCACTCTTTAGGCTCTTTGTAAGTGCCAGGGCAACAGTGAGACTCCACTGTGAACCCAGCTTGGGTACCAGCAACCAGAACCCCATCCTGGCCTGGCCCAGGGCTCTGGCTGCACGGGGGTACCGTGTCCCCTGCAGGGCTGTCTGGGGGGTCCCCTTGTGCAGGACAACACTGTGCTTAGTGGTGGCATCCTGCCTATCACCTGGAAAGCGAGATGACCATAAGGTGTCTCTAGTTCTTTTCTTTCTTGTCCGGCAGTACTGGAATTTGAACTCGGGACCTGCTCTGTTGGCTTCCTTGTTGACAGCAGGCACTATGCCATTTATACCATGCTTCCAGCCCAGGCTTTTGCTTTCTGATCAATTGGAGCTGGAGTCTCATGAACTTTTCTGCCTGAGCAGGCCTTGAGCTGTAACTCCGTGGATCTCAGTCTCCAGCGGAGCTAGGAGTTCCGGGGTGAGCCACGCCCGCTTGGCTCCGAGCCTCGGGCCGCGGCTAGCTGGCTTTTCCAAGCGTTCCAGGCAATTTTTGTTGGTTGTAGTCCACATTCCTGGCCAATACCCCCGGCCGCCACCGCCTAGCCCTGTCGCCTTTGGTCCCCGTGGCAGGGCAGTTATGGATTGAGGCTGGGTGGGCCGGTGTTGGGGTCTCTGCCAGTGGGGACTTGGCCCTCACAGCGGCTGCAGGCACCGGAGGTGTGGTGGGCGCTTGTCTTTAGCCACAGATGGAAACAGAGGCATAGACACGCGTGTTCATGCCCCACACACTTGTGAACACACCTGTCTGCACGTACACAAGTGCACACACACAGGGACCTCACTCCCAAATTTGGATCCCATGAACGGAGCTTACGACAAAAAACTGGATGCTGAGCCTCACCCAGCCGGTTCCATGTATAAGCCAAGAAAATAGAAAACGAAAAGCACAACCACCACCAAACACACACACACACACACACACACACACACACACACACACACCACCTCAGGACTTCAGCCTCCATAGGGCTGGGATTGCAGGCATGAGCTACCATGCCTGTCCCTCGGTCTCTGTCGGTCTGTCTGTCTCTATTTTTCCTTAGTGCAGTGATTTTTTTCTCTGGTGCTGGTGCAGGCTTGGCTGCTTCCTCCCGATGCCCCCTGCCTCAGTTTCCCCCGCGGCACCAGGCGGCAGAGGACAGTGGTGGGGGCCGTCTCTCAGCGGCGCTCTGAAGCCGACCCGGACCCTGACACCGACCCTGAGGACGGAGCCGCTTCCCCGACGGCGCTGAGGGCCCGGATCCGGGCTGCGCTCCGCAGCCGTCACTACCCCCTACCCTAGCCTCAGTTTCCCTCTCTGTAAAGCATTGAGAGGACGCCGCATTCCGCCCGCACCTCCACTCCCAGGCTTCGCGGGGGTCGCCCCGTCCCTTCCGCGAGGACGCGGTTCCCTCCCCATATCCCGCCCCAGCCTCAGTTTCCCCCCCCCCCCCCCGGCCCCAGCTCGTCCCCAGCGCCTCCTCCCAGTCCGGGTCCCCGCCCCGCCGAGTGCGGCCACAGGCCTCGGGAGCAACTGAGGCTGGGCTCCGGAAGCGCGCGGCGCGGGAACTCCGCGAAGATCCGGGCGCTGTCCTACCTGCTCCAGCGGCGGCACGGCTGACAGCGGCCAGAATCACTGCGACACCGGGGAGGCCCGGCGGGGAGGAGGGCGGGAACGGGAAAGGGGCGGGGCCTGAATATACCACGCCCCTATCTTGCCCGTCCCGGGATAGCCCCGCCCCTCTCGCCCCGCCCCCTCCCGTTCTGTCTCCTGACTGGTCCCGCCCTGGCTCCTCCCCGCCACCTAGATCGCCCCGCCCCCTCCAGCCCGCCCCTAGGTCGTTCCGCCTCGCGGCACGCTCGCTCCCCGCTCACCCCGGGCTCGCCCGCCCGTGATCCCGCCCACATCGTCCCGCCCCTGCCTAGCCCCGCCCCCGGGTCTCCCGCCCTCTGAACCGCCCCGCCCCCTGAACCGCCCCGCCCCCTGAACCGCCCCGCCCCCTGAACCGCCCCGCCCCAGCACACAGACACACGTGTCCTCGCAGACCCAAATATATACACAGGTTCCCAGCGAGCACAAGGCCCCCAAGACACTTCCCAGAGACCCCCAACTGTGAGCACGGAGAACTCACAGTGCACGTGGCCCCGAAATATCCCCCACGGAGGCCGCTGCGGGCAGGCCGGCCCCACACGTGTGTCCCAGGCGCCCACGCCGCTCTGCTGGCCTCCCCTCCACCCCAGCCTGCACCGGCCCGGGCGAAGCGCCCACAGCCGCGCCGCGCAGCCGCTCCAGCAGGCGCCCGGGGCCCTGGGCAAGGCCGGGGCTTTGGGGGACTGGGAGCGGGAGTTCAGAGCAGGGGCGGCGCCACCTGAAAGCGGCGACCGGGACTCGGCTGGGATGCTGTCATCCCCGTTGTGGGGTGGATTGGTGGGTTTCAGGGGTCACCACTACTGAGTCTGCTGTCAAAGGGAGCTGGGCCGGGCGGGGCAGGAGCTGCCTGTGCGGGGGCCCTGGCCAGCGCCTCGGGGACGCTGCCAGCAAGAGGCAGCCATGGAGTCAGGGTGTTGACCTTGGCCCGGAGCAGAGGGAGCCCAACACTCTGGGCTTCAGTCTGTGGGGTGTACCCTCAGACGCAGACCCAGGCTTCCTCTCCCTCCTCCCCTGTCGCTCCCCAGCACCCCAAGCTCACAGTAGGATTTCTCCTGCTTCCTTTACCCCTTCTTTTCCGTGTGTGTGTGTGCGTGTGTCTGGTCTGTCTGTGTGTGCCTGTGCCATTCTGGGGGCTTGAACTTAGGACCTGTGTGCTCCCTGAGCACTTTTGCTCAAGTCCTGTGTTTTACACTTGAGTCACAGCTCCACTTCTGGCTTTTTGAGTGGTTAATTGGAAAGAAGAGTCTCACAGACTTTCCTTTCCCAGGCTGGCTTCGAACAGAATCTTCAGATCTCTGCCTCCTGGGATGCTAGGATTACAGCCACCAGCACCTGGCTCTCCTGCCTTCATTTCAGGGGTCTTAAACACTTCATGGAGAGTTCTCCATGTGTGGTCCTAACACAGAAATTCACTGAAGTGTCTGATCTCAGGAATCTTTTGTACTTTGAAAAATGATCAAAGATGAGTAAGACCATGAGCTCAAACTTCAGCATCACCAAACAGAGAACTGAAGAATAATACTTAAAAAAAAAAATCACAAAGAGCCAGACACTGGTGGCTCACACCTGTAATCCTAGCTACTCAGGAGGCTGAGATCTGAGGATGGCAGTTCAAAGCCAGTACAAGCAGGAAAGTCCATGAGACTCTTACTTCCAAAAAAGCCAGAAGTGGAGCTATAGCTGAAATGGTAGGCTGCTCGCCTTGAGCAGAAAAGCTCAGGGACAGCACCCAGGCCCTGAGCTCAAGCCCCAGGACCAAACACACATACACAACACACACACACACACACACACACACACACACTACATCTCCCAAATAACAAGAAAAAAGCTGTACTAGAGGTGTGGCTGTAGTAGAGTATCAGCAGAACAAGAGTTCAAAGCCTTGATTTCCAGTCCTGAAAAAGCAAGCAAAAGAAAACAAAAAGCAATTAGGGAAGAGCCTAGATTTTGTTGAGGGGGGGGGGTTATATTTACTGCTATTTTTCAGTATAAGAGATTAATCCACGGCTAAGTGTGGTGGTACAACCTGCAAGCCCAGCACTCAGAAGGCTGAGGGACAAGGATGGAGAGCTGGAGGCCAGCCTGGGTTACATAGCAAGTTCAAAGCCAGCCTAAGCTATGAGATCCTCCCTCTAAAAAAACAGGCGAACTCTGATCATTTAAAAGTATTTCTGAATAAATAATAACAAACCCATACATGTTGATGTAAAAAAAAAGTTTTATTTTATTATTTATTTATTGTTTTTGTGCTGGTCCTGGGGCTTGAACTCAGGACCTGGGCACTTTCCTTGAGCTTTTTTCTCCAGGCTAATGCTCTCCACTTCCAAGAAAAATACTTTTATGAATAGTATTTCCCAGAACAAAATCAAACACCCAATGAAAGCGCTGTTTAGTATCCTTGTAAAAAATGTCTTGAACTCCTGGTTTAAAAGGTGCTACTCGCTAGGCACCGGTGGCTCATGCCTGTAAGTCTAGCCATTCAGGAGGCTGAGATCTGAGGATCCCAGTTCAAAGGCAGCCGAGGCAGGAAAGTCTGTGAGACTCTTATCGCTAATGAACCACCAGAAACCGGCAGTAGCCCTGTGGCTCAAAGTGGTAGAGCACTAGCCTTGAGCACAAAAGCTCAGGGACAGCACCCAGGACTGACCAAAAGAAAGAAAGAAAGAAAGAAGGAAAGAAAGAAAGAAAGAAAGAAAGAAAGAAAGAAAGAAAGAAAGAAAGAAAGAAAGAAAGGGCGCTACTGCTCCCACTCTGTTGCAATATGCTGTTTAGCCCAAGTTAGTGAAGTTGCCCCAAGTTTATAGATCTTGACTCACAGTGGAGAGTTGAGTACCATTTGTCCCCTCGTGGAGTTTAATCCCTATTGTCGCTTTACTAGGGTGCTGTCCCACCCTGCTAATCCGTCTGTGGTGCTGACAGGTGGGGCCCTGCCAGGTGATTAGGATCAGATAAAGTCACCAGGGCGGAGCCCCCACCACAGATCTGGTGGCTTTGTAAGAAGGAGAGAGGCCAGAACACACACACACACACACTTCCTCTGACTCAGTATGCGACACCCCCAAATCACCTTGGGACCCCCACCATCGAGAAGGCCATCACCTAATGTGGACCTGAATAAGGCCTCTTTTCTGTATAACTTACCACAGTCTGTGGCACAGTCACAGAAACATGCACTAAGATCACAGTTGTCCTTTCTTAACTTTGCCTGCAAACTGCAACCAAGTGAAAAAGACAAATAATGTTTTAATTTCTTTTTAAAATTCAGTTTATAAACAGCATGCACCAAGTCAATTTCACCCCTTCTCTCCTTCTCCCCAACAACATCTTTAAAAAACAACAACAAAAGCACAACTATTTATTTATTTTTGTCAGTTGTGGAGTTTGATCGCAGGGCCTGGGCACTGTCCCTGAGCTCTTCAGATCAAAGCTGGGGCTCTACCACAGTGTCACTTCCAGTTTTCTGGTGGTTAATTGGATAAGAGTTTCACAGCCTTTCCTGTCCCAGCTGGCTTCAAACCACAATCCTCAGATCTTAACCTTCTGAGTAGCTAGGATTACAGGTGTAAAGATTGCAAGTCTTTCCTTTTTTTGGGTGTGTGTGGGGGGGACAGTACTGGGCTTGGAGCTCAGGGCTTGGGTGCTGTCCCTGAGCGTCTTTTTGATCAAAGCTAGTGCTGTAACCGCTTGAGCCGCAGCGCCACTTCTAGCTTTTTCTGAATAATCCATTGGAGATAAGAGTCCCATGGACTTGCCTACCCAGGCTAGCCTTGAACCACAATGCTCAGATCTCAACCTCCTAAATAGCTAGGATTACAGGCGTGAGCCATTGGTATCCAGCTGAAAGTTGCAATTCTTTTTTTTTTTTTTTTGCCAGTCCTGGGGCTTGAACTCAGGGCCTGGCTACTGTCCCTTGGCTTCTTTTTTGTTCAAGGCTAGCACTCTACCGCTTGGGTCACTTCCAGCTTTTTCTGTGTATGTGGTACTGAGGAATGGAACCCAGCCCTGAAAGTTGCAATTTTTATAGATGACTGAGAAAAGGGAAGGAGGCACATGCTGGACCATGCCAGCCTCGTAATGGATAGGGTGTTGGATGTTGAAGTTCCCCACTAGCTTGCATTGCATAGTGCTTGGCGCAGAGGCAGGACAAGTGTCCCTTTGCAGGAGAAATCAAGTGTCCACCTGTTCAAGTTGAGGAAATGGTTCCTGACTGAGCTCTATCCTATGTGTCCCATCTTGAAGGTATGCATCTCACCTCCACTTCCCCCAGGGCTGATGTGGCCCAGGCCCTGAAATCCTCAGGATTCCTATGAGGATATGTGAAAGGATGGGACAAATGTCTCCTGATTTTGTACACACTGCCACTGGCAGTTGTATGGACATGGCAAAAGAGGAAAGCTACCCCAAGTAGCTTGAGCATCTACTCTGAGAATCTTGGCAGACTGGAATGTCTAGCCCTGAGAAAAGAAGAGAGACTGACAATACAAGAGGCTGGACTCAAACCCACCAGTGTGTGGGCACAGGGAGAGGCCTCTCCTGCTTAGGAGCTGTGCCTGCGTCTTGGGTGAGTGGTGGCAGTCCTGGGGCTGCAGCGCCACCTGCAGGCCTGGAGGTCCCAGCTTGGCTGAGGAATGTTTGTCTCCCATAGCTGGCTGATGCATGGTGGGTCCCCTCCTCCCCACCCCATCATTCCCCCCCCCCCGTCATCCTCCCCCCGCCCGCATATCTCATCTGTTGATGCAATGCAGGACTACTCATATCCCCCTTCCTCCTTCAGGACTCCTTGGGGGTGGCTCCCCCATTATATCTACTTCCATTTGCCAAATCTCCAGGACATTTTATATGGAAGGAACCATTTTTGGGGGGGGGGCGGTTGCTCCATGTTATAGATAAAGACACAGACTTGAAGGATCAAGAACTCATTCAAATAAATGCTGTCTATCTGTCTGTCTGTCTGCCGGCACTGGGGTTTGATCTCAGAGCCCCATGCTTACTCAGTTTTCTTCTTGTTCACAGCTGGTACTCTACTACTTGAGCCATGCCTCCAGCCTGGCTTTTTTGCTGGCTATTTTGGAGATGGGGGATCATGGACTTTTCTGCCTGGCTTGGCCTCAAATTGTGATCCTCCAGATCTCAGCTTTCTGAGTAGCTAGGATTATAGGTCTAACCCACTGGCTTTTAGGCTATTTCTTCCTTCTTCTTTTTGACATTAAATTGTTTTAATTGTTATTGTAAAGGTGATGTACAGAGGAGTGACAGTTACCTAATTCAGGTAAATAGTAAGTTTCTCTTTGGACAATGCCACTCCTTCCCTCACCCTCTCCCAATTTTTCTCCTCCTCCTCCTCCTCCTCCTCCTCCTCCTCCTCCTCCTCCTCCTCCTCCTCCTCCTCCTCCTCCTCCTCCTCCTCCTTCCACTTCTCTTTCTCCTTCTTTTGTGCCAGTTCTGAGGCTTGAACTCAGGGCCTGGATGCTGTTCCTTAGCTTATTCCTTCAAAGCTTATGCTCTACCACTTGAACCACAGATCCCCTTTGGCTTTTTGGTGGTTAATTGGAGAAAAGAGTCTCACTGGTTTTCCTGCCTGGGCTGGCTTCAAACTGCCACCCTCAGATCTCAGCCCTCTTAGTAGCTGGGATTACAGGTGTGAGCCACCTTGTTCCTTACAGATTTGAACCCATGTTGAAAGATCAGGGGATAGAAAAGCAGACTTCTGATTCTGTTCAAATAAGCAATCTTTATGAAAGAAGTAGAGCTGTACAGCGTTCTGCCTCCAGCATGGCTTGTGTGGCCTTGTGCCGAGGTATCTGGACAGGATCTCAGGTCCCATGCCCCCCCCCCTCCACCCCTGCCCCAGCTGGTGTCTGTCTCTGCCCTGTGGACTCCAGTGTGAGGCCTCTGCCCTGTGTACACTCAAGTCAGGCCTCCAACTTCTCCCTCCATCTGGCCAGCCAGCCTGCCCGGGCCTCAGCCACTCTAGTGTACTCTCCACTCACCCACCCCATCCCCCAGTTCCCAGAACTCCAGCCACAGCTCCAGATGGCACAGGATGCTGCCAGGCCAGCGCCCGGTGCTCACCTGGCCCACGGAGCAGGGAACTTCCCATTGTCCTCTTCCCCCTGGCCTGGCTCCCGGGCTAAGGCCCAGGAAAAGAGGTTGCTCGGTGAAGCCCCACACTGGTCATCTCTAGCCAGCTAGTACAGCTGGGACCATAGGCAAGCCCTCGCTTTCCCCAATGGGGTCTAACATGTTGCCAAGAACAGTATTCCTCTCCATCTCTACCTTCTGAGTGGCTGGGATTGCAGAAGTGAGCCACCGTGCTCAATCCAGAGCTGTATCCCTCCTTCTTGTGGTTGTTTTTTTGAGTTAGGGTCTCATGGCCTCAGCCTCCAGAATGCTGCTTGGATTACAGGGGTGAGCACCATGCTTGTCCTTTTCCTGCTCTGGGGGGACTTAAGGCGGTTGTGTTGTTTGTCCTTCTTGCATGGCGAACATGGGTGTGACTGTGGATTCTCTGCTTTCCATTCTTTGGGGTGTGTCCCACCAAGAGTTTGAAAGACTCACTCTGTGGGGACAGCGTGGCCATGGGGCAGGCCCAGGTGGGTGCCATGGGGTTGGTGAGAAGTGGTTTCAGGAACAGCTGATATGCTTGCTGGGCGATTGGGCTTTGTCTTGGCTGTGGCTTGAGTCAGTGAGAGGGTCCTGTGGTGGAAACTTGGGCCTCAATGTGGTGCAGGTGAGGGAACCTTTAAGAGATGGAGCCCAGGGCTGGGGATATGGCCTAGTGGCAAGAGTGCTTGCCTCATGTACACGAGGCCCTGGGTTCGATTCCCCAGCACCACATATACAGAAAATGGCCAGAAGTGGCGCTGTGGCTCAAGTGGCAGAGTGCTAGCCTTGAGCAAAAAGAAGCCAGGGACAGTGCTCAGGCCCTGAGTTCAAGGCCCAGGACTGGCCAAAAAAAAAAAAAAAAAAAAAAAAAGAGATGGAGCCCAGATAGAGGTTGCTGGGGACTGACCTGGGGCCATGATTAAAGTGGTCCCTCTCCCAGTGTGGTTGCTGCCCTTCCATTCTCCATGAGGTCCTCCCTGGAGCCAAGCTGACCTGTGTCATGCCCTTGAAATTCCAGAGCTGAGAGTCCAGAACACCTCTTGTTTTTACATCACCACCCGGTCTCAAGGGTTTTGCCACATTCCCAGAAGGGGAATACAAATGAGATGTGGGCTAGGAGAGGGAATACAAGGTGCAGAACAATGTCTATAATATAATGCTCTTTATTATTAAAAAACAAAACCAATCTGCAGAACATGGAATATATAATTTTACGCAAGTAGCTCTCTGCATGGACATGTTTATATCAATGCAGAGATGGAGCTACATTGTTACAGGGGTTTACCTCTGGAAAGAAGCAGTAGGGTGGGGAGGGATACCAGGTCCCTGTGGCTGAGATCTGAGGGTCATGGTTCAAAGCCAGCCTGGGCAGGAAAGGCCGTGAGACTCTTATCGCCAATGAATCACAGAAAAAGCCGGAAGTGGTGCTGTGGCTCAAGTGGTAGGGCGCTAGCCTTGAGCAAAAAGAGCTCAGGGACAGCGCCCAGGCCCAGAGTTCAAGCCCTAAAACTGGCAAAAAAGAAAAAGAAAAAGAAAGAAAGGAACTAACCACCCTGACAAATGGTGTTCATGCTTTTAAAAATAACAGGAGGGGTGTGACTGAAGTTAAGACCAAATCCATGGAGACAATGAGCATGTAATGACTCAGACTGGCTTTTGAAGCTACTTAATTACTAAGTAAGCGACCTGAAATCACTGGTGTGTACTGGGCAGGAAAACAAGAGACCTTCCTTTGGTCTGCTGAAAGATAAAGCTCTTAAACTTTCAAGTACAGAACACTGTTTTGAAAAAACTGAGTATTTGAATTGGTAGGGTGTGTGTGTGTGTGTGTGTGTGTGTGTGTGTGTGTGTGTGTGTGTGTGTATCAGAATTTGAACTCAAGGCTTTGTGGTGATTGGGTTTCCTTGATTGGTGCTCCTACCCCAGGGTCCTGTTACCCCACCACCTTGAATCTGAATGTTCCTCTACCAGCCATTCCAATGCCTCTCATATTTTAAATCCACTCAAATATCACTCCTTTAGAGAATCCTCCCTGAATATCTCAAGTAAATCACAATACCTACCATTTATATAGTTCTTGTTTTGCAGTACTGAGATTTGAACTCAGAATTTTACACTTGCTAGGCAGGTGTTTGAGCCACGCTCCTAACAGTTAAAAGTCTCCAGTATTTGTTCATGTCTAATTCTCCCATAGTCTCACTCCCCTGAACACCCCAAATTGGTTGAAAGTGGGCCCCCAATTTGTGTGTTCAAACTGCCTTTGCTGTAACCTCAGCCACCCATCTCCCGTCCCAGGTCCCCTTGAAGCAAGCAGGTCAACTGCTTTTTTTTGCTGGGGGGTCCTCAGTTTCTCTGATTACTTCCTCATACTGAGTGGCCTGGAATCTTACGCCTGTGGTCTGCTGCTGGCCCGGGGCAGGCCAGGGCCTGCCTCCCACCCCTCCTGAACACAGCCAAGATGGATTGGTGGCTCCGAGGTGACAGCCGGAGCCATCCATTGTGCAGGACTTTCTCTGCGGGCAGAGGCTGTGCCAAAGGTGAGGCTCCAGGCGCCCCTGAACCTTTCACCTGCGGCTCAATAAACGCCCAGACTCTGGCCTGACTCAGAGCCCGCGTCCCCGCTTGCAAAACCCCAGCCCTGGTGAGCTGGGGCGGCTGGAGGGCGGCACCCCCGAGCCTCCCCGCTTACTGAAGTCGCTCCTTCGAGGCCCACGAAGTCATGCTTTCTTTTCCTAATATCTTGGTGAACCCCTTCACCTTTAAAACTAGATTTGAGACCAGATGCTCACGCCTGTAATCCCAGCTGCACAGGAGGCTGAGATCTGAGGATCGAGGTTCAAAGGAAAGTCTGTGAGACTCTGATCTCCAATGAACCACCAAAAAAACCAGAAGTGGAGCCGTGGCTCAAGTGGTGGAGGGCCAGCCTTGAGCAAGAGAGACCTAAGGGAGAGTCTGAGGCCCCTGAGCTTAAGCCCCAGTATCTCTCTGTCTCTGTCTCTGTGTCTGTGTGTCTGTGTCTGTGTCTGTCTGTGTGTCTCTCACACACACACTCACATACACAGACACAGACACACACGCGCACACACAGAGTTTCTTGCTCTGCAAACTACATTTCCCAGGCTGCATTGCAGCTGACCAATAGGCTTCGAGCTGCCGTCTGCCCTTAGAGGCGATTGGATGATGGAGGAGTAGGAGGAGCCAGGCACCCGCCAGTCCCAGCCGCCTCTCCCAGCACCTGGTTGAGCTCCTCAAATTCTTTCTGTGTGGCCGGGGGCCCGGGCCTCCGCGGCTCCACCTCCTCCCCGCGCCCTCCGGCCCGGCTGCTTCCTCCTGCTTCATCCTGCGGCGGCGGCCGAGCCCTGGCTTGCTGCACCGCCTCAGGTTTGTCTTCCTAAGTGACCTCCTGAGTGGAACCCATTCCCTGTGTCCGATGCCAAAAGCTGGAGTGAAAGTGTGGCTCAGGTGGTCTAGCACCAGGCTTGAGCAACGAGCCAGGGGACAGCACCCAGGGCCGTCACACACACGCACACACACACACACACACACACACGCACACATGGAAGGCGCAGGGAACCCCTGCAGAGTGGCATGGCCTGCGGGGCTCCCTCTCGCCTCCCTCCAGGGAAGCCCTGGCACAGGGCCCTCTCCTGCCCCGGGCTGCCCTCTCCTGCCCCGGGCAGCCCTCTCTTCCACCCTGCAGCCCGTGGTCTCCTGCCTTCTCCGGCCTGGCAGGACGCTGAGGTTCGGGCGTGCTGGGACCTGCTCCACCTCGCCTCCTCCCACACCTGCCATGCCTGCCCCACGCATGACCACCGCCACTGACCCAGCCGGCTCTGCCTGCAGCTCGGTCCTCCCTCCCTCCCTCCCTCCCTCCCTCCCTCCCTCCCTCCCTCCCTCCCTCCCTCCCTCCCTCCCTCCCTCCCTCCCTCCTTCCCTCCCTCCCTCCCTCCCTCCTTCCCTTCCACCCCTCTCCAGCCCCCTCTTTCCTTTATCTTTCCTTGTGGTGGGGCCTGAACTCAGGGCCTGGGCGCTGCCCCTGAGCTTTTCTTACTCAAGGCTGGTGCTCTGCCACGTTGAGCCACAGCGCCACTTCCAGTTTCCTGGTGGTCTCTTGGACTTTCCCGCCCAGGCTGCCTTTGGACCCCGATCCTCAGATCTCAGCCTCCTGAGTACCTGGGATGACAAGCGTGAGCCATGGGCTCTCAGCTTGCACCATTCTTCCTAGAATGGATTCCCTGCTTCCCATCCCCTGCTGTCACCTGGCCCACCCCACCTCCTGTCACCTCGAAGGTTGTGTGTTGCACCTTGGCCCCTCTGTGCCAGTCTGGCCTCTGCATGGAGTGCACAGTGGCTCTGGAGGGACTCTGGGTGTCTCCTCAGGGCCCTATCCCATCTCACCCCCAGTCAGAGAGGGGGTGTTGAGGTGTACCCCTCTGGCCGCCTGTCCCTCACCAGCCTCATCTCTGCCATCATCTCCTGGCATCACTGCTGTCACATGGCCCTGTCTGTCCTACCTCACATTCTTTATGCCTGTGTTCTTTCTGGACTATTCCTCCCCAGCTATAGCTCAATAGTGTGCTTTGTTCCCTTCAGGTCTGTCACCATCTAATGAGCCTTGTTAGGTGTGTTTCCCCGCCACCCCGAGAGGCTGGTCAGGAGGAGGGTGAGAGAGGGCGGAGGAGGCCTGCCTGGGAAGCCCTTTGTCAGTATACATTAGCCCAGTGGACCTGGGGCTCTCCACTCCAGAGACACTGACTTCCGAAGGCCTTGCTCCACACCCAGGTGTTAGAGAAGGTGTCAAACGCCTTCATGTCCTCGCCTGGTGGTGCATGCCTGCAGTCCCAGAGTTCAAGACCAATGCAGGCTACAGGAGGCTTTGTTTCAAAAGCCAAAACAATAAAGCCCCAAACAGACACCCCACGCCCCCCAACAAAAACACCTACTTTAACTGGACACTTCAGATCTCCCCTGCAGCTCAGTCCTGTTCCTCCTGTCACAGCCAGCGCCACGTGACTGGACTACCCCAGGGTGCTGTGCCTCTGCTCCGTTCGCCTCGGCCTCCTCTGCCACCCACGCCACCCCACTGACTCCCTCCAAGCCCACACCTAGGACATTCAGAGAGAGATCCTGCCGCAGATTGCACCACCTATACTAGTACCTGATATAATACATCTTACACTATAGAAATATTATAGTAATATACATTATAATATATACCATAGGTAATAGTAAATATGTACAATATATTATGATATATAACATATTAAATAATATACATCATACTATATAGTATATAATGTATAATACATTATGCATCATATATCTAACATGTAATATATAACATATATTGTAATATATAATAAAATATAGTATATTATACATTATAACATATACTATGATATACAATATATAGTGATATATATTCTAATATACACTGTAATATACTATATAATAGTATATATTATAATATGTAATATATAATATATACAATACATAATATATTCTATAATACATAATATAGTATACAATATAGTATATATTATGTAATATACATTATATTATACTGTGTCATATAGTATAATATATACTATATTTCATAGTATAATATGTAATATATGTACATAATACATATAATATGTACATATATGTATATATAAGTATATATACATATAATATATGCTATATATCACATGTATCCTATATTATCTAATATATTATAACATCCCATTATATATGAAAGCATAGGTCTCCGCCATCCCAGAGGACCATGCGGAGATAATCACAGGCAGGAGAAGAAGATTCATAAGGAGGTTTATTAGTGGGTTCCCACGGGAGAGGGAGCTACATGGCGTCTGCACCTTATCCAGGTGGCAGCTTCTCTCTCTGGGGGTAAAGGGGAAGTAGTTAGGTAGTGAGTAGGAGTGCCTCATTAGGTATGGGTGGATCTGGGGGCTAATGGGAGGAGCTGAGGACCTGAGGCTAGGGAAATGCTAACAATGTATTATAGAACAAATATGTAATCAATATATGTAATAGATATATTGTATCTTATATATAAAATATGTAATAAAATATATGTAGTATATATTACATAATACATACACTCTGTTAGATGTTAGATTTAGTAGCTTTTAGATATTCTGGTCCATGTTGTGTTATGGTGTATATGGCATATATTGTGTGGTATATATTTCTGTATAACATGTATTGTGTATAGATGATGGCTTTTGGTCGTTGAGCTCATGTGTGCCTCCGGAGCCTTGCTCTCTGCCCGCTGGCGGTGCTGCCCTCATGCTGCCAGGGGCTGGGCGAGTATCCCTCGCAGGGGTGTTGAGGGTAGGGCCCAGGGTCGATTGGGGTTAGGTGAGGTCATGAGGGTGGGCCCCCAGCTCAGCATTAGTGGCTTCGGAAGAAGAGGGTGGGACGGAGCTGGCTCCTCTGCTGTCTGCTGTCACACCCTCCTCCAGCCCCACCCAGCACCAGGCCCCCGGGCGGCCCACTCCAGTTCTGCCAGCCAAACCAACCTTTGTTCTCTATCCATCACCCAGTCTCAGGAAATTTGTGATAGCAGCATCACATGGATGAAGACACACACTTCTGTGACATTCTGTCTGACATTCACTGTTGTGTCACACCCTTACGCACAGGGCTGGACGTGCGTGTGAGGTCTCCGTCCGCTGTCTATCTTCCATGTTGGCCTCCACTGCGTTTGGCTCCAATTCTTCTGCTCTTCTCGCCTTCCAACTCTCTGGGTGTCCCACAAGTCCACAGTGAAGGTCACTGCTCCCCCAAACCACCAGGGTTTTCAAAATTGAATTCATTAATCTATGTCTTTATTTTTGTGTTAGCACTGAGGCTTGAACTCAGGGACATGATGCTGCCTCTTAGCTCTTTCACTCAAGACTGCGGCTCTACCACTGGAGCCATAGCTCTACTTCTGGCTTTTTAGTGGTAAAATGGACTTTTCTGCCTGGGCTGGCTTCGAGCTGTGATTTTTAGATTTCAGCCTCCCGAGTAGCTGGGATTACAGGCGTGAGCCATTGGTGCCACCCAGCTGAGGTTTCTTTTTGTTTTGTTGTTTGCTTTTTGGCTAGATCAGGGCCTGGGCGCTGTCCCTTAGCCTTTTCACTCAAAGCTGGTGCTCTGTCACTTAAGTCACAGGTCCACTTCCAGCTTCTTGTTGGTAGATGGGAGGTAAGAGTCTCACAGACTTTCCTGCTCAGGCTGGCTTTGAACCTTGAGCCTCAGACCTTAACCACCTGAATAGCTAGGATTATAGGTATGAGCCAAATGTGTGCTCTCTCTCTCTCTCTCTCTCTCTCTCTCTCTCTCTCTCTTACACTCACATATATAAAGTATAATTGCATTAAGTCATGAGACTGGGGTGTCATGGCAGTTGGCTGATCCTGATTGATGGGTGTGGATCATTCGCTCTCCCCTCCCCCACCCGGCTGCTCATGGTGGCCCCAGGCCATGGCCTCGCTGTCTGCCTCTGCACCCCACTCTGGGGTGGTGGGAGGATCTGGCCCGGCCTGCCCTGCCCCAGGTGGAAGCCAGCACTCAGCTCACACCTGGTCTGGGGCAGCCACTAAGTCAATATTTGTGGAATTGTGTCTGTGGTCAGTGAACTCTGTTTGTGAGTGCCTGCTTTGGGAACCTGCCCAGGACAGAATTCCTCCTACCTCTTGCCAGCCCTCTCCTCCTGTACCCAGGTCCTGCCTGCGAACCAGTTCGGCAGCTGATCTGCCTCCCGACATTCCTAATACGGCTGGGCTCCTGGGCCTGGGCCTGACACACCTGTTATAATCCCCGACGCTGCCCGCTGTGCCCGAGCCTGCGCCTCCCATGTGGATGTTCCAGGCCCACCGCTGGGCCTCCTCTTGTTCTGTGTGTATGGGTGTGTGCGCCAGTCCTGGGGCTCAAACTCAGGACCTGGGCGCTGTCCCTGAACTGTTTTTGCTCTAGGTTAGCACTCTACCACTTGAGCCACAGCTCCACTTCTGGCTTGTGTGTGTGTGTGTGTGTGTGTGTGTGTGTGTGTGTGTGTGTAGTTAATTAGAGATGAGAGTCTTACAGCCTGGGCTGGCTTCGAATGGTGATCCTTAGAACTCAGCCTCTTGAATGGCTAGGATTACAGGCAAAAGCCATCATGCTTGGCTTTTTTTTTTTTTTTTTTTTTTAAGACGAGAACACAGCAGAAATGGGAGATAGGGGAGGGTGGGACTGGCCAGGTGGGGGACAATCCTTTCTCTGATTTGTGTTGGGAGGAGGCTGAGTAACCATCCTCCCCCAACGATTGCCCCATCGGAATTCCTAGAGCCTGGGAATGCATCTTACCTGACACAGAGGATTTCACAATGAGATGGAACCTAAGGATCACGGAAGGGGGATTTTCCTGGATTACCAAGTGGGCTCAGAATAATCAGGAAGGTCAGGAGAGAGCAGCTGTGGAACTCAGAGCCCCAGGGGTGACTGCATGGAAGGGGAGGAAGACATTGTTTGTCCTTTGTACAACTACGGAAAGAATAAAAATACAATGAACACTGGATGCCCATGGCTCACGCCTATAATCCCAGCTACTCAGGAGGCTCAGGTCTGAGGATCAGAGTTCTAAGCCAGCCTGGGCAGGAAATTCCATGAGACTTATCTCCAATCAAATACTAAAAAAACCTGGACATGGAGTTATGACTCAAGGTAGAGCCTTGTGCAAAAGAGCTCAAGGACAGCACCCAGCTCTGGAGTTCAAGCCCCAGGACCAGCACCAAAAAAAAAAAAAATAATAATAATAAAAATGAAAGAATTAGCTGGGTGCTAGTGGCTCACATCTGTAATCTTAGCTAGTCAGGAGTCTGAGATCTGAAGAATCATGGTTCAAAAGCAACCTAGGAAGAAAAATCCGTGAGATTTAGCCATCAAAAATGCCAGAATGGAGGTATGGCTTAGGTGTTAAGAGTACCAGACTATCAACTGAGTTCAAACTCCAGTCCTGTCCCCCCAAAAGACAAGATTAACAAAACCACTTGTAAATGTATATTCAATGTGTGTGTGTGTGTGTGTGTGTGTGTGTGTGTGAAAGAGAGGAAGAAAAGAGAGAGGCAGGGTATGTCTAAAAGTTTGGGAGAGATCAGGATTCTCTGAGAAGGAAGGCAATCATAGATAACACACTTAGGTTTTCCTTTTTTAAGATGACTCGGGTGGGAACTGTTGGAAGGAGGGGAGCGAAAGTGGAAGAAGCCAAGAGAATTAGAAAACTGTTCTAGAAAGCGCACACACCTGTGCCTCTAGGGAAACGTGTTGGTGAAAGCAGTGCGGAGGAGAAGCTTGCAGTGAGATGTTTACCACAGGCAGAAGACAAGGATGAGCACCTGGGAAAGCCAGGCTCCAGCCAGGTGATTTCCATGACTCTCTCCTCTGACCCTCCCAGGACTATGCTCAAGTTCCTTCTGCACCAGCTTCTTTCATATCTGTAGCCTGTGAAGGACAAAACTCTTCCTCAAAAGCTTCCTGGAGCAACGGGGAGGACTGAGATCCAGGAGCCACCACCCACGTGGCGGTGATTTGACTAGTGGACAGAGATCTGGAGGCCCAGATCCCTGCCACAGGCCCATGTGAGCAATGAACACAGGAGGGGGGGGAACCCCAGGCCCTCTGAAACTCCTCGCTCAGTGACAAAGCCCTAAGGTCTTAGGGCCAGGAGATGAGGAGCTGAAATACTGGGTTTCTTTTTCTTTCTCTTTGAGAGGGTTACTGGGGTTTGAACACTGGGCCTGTCATTTTGTAGGGTGGCCATCTACCATGTTAGCCATGCCCAGTGGAAGGAGTGACTGATCTTAAGGGAGGCCTAAGGCTCTGGATTGGTGGAGAAACTTCTTTACCTCATGGCAGACAGGAAGCAGAGCAGAGTGGGAAAAGGAAGTACTCCCCCATAGACACACCCACAGTGCCTCCTTCCTCCAGTAACCCCAGCACATACTTACATCATCATCATCATTATTATTATTATTATGATTGAGTGAGGCTTGAACCTAGGGTCTTGGGCACTGTCCCTAGGCTCTTGTGCTCAAGGCTAGTGCTCTACCACTTTACGCCATAGTTCCACTTCCAGTTTTCTGGTGGTTCATTGGAGATCAGAGTCTCATGACTTTTCCTGTCTGAGCTGGCTTTGAACCGCAATCCTCACATCTCAGCCTCCTGAGTAGCTAGCATTAAAGGCGTGAGCCACCAGTTCACACTTTCATCACCATCACTAATGCCATCATGTCAACAGTCCACTAAGGGACAAATCCACTGATTATGTCAGAGCCCCTGGGATTCTAGCCCTTCCCCAAAGCCCACCAGCCAGGAGCCATGCCCTTAGTCCCTTCCAGTGAGAGGAGTTTCCTACTGGAATCACAACAACATATGTGATGAAGTACTTAGGGAACATTTATCACTAACATTCCCCCCCCCCCAAAAAAAAAAACAACTCTACCATTTTGTACTATTTCTAGAACCACCTTGTTAAACCATAGTACTTAATTCCCAATTATCATCATAACTGGACTATAATTCCTAAATTATAGGATTTTTTGTAATTGCTCTAATGGAACTGGTGGGTCAAAAATTTATGGGGGAAAAAGTAAGACTTTTTGATAATTTGTTCTAAAATACTTTCTAAAAATGATAACAATGTATGTGCTTTCATTAGTGTACATTAATTGTACATAAGGTTTGCATTGTGATATTTCCATTCATGCTTATAATGTACTGTGATCAGATTCATCCCTTTATTACATTTTTTATTGACTGATTCCTCTTTTTATTTATTTTTTTGCCAATCCTGGGGCTTGAACTCAGGGCCTGGGTGCTGTCCCTAAGATTTTGTGCTCCAGGGTACTGCTCTACCACGTGAGCAACAGCTCCACTTTTAGCATATTTTTTTCTGTGATTAATTGGAGATAAGAATCTCATGGACTTTCCTGATCAGCCTGGCTTTGAACTGTGATCTTGAGTAGTTAGGTTATAGGTGAGAGCCGCCAGTGCCTAGTTCTCATGATCGTATTTTCATAATCTCATCTAATCCACTCTGTTCACATCCACCTCTTACCACTCTCTCCTTTTGCTCCCATCCCTCCAATTGCCCCCCACAAACCCCTTTTTATATTCATGCTGTTTCCTTCCTTCCCTTCTTCCTTCTTCCTTCCTCCTTTCTTCCTCTCTCATTTTTTTCCTTCTTTTTCCTTTCTCTCTCTCTCTCTCTTCTTTCTTTATAGTTCTAGATTCTGCATTTGAGGGAAAAACATAGTTGTCTATGTCTGGATAATTTTCTTCACGTGGTTATCTTCAGTTCTTTCTTTTTCCTTGCAAGGGACGTGATTTCATTCTTTGTGGCTCAGTAGTACTCCATAGTGCACACACATCCTATTTTCTATCGCTGGTCACCTATGCTGTTTCTGTTGCCTGGCTATCAGGAAGCATGCTGTGGTGAACATGAGCAGGTAGTTCTACTGTATGCTGACTTACACTCCTCATGACACGGGCCCAGGAATAGAACAGGGTAGCTCCATATTTGGTTTTTAAACAATTTCTATTCTTAGCAGGTATATATAAGATTTCCTGGCTGATCATTAGTCTTCAGCAAATAGTAGCTACTTTTATTATTCACTAAAACAGTGCTAATGGTATTAAAATTAAAAATTCTAGCCAGGCACCAGTAGCTCACACCTTCAATCCTAACTACCTAGGAGGCTGAGATCAGTGGATCATGGTTCAGAGCCAGCCTGGGCAGGAAAGTCCATGAGGCTCTGATCTCCAATGAAGCACCGAAAAGCTGGAAGTAGAGCTGTGGCTCAAATGGTAGAGCACCAGCCTTGAACAACAACAAAGCTCAAGGACAACACTCAGGCCCCGTGTTCACACCCCAAGACTTGTGCGCATACACACACACACACACACACACAGACACACACATCTCAACATGAAATGTCAAGTGAGGTATTTTACATTTATTCATTTAGCCAGTACTGGGGTTTGAACTCAAGGCCTCAAACTCGGGAGCTGGTTTGGTATCACTGACCCATGCCTCCAGCCCTGACTTCACAGATTCTTTTTAGGGTCGAGGCATGATGGTCACCTGGCAGGCACCGGAGCAGGAATCCAGCTGCTTTTAGGCTCCTGTGACTGGAATGACAGGCATGTGTCACCTCGCCCTGCTTCCTTCCGTACTCATGGGGTCTTGTGTACTTTTCTACCCTGACTAGCTTGACACCTCCAGCCTCCCACTCTCAGCCTCTCCTGTAGCTTGAGATGACAGACACCTGTCACTCACTGTAGCCAGCCATAGGGGAAGAGGACTCAAGCTCTTTTCCACCTGAGCTAGCCTCAAACCAAAACCCTCTGTTCTCAGCCTCCCGAGAGCTAGGCTTCTAGTTTCTTCTGATTCTCAGAGCCAACTTCATCACATCATAAATTCCCCAGTCTCCCCTGTCTGTATCTGAGCTATTTTCTCCTTACACTGACATTTGTTTTGTTTTGTTTAGGTTGGGTGATTAGCATATCTTAGAGCATATCAGAAGAGTTTCATTGTGACATTTCCACCCATGCACACAATCTGTCTGGATCAGCCTCCTCCTCCTTGATCACTCTCGAGACTTCCACTCCTCCTCCAGTTACAGGTTTCGTTGTGCTAGTTTCATACCTGCAGATAAACTACATCCACCGCATCCATCCAGCCTTTCTTCTTCATAAGACCCTTCCTTCCTTCCTTCCTTCCTTCCTTCCTTCCTTCCTTCCTTCCTTCCTTCCTTCCTTCCTTCCTTCCTTCTTTCCGTTCTTCCTTCCTCCCCCCCTCTCTGTTGCCTTCTTTTTCTCTTCTTGTGCCCATACTGGGGCTTGAACTCAGGATCTGAATACTCTCCTTTAGCTTTTTCACTCAAGGTTAGCTCTCTACCACTTGAGCCACACACCTTCATTTCCAGCTTTTTGGTGGTTCCTTGGAGACAAGAATCCCACAGGATGTCCCACCTGGACTGTCTTTGAACCATGATTCTCATATCTCAGACTCCTCAGTAGCTAGGATTACAGGTGTGAGCCACCAATGCCTGGCTGCTGTAGTTATTGTTATTATGTGACCTGGCAGGTGAAGCCTTGTTCTTTGTGATGCCAGGCGTAAGCCACCATGCCCTGGCAAGCCCAGGAGCTGAGGATTGATGTGAGGTCCCATCACCATGTTCTGAAGGAACAATACCACAGGGAGCTGGCAAGATTGCTCAACATTTCTGGGTGCCAGTTTGGCAAGATGGATTGAAAAACCTCAACTATATTCATGCTCTAATAAAAGATATAATGATAGATGTGTCCAAACATTAATCTTGAGGGATATTTATTTATAACAGTTGTGCATGGAAAACAAGTTGTCAAATAGTAGGGTACTGTTTAAACAGATTCTGTGCACTCATCTACTGAAACACAACACCACCACTGTTATTCATGGGGCAGAATCCTCTGAGCTCAGGAACTATCAGTATGGGGCCTTAGGTAAGAGGCTTCCAGCTTGGCCCCCATTGCAACTTGAAAAAAAATTCTGATACTCATATGCCCACCGGTTAATTTCATTGCAAGCAAGAACTGAAATACTTGTATCTTTTTCCTCCTCCTCCCCCTCCTCCTTTGCCAGTCCTGGGGCTTGAACCCATGGCCTGAATGCTGTCCCTTAGCTTTTTTACTAAAGGCTAGTGGTCTACCATTTGGGCTTTTTGGTGGTTCATTGGAGATAAGAGTCTCATGGAATTTCCTTTCTGGGCTGGTTTTGAACTGCAATTCTCAGATCTCAGCCTCCTGAGTAGTTGGTATTACAGGCATGAGCCACCTGCCCCTGAGAATATTTGTATCTTTTTTTTTTGCCAGTCCTGGGGTTTGTACTCATTGCCTGAGCACTGTCCCTGAACTTCTCTTCTGCTCAAGGCTAGCACTCTACCACTTGAGTCACAGCACCACTTCTGGCTTTTTCTGTTTATGTGGTGCTGAGGAATCGAACCCAGGGCTTCATGCATACTAGACAAGCACT
The DNA here is from genome assembly GCF_023159225.1 of Perognathus longimembris pacificus. Classification (NCBI taxonomy): domain Eukaryota; kingdom Metazoa; phylum Chordata; class Mammalia; order Rodentia; family Heteromyidae; genus Perognathus; species Perognathus longimembris. Next base: position 2,852,893 of record NC_063183.1, on the reverse strand, counting down.
CACTCTACTGCGAAGCCATATTCCCAGCCCCTATTTGTATCTTTTTAAATGAAATAAAAAGTTAACTTTGAGACAATTATAGGTTCCTATGAAGTTGTAAGAAATTAAAATTTCCATTAAATTCAACAGCAGAATCTTGCAAGCAATGATTTGGATTTTGAACAGGATAGCAACTTTGATTCCGTAAAGGCACAGACCCGATTCCTGTATCACATCCATTTCCCTGCTCATTATTTCTCTCTCCTTTTGTTCTTAAACCCTGAAAACTACCAACTTTGTTATGCAGTTCTACCATTTTTTTCTCTTTTGGAGAAAGGTTTAGTAAGATGTTATTGGAGAAAAAAAATGATAGGCAGCTAGGCAAAGGATTATGGCATTGGTGCTGCTATAGTTCTGTCACTTAAAGAATGTGACACTTGGGCACCAGTGGCTCACACCTGTAATGCCAGCTACTCAGGAGGCTGAGATCTGAAGGGCCCGGCTTTCCTGGAGACTCTTATCTCCAGTTAAGCACCAAAAAAAGCCAAAAGTGGAGCTGTGGCTCAAGTGTAGAGAACTGAGCACAAAAATTCAAGGATAGCTCTCAGGCCCTGAGTTCAAGTCCCAGGACTAGCACAAAAATAATTAATGCATTTTTAAAAGAACATGGTATAAATGAAACTGTGCAGTATAGAATCTTTGAAGATTTCCCCCCGCCCCCCTTCACTGAGCATCATTCTGTGTAGATTGATTCAGATTTTTGTGGTTTTTTTCTGGTCTGTTATGGGGCTTGAACTCAGGGCCTGGGCACTGTCCTTTGCTCAAGGCAAGCGCTGTACCACTTTGAGCCACAGTGCCACTTTCAGTTTTCTGATGGTTAATTTGGAGATAAGAGTAAGAGTCTCACAGACTTTCCTGCCTGGGCTGGCTTTGAACCTTGATCCTCAGATCTCAGCCTTCTGAGTAGATGGGATTATGAGCACCCTGAGCCCGGCTTGACCCAGATTTTTGTGTACCATTACAATTCACAGAGTACAGTTTAATCCAAGATACATATGTCTCCGTGTGTCCATCCATTCACCTGCTGAGGGCCACTAAAATAAATATACTATGACACCGATGTCTGTGTGAACATAAAAATTCCTTTTTCCAGAATGAAGATACTTGAAATATACTCTGCTACTTTCTTCTAACCTCCATCGATTTTGAGGAGAAATCCAATATTATTTCCATTAAAAAATTTTATTTTATTGTAAAGGTGATGCACAGAGGGGTTAGTCACACAAGTCAGGTCATTGTCTCCCAGTTTTCCCCCATCCCAGCTCCCCCCCCCATATTCTTTTTTTTAAAATCTCTTTTTAGTCAAGCACTGGTGGCTCATGCCTGTAATCTTAGCTACTCAGGTGGCTGATATCTGAGGATCGTAGTTCATTTCATTAACCAATCCAAAGTGTTTTTTTGTGATCGTCTAAGTGTTTGGCAGGAAATGTGATTTCTCAAGTAGATGCCTGGGTATTTCACACTTTCATATTGTGAGAGATGGGATCAAGGATTTGTCTGCCCAAGGCTGGCTTTGAACCTTCACCCTCAGATTTCAGCCTGCACAGTAGGGTAAGGTGATAGATAGGTGTGAGTCACTGGTGCTGGCTCTACCAGTTTTTGTTGTGGGCAGTTTTTAACTTTTCCTTTAGCAACCATAAAGTGTTCTGCCTTAGTTGCTTTCCCTTTTAATGCGTGTGAATCCTCAACTCTGCTTCCTAACGTCTTATATTCTGCCTTGCTGATGTTCTTCCGTTTCCAGCTTGCTTCTCACCCCGAGCAGCTGCTGGACGGCAGGTACCTGGAGAAGCTCCTTGCTATCCTGAAAAGCCATTATCCAAATATTTACTGCATGCCTTCCCTGGCCAGGAATCAATGGAGAGCAAACCCTCTATTAAGGCTATTATGTGTTTTCTCTTCTGTGTATAATCATGCTCTGACCTCTGGAAACCTCTCCGCTTTGGGAGGGATTGTGGATTCCTGGGCCTACCAATTCTTGGAGATTTCCAAGGGCCCAGATGGGAGCCTTTGACTTGCAAACTAACCAATGATCTCAAGCCACATCTCTTTTCTCCAACCCAGGATGCAAAATTTCTCTGCACTAGGTGTTTCAGGGCCAAACACCTGCAGCAAGGGGCCCTAGTGGAAGCCCACTAAAATGATGCCAACCTGCTGGGCGCTGGTGGCTTGCGCCTGCCTGCAATCCGAGCTACTCAGGAGGAGAGCCGAGGATCACAGTTGGAAGCCAGCCCAGGCAGGAAAGTTCCTGAGATGCTCATCTCCAATGAACCACCAAAAAGGCAGAAGTGGAGCAGTGGCTCCCATGATAGAGCACTAGTCTTGAACAAAAATGCTCAGGGGCAGCGCCCAGGCCCCGAGTTCAAACCTCAGGTCTGGCACACACATACACAACACAGATTCCAATCAGACAATCCTAAATTACAAAACTAGTGACTCTGCCTGATACTTCTAAGAGACTGAAGAAGGTGCTTAGGGTGAGTTCTCCCAGAAGTAGACCTGAGAAGGGCAAGTGGTTTACCTGGGAGATGAGAGAACAGGACAGCAGAAAGAAGATACCAGGAAGCCAGTAAAGCCAGTAAAGGGAGGCCTCTAAATCTGATGTGTGTGTGTGTGTGTGTGTGTGTGTGTGTGTGTGTGTGTGTGTGTGAGAGAGAGAGAGAGAGAGAGAGAGAGAGAGAGAGTATTGCTCCTAGGGCTTGAACTCAGGGCCTGGGCTTATCCATAAGCTTCTTTTGCAAATCTTTCATCTATCTCCCTTTTCCATATCATCCATCCTCATCATTCTATGCATAAAAAACTGCTGTCTCTCTCCCTGTACATAACAGGTGTGGATGGAAAATGGACAGATAAAGACATTCAATTCTATGCAGCAGTGATCACTTTGGGTGGTGGGGACAGGTAAGTTTCTAGCTGTAAGGCAGGCTGGTAGGCTGGGATCTGAGGAAGGGGTTCCTGCAATGTTGGGGCAGATTTTCTTTGTCCAGGAACATCAATTTACACCTCCAAGGGATGGATACTCACGCATAATATTGAGAGGAAACTCTTTACTGAAAGGCAAATGAATGTAGACACAAATTATACCTACCAAATACTGTCACAGTCAACTTAGATAACTGGGAGCAATCACCTAGGAAAAACTGGCCCAAACTGAAGCCCTGCTCTATACCCCAACCCAGCAGTAATTGAGCCCTAGGCTAAATTAGCATGTACTTAACCTTAACATTCTAGGCCTAACTGTAACTTTAAGCCTAAGCCTAACCCTAACCAGAGCCCTAACATAGCTCTAGCACTAAACTAGCCCTAGCCCTAAACTATACCACTACAGGAACATAAGCCCTGTCACCCTACTTAACTCCTAATTAACTGTAACGTTAATGCTAGCCAAGCCCTAATCCTACCCCTAACCCTAACCATAGCACAAGTTCTAACCCTAGCCCTTAGCTCTAATACTAGCTATAGTCCTAGCTTTGACCCCAGCCCTAATGCTATCCCTGAGCTTAGTCCTAGCCCTTATTCTAGCCCTAGCCCCTAGCCCACTTGGATTGTAAATGGACACACAAAATGAACTGTCCCAGATGCCTGGCCAGTGACCATTGTAGGGGGCCAGTTTTTCATCCTGGGGGGTGGCAGTGTGGACAACACATGGGAACAAGCCACTCAGAGCAGGTGAGGGAATGGGGTGTTTATACCCCAACACTCATTAGTCATTGTTTCAGGCTGTGGGGGAGGGAAGGCAGGTTAGGGAAGCAGTGTTCAAGAGGATAGGTTGATGTCAGACAAACTTAATCAAGTGCCGGTGGTTGGAGGCTGGCAGACCTAGGCGGAAAGTGTCTGGGTAAGGGCAGAGCACAGGATGGGTCTCAATCCAGTGACCTCCTGATCTCCGGAACGTTGAACAGTGAATCTCTGGTGCTGATGCTGCATCATTATAGCAGCCACAGGAAACGAATACAGCCGGTGTTTGTGAAAAGGGAGGTGTGGAAGGCCCCTGCGCCCCCATGCTTGCTTCTTGGTTTTGGCGATGAATTTCCTGAATGCGGATGGGAGGTAGCAGGGAGGAGCAGCCATCCTCTGGGGACAAAGGGCAGACCGGAGTCATAAAGGGACCTAAGTCTTCGTAGACTGAGCGCAGTGGGAAGGCCTTAGGTTGTTCTTCAGTATGTTGTTCATTGGCGGGGGGTCCGGGACCCCACCACCGAAACCCAAAGCTCAAGTACGCTCAAATTCCTCACACCACCTGTGTGTCTGCATCTCACCGTTAGTGTCCTCTGCATCCTTGAAATCATCCCCATTGATTACCATCGAGGGAATAATGACAGGAAAACAACATCTAGACCTGACTCTGGAGACAGCATGGTCTTCTTCCATCCAGAGTCGGTCCATTTCCACAGATGCAGATGCTGAGGGCACGGTGGGTCGCCCTTCACACCGGCCGAGGCGGGACAAGGTCACGCCGGGACCGGCTCTGTGTGTTCAGTGGATCTTTGGGCTGAGAGCCTGGTAAGGGGCACACAGGACACGGGCTGTTTGTCAGGTGGGTGTTCTGAGTTCCAGTGGCAGCTGCAGATGGAGGAAAGGCATATACACCAGGCACTTGTGGAGGGCTGATACATTGGCAGCTAGCAAAGGAGTGTATTAAAGTTGTTTCCAATTCCAGAAATCCTTGAACTTATTGAAATCTCTCTCTCCCTCTCTTCTTCCCCCCCCCTACTCTCTCCCTGCCAGTCCTGGGGCTTGAACTCAGGGCCTGGGCACTATCCTTGAATGATCAGGGCTAGTGCTCTACCACAACTCTTTTTCTAGCTTTTTGGGGCATTAAGTGTGATAAGAGTCTCATGGAATTTCCTGCCTGAGCTGGCTTCAAATTGTGATCCTCAGCTCTCAGCCTCCTTAGTAGTTAGGATGACAGGCACAGCCACTGGTGCCCGCTGAAATATCTTTCTTTGGCTAGGGGCACCCTCAGGTGAAGCAAGCGTCACCCAAGGTTGTCTATAACCAGTTTGACCGAGTTAATGGCTGCCTGTTGACCTTCCCTCCTGCCCGCTTTGTTTCCATACGCATGGATGCTTATTGCCCAACCAGAAACCTCCTGCTGAAAATACAGCTGGATGGAGCGTCAGTGGAGGGGAAGCTGGGACATAGGCAGGGACAGGACCATCCCCTAATGAGACCTGGTCACCTTCACAAGGTCACCCACACCCTCATGGGTGAGTTGTCCCAAACACTAGATGTTCCTTCAATGCCCACCTGCTTTTTTTTTTTTCTCTGTGTGTGTATTATTTTGTTTTGTCCACTGTGTGGGACAAAGGGTGGATTTGTGGCTCTGGGGGTGGGGAGGGATGCGAAGGGGTCACTTGGGTATTTCCGCCAGTCTTCCTGGCAGGGAAGAGGCAGGTACGATGACAAGGCAGTTGTGGTGGAGATTTGTGACAGCAGAACTCCCCACACCTGTCTGAGCCAAGTGATTGGCAGAGGACAGGGCGAAATGAGTGTGACCGCACCACACAGATGACTGGAAAACCAACTGGAGCTTTAGTTTCTCTCTCTCTCTCTCTCTCTCTCTCTCTCTCTCTCTCTCTCTCTCTCTCTCTCTCTCTCTCTCTCTCTCTCTCTCTCTCTTCTTACTGGTGTCAGTTCTGGGGCTTGAACTCAGAGCCTTCGCACTGTCCCTGAGCTTTTTTGCTCAAGGCTGGCACTCTACCACTTGAACCACAGCTCCACTTCTGCCTTTTAGTTTGTTGGCAGTGAACTGGAGATAAAAATCTCACAGATTTTCCTGCTCAGGCTGGTCTTGAACCTCAGTCATCAGATCTTGGCCTCCTGAGTGGCTAAGATTACAGGCGTGAGCCAACGGTGCCCAACTTTTTCTGTAATTCTGATTCTTCTGTCTCCTGCTTCTTCATCTTACGACGTTTAAGATGGCTTTGGATCCACCTGGATAATTCATCTCAAGGTCTACTGATTAACCCCATCTACAATCTCCATCCCGCCAGCCAAGAGACAGGGTATCTTCACAGGTTCCAAAGCTTGGTCTTGGCGGGTTTTTATTCTGCTTTACTTGAAGCACAATCCTGGCACTGTGTGTTGGGGAAATCACCCAAAGACATGAAGAATGAGTGGGGTGAATGGTTGGGGGACTCTTCCCTCTGATTAACCACCAAAGAAAAGCCAGAAGTAGAACTGTGGCTCAAGTGGTAGAGCATTAGCCTTGACTGATAACACTCAGGAACAGCGCCCAGGCCCTGAGTTCAAACTCCAGGATTGGTGCACATTTGTGTGTATATGTGTGTGCACGCATGTGCACATGCGTGCACACACACATACCACCACCACCAACAAGTAGAGGATAGACACCATCAGAAAGATCACTAGCTAGGCATTGGTGGCTCATGTGTATAATCCTAACTATTCAGGAGGCCAAGATCTGAGGATCACATGTGGAGGCCAGCTCAGGTGGAGAAAATGTCATGAGGCTGTTTTCTTCAATTAATCAGTACAAGTAGGGCTGTTTCTCAAGTGGTAGAGAGCTAGCCTTGAGCACAGAGGGCTTAGGGACAGCACACAAACCCTGACCTCAAACCCCAATACTGGCATGTGTGTGTGCTCATACACACACACACACACACACACACACACACACACACACACAGATCAGATAGGGGATCTTGAGTCAAAGAACACAGGAAGTTTCTAGAAGCTGAGAAAGGCAGGAAAACAGATCCTACGCAGGAGTCTTCAAAAGACAGGCCATTGCCATCTTGACCTCAGTCCAGTGAGACCCGTTTCAGATTTCTGACCTCCAGCACTTTAAAAGAGTGAATCTCTAATCTCTATTGCTTTTGAGCCAGTGTGCTGATGGTAGTTTGTTACAGCGGCCACAGGAAGGAAATATACCTAGTGTTCCGAAAGGGAGGACTTGGCAGTCTCTGTGTCCCCATGCTTGCTTCTGGGCTTCAGTGAGGAATTTCTCAAGCAAGAATGGGAGGTCAGCCTCTCCCGGCCTGGGCCTTTGGCTAGCGGATGCGTAACACCCGCAACCTCTCCCAGGCCCGAGATCATCACCCTGCCCATCATCCATCACGCATGCCCACCTGGCCCTCAGAGAAGAGTCCACTGGGACATCTTGCTTCTCCCTTGGCCTGACCATGTTCATCTTGTTTGCTTGGTGCATTTTTATATATTGAGCCCTCTTCCTGGATGTTTATTCCCTCCCCTGCCCACCTTGAAACTGGTGAGTTCTTCCTCCCCTTCAGCTCAACCCTTACTAATGCTGGAAGTCTTTCTCTAGGACTAAGTTCCCATGAAGCCTCTGGGCACTCTTAGTACTTCCTGTGTCCTGACATTGGCCAGCTAGTGATGTGCTGTGGGTCCTGCCATCTGCCCCCCACCCCACGCAGAGGAGGTAGCCACGGGTTACCTGAGCCAGTGTGGGGTACGGAATTCAAGAGGGATTTTACACCCCAAGATTCAGAATTAGCCCAAACATCCTATCATGGGCTTCCTTTGATCTCTTCTCTAGAGATGTGGTTAAAATGCTGGATTAATTCCTTAAAACAATCAAACCCACCAAATGTAAAGTGTGTGTGTGTGTGTGTGTGTGTGTGTGCACATGTGCGTACACGTGCAAGTCCTAGCCATTGAACTCAGGGCCTCTTGTTCTCAGTTGGCTTTTTTGCTCAAGACTGGAGCTCTACCACTTGAGCTGCACCTCCACTGCTAGCCTTTTGCTGCTTAATTGGAGATAAGAGTCTCTTGGGCTTATCAACCTGGGCTGGCTTCAAATCTCAATCCTCAGATCTCAGCCTCCTGTGAGCCACCAGCACCTGGCTCTCAGAGTTTCACTTTTAATCATTTTGTTTATGATTATATATATCCTGAAGTTTGAATTTTTATGTCATTAAATCTATGCTCTTTTTCCTTTATAGCTTCTGGGTTTCCTATAAGTTTTGCAAAGCCCTCCATAACTTGGGCACAGTGAAGCATGCCTATAGTCCCAGCTACTCTGGAGGCTGAAGTGGGAAGATCACTAGGGCCCAGGTGTGTAAGGTCAGCCTGGGGTTGATTTTGAACACCAATCCTCAGATTCCAGCCTCTGGACTAGCTAGAGTTACAGGTGTGAGCCATAGGTACCAAGCATTTTTTTTTTTTTTTGCCAGTCCTGGGCCTTGGACTCAGGGCCTGAGCACTGTCCCTGGCTTCTTTTTGCTCAAGGCTAGCACTCTGCCACTTGAGCCACAGCACCACTTCTGGCCATTTTCTATGTATGTGGTGCTGGGGAATCGAACCCAGGGCTTCATTTATAGGAGGCAAGCACTCTTGCCACTAGGCCATATTCCCAGCCACTTGTTTGTTCTTGAGGTGAATGCATAATCTATTTCTTTCTGAATTGGTTGTTCATCTAGACAAGGGCTTAAGGCTAGGTGTTTGCCTCTGAATGCCACATTGGCTGCATTCTATAAAGCGGCCAGTGGCTTTACGGGCCTTTGGATGGCAACATTCCCTCTCCTCCAGTTAGAAAGCGGTTGGTGTCATGTTACTTGTGGGTGTGGCTTGGGCCTGGCAGGCTGACACACACTCTGAAATTCTTTCCTGTGCTGGGTGCCCCTTAGGGAAGGTATGAGAGCATCATCTTCAGCCACACAAGTCCATGACAGGCTCCAGTGGAGAGCAGGCAGCAAACGCCATGTTCCCTTCTCCGAGCCTGGCCGCGTCTCCAGCCGCAGGCTCAGGGCAAGGAGCAGACCTTTGAAGGGCTCTTGCTGTGTGTGTGGAGAATCCTTCCCATGGTGGGAGCTGAGGAACGGGCTACAGTGAGCGTGGGACGCTCTTTTCCTGTTTGGTCCAAATGGCCGACGTGTTTATGAATTTTGTGTTATGATGCTGCGCCCTTTCCAAGACCAGCTTTGAGGGAGCATTTCCTCTGGCAAGAAGTTCTTTTGTAATGTGTTGGTTGTTGGCTTTTTAAAATCTCAGTTGTGAAACATATATGTTCAAGTCGGCACCTGGTGGCTCATGCCTGTCATCCCAGCTGCTCAGGAGGCTGAGATCTGGGGATTCCAGTTCAAAGCCAACCCCGCCAGGAAAGTGCATGAGATTCTCATCTCCGACTAATTTACAAAAGGCCAAAAGTGGAGGTGTGGCTCAAGTGGTTAGAGCACCAGTTTTGAGTGAAAAAGCCAAGCAAGGCCATAAAGCTGTGAGTTCAAGCCTTACCACCAGTGCACATACACGTACACACGTGCTCACACACGTACACATATGTTCACACACATAGGAAAATATATGTTCTGTGTTTGTGAGAAAACCCGTTCATATAACATGACAAAAACCTGACCCAAAGAGGTTTAAAACAGAAAAAAAGAACAGGAATGGGGTTATTTGATATTTATTTTCACATCTGACATAAATATGGAGCGTATAACGACTGGTGTATCTGGCTGTTTGGGGGGCCATATCTCCATCCTCTGCTCTGTATTTTCCCCACCCCATCTCCAGTGTACCCTGGCCCTTGCCTCCTGAGCTCTACCTTCACTTATACCCGAGCCAGAGCCAGTCGCCATGACCCGAGAGGCTGAATGGTTAGAATGCCACCTACAAGAACTCTGCCACCTTTGGCCTGAAATACCTCTCTCCTCATGGACAGACTCTGTGTGTGTGTGGGGGGGGTGGTGTCCTGGGACTTGAACTCAGGGCCTAGGCGTTGCTGTCCATGACCTTTATTTGCTCAAGGCTAGTGCTGGACCGCTTGAGTCACAGCTCCCCTTCTGGCTTTTCTTTGGGGGGGTTAATTGGAGATAAGCGTCTCCTGGACTTTCCTCTCTGGGCTGGCTTTGAATCCGAGTAGCTAGGGTTACGGGTGGGAGCCACTGAGCGGGGCCAGGCTCCTCCAATAGTGCCACAATGTTGTCAGCTGGGGTCAGAGGCTCTGCCTCCCCTCACCTGGCCTCTCTCCAAGACCTCAGCTCCCAGCTTTCTTCCTCAGCCCCACACCCTGTGCTCTGGGCCCAGCCAGCTACTCCCCATTTCCAAACAAGCGTTCGCCTTTGTATGGACTGCACTGTTCCTTCGGCTGGAGCTCCCTCTAGCTCTTCCTCATCCTCACCATGGCCGTCCTCCCTCATCTCCAGGATGCTCAGGAGCAGGGTTGGTCCAGCTTTCTCCAGGTTTGCGCCTGCCTGGTGGCTGCCATTTCCTACTAGAACACACCCGTGGAAGGATGTGGCAGAGCAAGCAACTCAAGGGGAGATGCAGTGGATGTTCAGTTCATGGCCACTGAATTGTTTTACCTTCTTGTTTGCTGTTTCTGAATTATGATGATAATGATGTTTGGTCAGTCGTGGGGCTTGAACTCAGGGCTTTTTTGCTCAAGGCTAGTGCCTTGAGCAACGTGGAGCCACAGCACCATTTTCAGTTTTCTGGTGGCTCACTGGATTTAAGAGTCTCCCAGACTTTCCTGCCTGGGCTGCCTTTGAACCACGATCCTCAAATCTCTGCCTCCTGAGTAGCTTGGATGACAGATGTGAGCCACTGGCTCCCCGCTATGCTGTTTCTGAATTCTAACAGCCAGTACCTTCCTTGTAGAAGACTCTTCCCATCATGCTGGCGGGACAGGCTTTTCCTGAACGACCCAGGGAACCTAACCATCTAAGTGTCCACATGCTCCATGTCCTTCACTTACGACTGGCTGCGTGTGGGCTGGAGCTCCAGCTCCTTTGCCCAACTGGGACAGCCCAGGAGACTGCGATAGAGCTCGCCTCAACAGCCCTCAGCAAGCTACATCATGACTTGCTCACACATCCTGGTTTTGCCTTGTTCCCGCCCCAGCCACTCACCAACTCTCTCACCAGCTCTCCTCAAACTCCCTTCAAATTCAGCCTCCATCTTGGATCCCCAGGCCTGCCTCTGACACAGTCAACGATTCCGTGACCAGGAGGAAAAACATGGCAAGTTCAGGAATCAGGAAGTATTTATTAGTCACTAACTGCATGGAGGAAGGTAACTTCTTTGGGTGTATCTTTGTCTCTTTTTTGGTGTCAGTACTGGGGCTTGAACTTGTGTTCTTACTTGGCTTTTTCTGCTCAGGGCTGACACTCTAACACTTGAGCTACATCTCCACTTGCAACTTTTTGATGGTTAATTGGAGATAAGAGTCACAGATTTTCCTGCCAGGGCTCGCTTTGAATAATGAATTTTCAAATCTCAGCCTCCTAAGTAGCTAGGACTACAGGCATGAGCCACTAGCACCTAGCTGGATGTATCTTCTTAAAGAGACAACACTTGCATGTATATATGTGGAAGTTAGGTTTAGTTTATAAATACACATACAGGGTTGTATGTACGTGTGCACAGATGTATTAACCCAAGTATGGTATATATGCAGAAGAGAACTCAAATGGTGCAATTCCTTAGACAAACTAACTCATGCCTGGCTCTGGTGGCTCACACCTATAATCCTAGCTACTCAGGAGGCTGAGATCTGAGAGTCGCAGTTCAAAGCTAGTCCGGGTAGGAAAGTCTGTGAGACTCTTATCTCCAATTAGCCACCAGAAAACTGGTAGTGGAGCTGTTGTGCAAAGTGGTAAAGTGCTAGCCTTGAGCAAAAATAGTTCAGCGACAGCACCCAGGCTCTGAGTTCAAGTCTTACAACTGAAAAAGAAAGAAAGAAGCAAACTCACAATCTAATAAAATGAATACCAGGAAGTTGGTACTTGAGATGGGGGTATAAGTTAAGGCCTGGGGGGTAAACAAATAATAAGAGAAGATGGGGAGAATGCAATCATAATATTCATTGTCTATCCAATGAAACTAGGAAAATTGAGAGGTGAGGGAGTGAATGGGTTTGGGAGAGAATGATAAAAGGAGTGATGATGATCAAGATGCATTGGACTTAAAAACTGACATGTTGAATGGTAACCCCTTTGTACAACTAGTGAAAGAGAATACAAATATGTATATTTAATATACACTTATATATTTAGCATATTATATATATATATTTATTTATTCCAAGGCTTTGCAGGCTTGGCACTGGTAGCTCATGCCTATTATCCTTGTTCCTCAAGAGGATGAGATATGAGGACTATAGTTTGAAGCCAGCCCAAGCATGAAAGTCCATGAGACTCTTATGTCCAATTAACCACCAAAAAAAACAAAAATCAGGGAGTGAAGCTCAGAGACAGAGCACAGGCCCTGAGTTCAAGCCCAGGACTGTTATGTGCATGTGTATCCCTGCGCACGCGCACACACACACACACACACACACACACACACACAGGACTTGCATGTATAGCAAAAGAAGCAATATATAAAATAAAATGGGATGAGGAGCAAGTAGGCCATAGGTTCAGAGGAGGGGCCATTATGGCCTAGAGTGGGGGTATCAGAGGCCGCTCAGTCCTCCCAGGCCAAGCAAGAGTCAGTCTGGGCTTTGAGGAAAGAATGGATGGGGAAGACTAGGAACCCTTCAAGATGGAGCTGCCGGAGGACAACCGGAAGTCTATGTGATAACACAGATGCATTCCAATGAGCCTGAACTTTTGTCTCCTGAGGTGATGGGTGACATTAGTTTATTCACTTAACAAACATTGAATAAGTGTTTATAAGACGTGGCACACCCGGACAGGAACAAGGCGTGCTACAGGAAGGGTGTTGCTGCACAGACCTGCCTGATCTGGCCTCATGAATCCTCACTCATGGTTAATTAAATTCACCTAACTGCCCAGCAAGAATTTCTTTCTCACCTGGTTGTATCGTGTGTGTGTGTGTGTGTGTGTGTGTGTGTGTGTGTGTGTGTAATCATTACATAGGAAAAGCAATGGTGATGGGCTTGTCTCATGGGGACCCCCATGGTGAGGAAGAGGAACATCTCTATCACTGGGTTACCTTGCTCCCTAGAAGCAATTAGAAGCCCAGCTCCGTGGGGGGCTTGTTTCCCCCAGCAGTTCATAAAGTCTGGTTCAGTGCCTTTCCGATGCTCTGAAGAAGGGTTAAGGCTGGGGCTAGGTTTAAGTGTGTCTGAGTAGAAGGTTGGGGGGGGGGGGAGGTCACACAGATTAACTGCTAGGTTGTGAGCAGTTCAGAGCAAGAAGAGCTGATGGCAGGGTGCAGGACGCTGGATGGAACCTAAGCTTTCCTGAGGAGCCGACCGGCAGGGCAGACCGAAACTGCACATCCTGCTGCTGCCCAGGGAAGCTTGCCAGTGCGGTCATTGTAGTTTTTGGAGTGTGTGTGTGTGTGTGTGTGTGTGTGTGTGTGTGTGTGTGTGTCCTGGGGCTTGAACTCAGGTCCTTATGCTCTCGCTTGGCTTTTTTGTTCAAAGCTGGTGCCCTACCACCTGAGCCACAGCTCCACTTGCCACTTTTTGCTGGTTGACTGGAGATAAGACATAGGGCCGTCCTATCTGCAGGCCCGCTGGGGGACGTTTCTTTAGATGGGTAAGTGGGAAATGAGGATTTACAGAAAGTGTCTACTGGAGTGCAAAGACCACTAGCATCACCATAAAACAAAGTATCACACACACACACACGCACGCACGCACACACGAGCGTCCCATCCCAATGTTCTCCAGGAAATAGCCACCCATCTACACTTCACACATGACCATGAGACATGAGGGTGGAGCTCAGGGGTCTCGGGGAGCCACAGCCCCCTCAGTCTCCACGGGCAGGAACACACATTGTGTGTCATCACATTGGAAGGCTGGCTGTGCTGACACCCCTGGACTACCATGAGACAGAGCCCCAGCAGCAACACGTCCTGCAAACATGCCTTCACATCAAGTCTACACCTTTGGGAGGGTAGGGGGCAGGGGGAAAGCACAGAACTTGGGGAGAAGAGTGGAAAAATGCAGTAGTAGAGCTCACTAGACACGGGTAGAGGTGAACTATCAATTTGTGGGTGGAGATGGAAGGGAGGGATGGGAGAGAATGAGGGAACAAAAGATACTGAATGAAAGGAAATGCACTCCTTACCTGACTCATGTCATCATTGTAATATCTCTGTATACCACCTCTACAATAACAACAAAGTAAATTAATTTAAAATAATATATAAAAATGCCTTCACAAAGGAAGATCTCCATCAAAATCTTGGGTTGTGCGTTTGAAAGGATCAGCTAGGCGGTGGTGGCTCACACCTGTAATCCTAGCTAGTCAGGAGGCTGAGATCTGAGGCTCCTGGTTCAAAGCCAAGCCAAGCAGACAAATTCAAGAGACTCCAATTAACTAGTAAATAGCCAGAAGTGGAGTTAAGGCTCAAGTGGCTGGTCTCCAACCGTGATTCACAGCCTTGATTGAAAAATCCAAGTAAGAATGAAAGGCACAAGTCTCAGAACTATCACCAAGAAAGAAGATTGGCAACAGATACAGATGACTGAAATAGATGAATGATAGACAGACACCTTTGGTCCTTTGGTCTCTCATACAAAGGCACAGGCACACCTTCCATCCAGCCTTCCAACCCTCTCACCCTCAGCCCACCATGGTTGCTGTGGGGAGGCCTCCGCTCCCAGCCCTGAGGGAGTGGGCTGGGTACCCAGATCCCTGGCAGGGATGAGGTGGTCAGGCTTCCGGCCTTCACTCATGTCATGTTGAGAGGGAAAGAAATTGGAAAGGCGCCTTTAGATGATTCTAATCAGCTATGCATGGAAATGAGTTCCATGGATTTGACACTCATGACGTTGGGTTTCACAATACCCTTAACTGGAAGAAAGTGATGGCAGAAAGACGGCAGCAGGAATGCATGATGTCACTCCATGCTCTGGCTGGACAAGCCTGACACTAGAGCACCAGGTCAGTGAGAGACCCTGGGCTGGGCCCTGGGTCGGGCTCCTGTGGGAGACGGTTGTGTGTGTGTGTGTGTGTGTGTGTGTGTGTGTGTGTGTGTGCATGCACGCAAACAAGCATGACAGTATCAGGCCTTTGGCTCAGGGCCTCAAGCTTGTTCAGCTTTTTTTGCTCAATACTTATGCTTTCCCACTTAAACCACATCTCCAGCTTGGCTTTTTGCTGGTTCATCAAAGATGGAGTCTTCTAGATTTTTCTGCCCAGATTGGCCTCAAATTGTGATCCTCCAGAGTTCAGTCTCCAGAGAGATGCCTGTGACCGAGGATTGCAAGTGGGAGTCACCAGTGGGAGCCTGGAAGTCATGTGAGCTTTTATTCAACCACATACTAGAATGTTCATCACAGTGTTCTCTGTAATACTCCCATGAGAAGGTACCTGGCATGTGCCAATGGAGAACAGAGGAACACACATGTTAGAGTCCAGCCTGGAATATTCCATACCAATTACAAAGAACACTTCAAATGGATGTGCCAGTATATGTGAACCTTAAAACTGATGCTGAGCATGGGCCTCCGGTAACTCACACCTGCAATCCTGCCTACACAGGTGGTTGAGATCTGAGGGTTGCCAGCCCTGGGCAGGAAAGTCTATGAGTTTCTTATTTCCAAGGAACCTCCCAAAAGCCAGAAGTGGAGCTGTGGCTCAAGTGGTAGAGCACCAGCTTTGAGTGAAAAAGCTCAGGGACAGCGCCCAAACTGAGTTCAAGCCCCATGACCAACACACACACACACACACACACACACACACACACACACACACACACAACAACAAAGCTGATACTGAGCGCAAGAAGCCGCACAGCCTATGTTGCATATCGCACCAATTACAGAAATGAGGGGCTCAGGGCTGCACTGTGGAAGTGGCTGGAGACCAAGGATCAGGGGGCACGCAGGGAGGGGAATGCCCATGATTAAAAGGGGGACACAGCTTCTGGGTCTTTGGATATCAGCCTCCTGAGAGGTGCCTGTGGCTGAGGATTGCCAAGTGGGAGCCACCGGTGTCACGTGAGCTACAGCACCACTTCCGGTTTCCTAGTGGTTCATTGGAGTCCACAGACTTTCCTGCCTGGCTGGCTTTGAATCTCTACCCCCCGAGTAGCTAGAATGACAGGTGGGAGCCACCAGTGATGGGTGCTGCCCACTGGGAGGAGAGTGGGAGAAAGGGGACTCCACGGGCCCCCTCTCCCCCACCCCCATGAGGGCTGTGGACCTCAACTGTGGTCTCTAGGGACACTGTTCTGATGCAGGACCAACTGCCAGTGCCCCCCACCCATGACTGGTTCCCAGTTGCACAGAGTACACAGAGACACCCGGCAGTCACCCATGCGCAGCCCCTCCTGGGATCTCCCACCCCATGCCCACAGGAGCCAAGATGTTCCCATATGTGAGTAGAAAAGCAGGGGCCACGGGAAAGCAGTGGCTGATTGGCTGCCAGTGAGGGGATTATGTGCCTCAATGGCTCTTGAGGTCTAGGCTGCAGTGCAAACCAGTGTAGTCTCCTGTATATAGGGTGTGTCTGTGTGCGTGTGTCTGTGTGTGTGTGTTGTGTGCATGTGTGCCAGTTTTGGGGGCTTGAACTCCAGGCCTCACACTCTTCCTTGGCTTTCTTTGCTCAAGGCTAGCACTCTACCACTTTGAGCCACAGCACCACTTCCGGTTTTCTAGTGGTTAATTGGAGCTAAGAGTTTTGTGGACTTTCCGGCCCTGATTGGCTTTGAACAGCGATCTTCAGATCTCAGCCTCCTTAATAGTAGCTAGGATTACGGGCATGAGCCACTGGCGCACAGCTGGACCTTGTTTCGCGCTTGGCTTTTGTACTCAAGGCTGGTGCTAGCCCTTAGCTTTTTTGCTCAAGGCTGATGCTCTGCCACTTGAGCCACACCTCCGCTTCTGGCATTTTACTGTTTAATTAAAGATAAGAATCTCATAGGCTTTTCTGTCTAGGCTGGCTCAAGAGGATCCCGGCCTCTCAAATAGCTAGGGTTCCAGGCATGAGTCACCAATGCCCAGCTTGAAAATGCTTTCCTCGTTCCTTCATTAGTTCCCACTTGCTCACAAGTGTGGACAGCCATCTTCCAGGAGGGTGGGTGGTTCTACTTCTTCAGGAAGCTGAGAGGAGAAAGAGCCGCCTGCTGCTTTAAAATGATAGCTGGAAGGTGGAAGCCACTCACACTCTATTCAGAGCAACCCAGGCCATACTAAATACAAGTCAAGGCACAGCCACCCCTGTGTTACTATGGAAGGTTGAATGAAGGATTTGTGCTCAAGGCCAGAACACTCCCACTTGATCCACACCTCTACTTCTGGCTTTTTTTTTTTGGGGGGGGGGGCCAATCCTAGGGCTTGGACTCAGGGCCTGAGCACTGTCCCTGGCTTCTTTTCACTCAAGGCTAGCACTCTACCACTTGAGCCACAGCTCTACTTCCGGCCTTTTCTGTTTATGTGTTGCCAAGGAATCAAACCCTGGGCTTCATGTATATAAGGCGAGCACTTTACCACTAGGCTATATTCCCAGCCCAATTTTGTGATACAAGTGACTGATCTACACAAAGTGGCTGGTAGATAGCAAACAATATTGAGAATGCTTGATAGAACTTGCCGACACTGTTACTATTGATCCTATTATATAGTTACCTTCTCTTGGTTGACAATTATTGCCAGGCATCACAGGGCCATGCATTGGTGGCTCACACCTTAATCTTAGCTACTCTGGAGGCTGAAATCTGAAGGACTGTAGTTCAAGGACATACCACGAAGAAAAGTGCATGAGAGTACATCTCTACAATTACCAGCAAAAAGTAGGACTGGAAGCATAGCTCAAGTGGCAAGCACCAACCAAGAAAGCAACCCAAGTGAGCTTTTTTGCTCAAAGCTGGCGCTCTATCACTTGAGCCATAGCTCCACTTCCAGCATTTTGGTGGTTCATTGGAGATAGAGTCTCATGAACTTTCCTGCCTGGGCTGATTTTGAACCATGATTCTCAGGTCTCAGCATCTTGGGTAGCTAGGATTCCAAGCATGAGCTAGCTCACAGTTTCAGTCCATGGCCTGCTGGCTGCATGTTTTTTAGGTCTGTGGTGTCAGAAGACCATGTTGGAAGGCTTGATGGAAGGCTTGGTGGAGGGAGCAATTCACCTGATGGTGGCCAGGAATCAAAGAGAGGGGGCCTGGGGACAGGAGCCAGGTGGGGTGAGACCAAGCCACACCCCTCGAGGACATAGCCCAGGTGACCGCCTTCCTCCTCCCAGGACCTTCCTCCTTGTAGTCCATTTCACAGAAGGATGCATCAATGGATTAATTCCTGGGTGGAAGCAAAGCCCTCCTGATCTAACCCCCTGTAGCCACTGCTGCAGGACCAAATCTCCAACACATAGGCATCTTCAGGAACTCCTGATATCCAAACCCTCAGCTGGACAAGCAGGCCAGGGTGGCGGGGGCCTGCTGAGGGCCCTGCTTGAGGGCTGGGCCTCTCCCAGGGCTCCGTGGGGACAGCTGGGCTTGGAGAGAAGCCCGGATCCAGAGCCTCGGTCCCTGTTTCCAGGGACTGTGTCCTGGGGTCATGTGCCAGGGTGCACGGGGCCTGTGGGTGCCAAAGGCTGTGCCTGGGGGAGGCTCCTCCTCTTCTCCTTGCCCCAGTGAGCCCTTCCTCCAGAGGGCTGAAGTCTTGGGCACTTTTTCTGGAACATTCTGTACTCTGGCTAAGCTCCTGGGAGAGGGAGGAGCCAGCCTGCTCGTGGAACTGAGTGAGCCCACATTGTCACCGGTGGCCTGCTTCCTGGAAATGGCAGGCCCACCGGAGGCGTTTCTGAGTATTCTACCTGGCCCATGACAGGGACTCACATTTGCAATAGGGACAGAGAATCATGGGAAACCCCTTGGGAGACAAATGACCTTGTATTGAGCCCTTGAACTTTCTATTCTGCCAGAGGTTGCTGAGGGCCGGGGAGGACCAAGCAGCCTAGGGATACTCGCCGGCTGTCATGGAAACAGAAATCAGATGCTTTCAGCAACCCAGGTGATTAGCAATAGCAGATGTATGAAATGTGGGTGTAGCCGGGCACTGGTGGCTCACACTTGTGATCCTAGCTACTGAGGAGGTGGAGAGCTGAGAATCATAACTAGAACTCAGCCTGGCAGAAAAGTCAATGAGACTTACCTCCAATTAGCCACCAAAAAGCCAGGGTGGAGCTGTGGCTCCAGTGGTAGAGTGCTGGCCTTCAGTAGGGAAAGCTCAGGGACAGTGCCCAGGTCCTGAGTTCAAGCCCCAGTACTGGCACACATACACACACACACACACACACACACACACACACACACACACACCCCTCACACGTAGTTGTGGCAGTTAAATAAATAAACCCAACCACAGATCAAGATGATAGAGGTCAGATTCAACATGTGTAGTGGTATAAACCACAAGGTAGAATAGTAAGACGTGTGCTTAGTGTTGACATCACGTAACAGAACACCCCCAAATGGAGTGGCTTTCTGCAGAGGCAAAGGTTTGTTCTTGGCCTTGGCGGAGGCGTGTCTTCGCCCGGAGGCGCTGGCTCATGGCTTCTTGTGCACTGGTGATGGATGGATGCATCAACAGAAGCCCCAGCGTTGAAGGCATGCTGGTGTTGCCTCCATTTCTTGGGATGCTGACTCACACGCTGTCAGCTCGGTGCTGACCGTGGGCAGGTGGAGCCCGTTCCTGCGTGGGCCTCTCAGGCACAGCACTATCCCACAGTGAGCCAGCCAAGGCAGCACACGACAGAAGCAGACACGGCTCTGTCCTGGAAGGACAGGTCACAAAGTCAGTTCCATGCCTGAGAGTCCGGCAAACTCCTCCTCCTCCTCTTCCTCCTCTTCCTTCTCCTCCCGTGTCATTTTTAACAACTTCAATGCTATCACAGCAGAGCGTGCACCTATTAAAAATACACTCTCTCATTCTCTGACACTACTTTGAAGGCTATCTCGAGCAATGGCTGGGTGTGGTGGCCCACGCTCCTCTCATCCCAGCAACAGGGAGAAAAGTAGGAGGATCACAGTCCAGGCATAAAGTGAGATGCTACCTCAAAAATAATCACGACTAAAAGCCCGGGGGTGGGGGGGTAGGGGCTGGAAATGTGAGTCAAATGGTAGATCATCTGCCTAGCAAGCATAAAGCCCTAAGTTCAAACCCCTAGACCACCAAAGGAAGAAAAGGATCGCTTCATTCATTAGCTGTAAACTTGGGAAGATGACATGTCAGCATCTTTTCTTTTTTGCTTTCCATCTCTCTGTGGGCAATCAGAATGACGTATCCAGGAACATTTGGTCCAGTTCCTCTATCAGCACCTCCTCACCTGCCAGGCCAAGGTGCATCTCTCAGCATCAGTCTCTGTTTGCTGTTTTTTTTTTTTTAAACAGAAGGAGGCCCATGTTTGTTCAACACTGGGTGTTCAGGTAGGTTAAACAGTCAGTTTAATTATTTTTGGCTCAGACAAAGAAACGAGGCAAAGGTTTATATTTACTGTACTTTTACTTTGCGCTATAAACGAGTCAGCAACATGTGCGGAGGGGGAGGGAGCTTTGAGCCGGGCTAGAAGTGGCGGAGTACTGTTTTTCGTGATTGTTGGAGGGGTCAGATTTAATGGGGACAGTGACACACTCTTTAACAAGCTTGGATGTTCTGGCTTGAAATGATATTTATGACTTCTCCAAGGGGGAAGCAGTGGGCTTGGCCCTGAACTGCACCCCTGGTCTGCTGGGGTCATAGAGTGGGTAGTTGAGGCCCTTCTGGTTCTTGCTTTTCTCTTTCCTGGAATAAGCCACGCCCACCCACCCTCCCTCTGCTGTGAGCTCAGGGTACTCTGCAGAAACTGTTGCATGTGTGTCCGGGGTGCAGTGAGAGGCCCCTTCTCTGTGGGGTGGGGCTCTGCCTTACCCTCCACCTGCTGACGCAGACCTGCCTCAGGCCTCCGCTTGAACCTGCTTCACCTGGAACGTGTTCCAGGAAGATCCCTGGGTAGAATCCAGACCACACTTCCAGAAACACTTGCATTCTGCCTGCTGGAGAGCTTGTTGCCTGGGTTCTAATCCTGTCTATTGATCTGTATTCTCCACCTGCTCCTGCCTACTGAGCACAGGCAGGGCTGGCTCATTTGTCCATCTATCCATCCATCCATCCATCCATCCACCCACCCATTCACTCATTCATCCATCCATTTATCCACTCATCCACTCATTCATCTATCCATCCATCCATCCATCCATCCACTCATCCACCCAGCCACCCATCCATCTGGAAAAATTGATGGTGAAAATAGAATAATGAAACCTGTTTGATATTGTTTTGGGAAAGGTGAGAAAGAAGGGCAGGGAGAGATACAAGAGGTGAGATTGATTGGAATTGCAACATTTGTGGAAATGTAACAATAACTCCTCCTCCTCATATAACTAATGTAAACTTTTTTTTTTTTTTTTTTGCCAGTCCTGGGGCTTGGATTCAGGGCCTGAGCACTGTCCCTGAGCTTTCTTCTGCTCAAGGCTAGCGTTCCACAATTTGAGCCACAGCTCTACTTCTGACTTTTTCTTTTTGCTTATGTGGTGCTGAGGAATCCAACCCAGGGCTTTGTGTATGCTAGGCAAGCACTCTACCATTAGGCCACATTTCCAGCCCCCAACTATTTTTAAAAAGTAATTTGAAAAAGGATTATGGCCAGGTTTGTGGAACTAGGCCTGCGTCCGCGGCTGGTGCGGAGTGGGTGAACTCAGTGGCAGGCCCATGAAGCGGTCTGTGATAGTGTGGAGGGGACTGAGCTCCCCCACGCAGGGTGCCCTGAAGTTGGCCCACTGCAGCCTGCAAGGGGAGGGCCAGGGCCAGGGGCAGGGGTGGGGCGGGGCAGAGCACAGGGGAGGAGGTGGGGGGAGTTCCTTGCCGGGGGGGGGGGGGGGGGCAGAGGGCTGAGGGCTGGGGGTTAGGACTAGGCCAGTCACAGGGGCTTGAGAATGAATGGTAAAGCCACTTTTCTGAGCTAAGAAAGCTCAGCTAGGTGAAGGAATGCAATGTGTCAGTGGCAGATCCCTGCCACGCCTAGATTCTGGAAGCCAGATGAGCCACTGGGAGGAGTGGGGGGAGATGTTTAAGCCTAAGGATTTTGTGACCAGCCTGGGAGATTCAAGAGTGACGAAAGTTCTCCTTTTCCTTTTCCTTCTTTCTTTTTTAAAATTACTTTTTAGGGAGTATGGGATTTGAACTCAGAGCTTTGAACTCACAAGGTAAGTTCTGTGCCACTTGACCCACACTCTTAGCCCCTTTTGCTTTAGTTCCTTTTTTTAAACTTTGAAAACTAAGACTTTTAATATTTATTTTAATTTAATTTTATTGTCAAGGTGATAAACAGAGCTCTGGGTTCCAGTTACAAACGTAATGTACTGAGTACATTTCTTGCCAAACTTGTTACCCCCTCACTCATTTTTCTCCCAATTTTCCTCCCCACAACCTTCCCCAAGTTGTGCAGTTCATTTCCAACATACTGTCTTGTGAATATTGCTGTTGCTTTGGTTCACCCTTTGTCCTTTGTCTCACTGTTGTCCTTTGTCTCCTGTTGTTCCCCTTCCCTTCCCTAATTCAGATAGCCTATAGACAGTACCCAGAGCACCAAAATCAAATACATTGACAACAGGGGATAAACCATAGGAAAGAAAAATGAAAGAAAAAGAAATAATTTC
Organism: Perognathus longimembris pacificus; assembly: GCF_023159225.1. Classification (NCBI taxonomy): domain Eukaryota; kingdom Metazoa; phylum Chordata; class Mammalia; order Rodentia; family Heteromyidae; genus Perognathus; species Perognathus longimembris. The sequence goes on along the minus strand of NC_063183.1, from coordinate 2,830,315 downwards.
ACATAGTACATTAAAAATAACAACAACAATGAAAAACCTCTTGTTTCCATATCTTGGAGTTCATTTTTCTTAGCATCATCATATAAGGTCATATGTGCATAGCTATTGAGCTATTGTGATGCTCTGCTATGAACATCCTAGACATATACTGATTATTACCAATGAGGGAAACCATGGACTTTATGTTTCTTTGGGTCTGGCTCACTGTACCTAATACGATTTTTTCCAATAAGTGGGCTAAAGACAGTTCTTTAAGGTAAGGTCTTACCCATGGACTGTGATTTTCTTCTAAGTCCCCTGTGCAGCTGAGATCACAGATGTGCACCACCAAGCCCAGCTTGTTTGTTGAGAAGAGGTCTCAGGAACTTTGACCCCGGGGGGGGGGGATGGGGTGGAGGTGGGGACTTCAATCATGGTCTTCTGCTGCATGAGTAGCCTAGATTACAAGCATGAAGCATCACATCCAGCCTTTGGTTTCCCTTTCTACAGATTGGGACTTAAAACCAGTACTTAATTTCTATAATGGAGCCAGGGTGAGTTTTGAATGAGATCTTGTATATAGTACATTAGCCTAGTGACAGACATGGAGTAAACATTGAATAAATGTCGACAAGCCTCAACCTCTAATTCTGCTGACCTTGTTCACAGTAAATTTGAGCTTGGTGAGAAGAAGAAACTCTTTCCCTCCGTTTTGGAGGCATGTCTCTGGCTATTTATTAAAGCCCCAGAGCATTGAAGGCAGTAGTAGCACATGAAAAACTCTTCCTGGGTCAGTGCTTTGCTGAACTTCTCTGTGACTGGATCTGCTCCAATATGCAGCCTAAAGATGAACCAACCACCCAAGAAGGAAGAATCTAAACATCTGATCATAGGACAGACAGGAGAGATTAGATGGCTTGAAGAGAGAGAAAGAGGAAGGAAGGAAGGAAGGAAGGAAGGAAGGAAGGAAGGAAGGAAGGAAGGAAGGAAGGAAGGAAGGAAGAAAGGAAGGGAGGGAGGGAGGGAGGGAGGAAGGAAGGAAGGAAGGAAGGAAGGAAGGAAGGAAGGAAGGAAGGAAGGAAGGAAGGAAGGAAGGAAGGAATGGACTAGAGTTAGTTACAAAGAATCTATGCTGAGGTCCAAATGTAAAAGAATATAGATTAAAAGAGGTTTGAAAGAGCCACTAGAAGGCTTTTTTGAGATCTGTATCTCAAAGTCTTGGCTCTTGTCCAATCCATAGGACCAATTCTGTTTGAAACCTGAATTCAGAGACTGTGTTAGTCAGCTATCTGTCACTGTAACAAAATACCTGAGTCCATTAATAAAGAGGAAAGCCTGGTTTTGGCTCACAAGTTGGAAGATTCCAGGCCATGAGCTGATGGCTCGGTAACTCTGAGCCTGTGGTGAAGCAGGAGCCTGGGGTAGAGTAAAATTGCTCACCTGATGATCAGGAAACACAAGAAGGAAGAGGAAGGGAGTGGAGTACCCCATAATATCCTTCAAGGACATAGTGCCAATGACCTAAGAACCTCTCATCAGGCCCCACCTCCCAGAGCTTGCACCATTTAACAATAAGCACCATCCGGAAGACTGAGCCTTTAGAACATGGGTCATGGGGAATATCAAGATTCAGCTGTACCCGTGGCTGGTGGGGCTGGGGGTAGGAGCACAGTGGCCCCCAGGGCTGTACCTAGCTGGCTGGGTAGATGGACATATGGGGAGAGGCAGGAATCAGGTCCCGCTTAAACAGAGAGACCTTTAGGACATTGGAAGGTCATCAGAGCTGTCCAGAAGCCAACTGAACAAAGGTGGACCTGAGACTCCAGGAGTTATGTGAAGAGGTAGAATAATAATAATAATATTAGTGTGTGCCAGTCTTGGGGCTTGAACTTGGGGCCTGGGCGCTGTCCCTGAACTTTTTTGCTCAAGGCTAGTGCTCTACCACTTGAGCCACAGATACATTTCTGGCTTTTTGCTGGCTGGAAATAAAAGCCTCATGGACTTTCCTGCCCAGACTGGCTTAGAACCATGATTACATCTCAGCTTCCTGAGTAGCTGGGATTACAGGCGGGAGCTACTGGCTTCTGGCAAGAGGTAGAGTTTGACCTCTGAATCAGGAGGGGATTGTGGTGGGCCAGGCAGATGGCCTGGAAGTGTGCAGAGAATGGAAGAGGACAAAGGATAAAATCGTGTCAAAAGGCCAAGAAAAATCATTTGGAGATGGAGAGCAGAGGAAGGGGTGCAGGAAAGAAGAGGAAGGTCAAAATGCATAAGAAAAACAAGGGCAAAACCAGGGGCTCATAGTCTGCAACTGATGTCCTGAAGAGTGTTAGAAGTCACTAAACACACAAAACACACTCAGCTACTTGTAATAGAAAAGACACATAGTGAGACAACCAAGAGGGATCTTTTACTTTTCTTCTGGTACTGGGCTTAAACTCCAAGTCTGTGCATTGTCCCATGCTAAAGGCTGGTAGGAAAATAAATAGATAGATAGATATGCTTGTTAGGAGAGGAACACAAAGGCACAATCTGGCCTATGTTCATCTGATCATATAAAACAGTATTTATCAAACAGAACTCCAGGAAGTAGAAACAAATTGTTTTTCCTCATGACTGTTTTTGTTTTCTTTTTTCTTGTTGTTTATTTAGGGGGACAAAGGGTGAACAAATGAAGCAGTGGTGCTCAATGGACACTATGTGGAAAATGAACTGTACAACTTGTGGATGAGGATGGGAAAGAAAAACTGGGAGAGAGCAAGGGACGGAGTGACATTGTCCAAAGAGAAATGTCCTCTACCTGACTTATGTAACTGTAATCCATCTGCACTTGACTTTTATAGTAACAATAAGATGTAAAATAGGAATATAACAAGAAAATATAATAACAATGAAACGAATAAATAAAAAGTAGTTACAAGCCTGAAAACAAAAAGTGACCTACATAAGAAGTTATGCTTGAACTTGAATCTAATATCTGTAAATCTATGGTATACATTCATAAAATTGCTGGTAGTAGAAAATCTAACAAATAATAAATGAATAAGTTTCTAACCAGTATTCTAAAAAAAAAAATGTTTGGGCTGGGAATGTGGCTTAGTGGTAGAGTGCTTGCCTAGCGTGCATGAAGCCCTGGGTTCAATTCCTAAGTACCACATAAACAGAAAAAGCCGGAGGTGGCGCTGTGCCTCAAGTGGTAGAATGCTAGCCTTGAGCAAGAAGAAGCTCTGGAACAGTGCCCAGGCCCTGAGTTCAAGCCCCAGGACTGGTGAAAAAAGAAAAGTTTGAATTCAGGACATTTTGCTTATGAGGCAAGTTCTCTACCACTTTAGTCCACCCATTTTTGAAATATATATATATATATATGTATATGTGTGTATGCACATATATAATACAATATTATATATATATGATCCTAAAGTAGTTGTGCAAAGGAATTTAAATTCAACCTGTCAGTTGTGAGTACGATGCCTCTTGATCAGTGTCATTCTTTTTATCCTTCTCCCTCTTCTCTTGCTGTCATTATAATTATACATAAGATCTCAACTTTTTCCCAGGATCTGCCCCAGACCATAATCTTCCTACCTATGCATCCTGTAAAACTGGGATCATGGATGTGTACCACCAACTCCATGTTTTTGCAATTTTTTTTTTTTTTTTTTTGGCCAGTCCTGGGCCTTGTACTCAGGGCCTGAGCACCATCCCTGGCTTCTTCCCGCTCAAGGCTAGCACTCTGCCACCTGAGCCACAGCGCCCCTTCTGGCCGTTTTCCATATATGTGGTGCTGGGGAATCGAACCAAGAGCTTCATGTGTAGGAGGCAAGTACTCTTGCCATTAGGCCATATTCCCAGCCCCAACTCCATGTTTTTGATGGAGATGGGATCTCACTTTTTGTCTGTCCTGGCCTTGAATCACAATTCTTGTAAGTAACTGGGATTATAGGTGTGCTTCACCATACCCAGCAGAGCATAATACTTTGAAGACCCATGATGCTTTGTGAGATCACTAGTGCATTTCCTTCTGTTCTAGGAATGCATCAGTATGTGAGCCATTCCCAAGCTGGTGGACTTGGATGATTTTGAATTAAACTGTGAAGAAATATTAATATTAATATATATGTACATATGCATTCACCTACACACATATATGTGTATGAAAGAATCTAAAAATTAAAAAACAGATTCTCTATGATTATATTAATTCAGAATTAAAAACTTCTAGCTGGTAGCTCACACCTGTGATCCTAGCCACTCAGGAAGCTGAGATCTGAAAATCGAGGTTCGAAGCTAGCTGGAGCAGGGAAGTCTGTGAGACTCTCATCTTCATAAATTACTCAGAAAAGGCCAGAAGTAGTGGCACTGAGGTTCAAGTGGTAGACCTCTAGCCTTGAGCAAAAGAAGCTCAGGGACAGTGCCCAGGCTGAGTTCAAAACCCAGGACCAAGAAAAAAAATTAAAAAGGAAGCCACTTTAGGGTGTGTGGGTGTCTTCTCTCTTACCATGTAAGAATAAAGTCAAGATCAGGGGAGTGGGGTAGGGGCACGGACGCAGCCTCTGGCTGACTGAACACCTGAGTCCTTGGTACCTGAACCTGAATATAACTGCACTTTCCAAGGTAAGAAACACAGAACACTCATGCCTGCTCCTCTAGCCTGCTCCTTGGCCAGTGAGAGGCTGGGGTGCCCCCGATCCCCTTACAAGATGAAGCCAGGGCAGCAAAGACTTGGAGACCTGCCTCACCCAGGGGCCAGGATGGTGCTGGGTGATTCCGAAGCTTGGCAGGAAAGGGGGTGTATGGCATGGGTGGAAGCACTATGGACAGTCTGGTCTTGAGAAAGTCAAGGTCACCTTGAGGGCCACTTGCAGGCAAAGAAACAGCTGGCCCCACAGTCATCATGACCAGACACCTGGCCCTTGCCTGGCCTCATCTCCATTGGGCTGGGCATTTCTCTGGCGGTGGCGGTTAAACATACAACAGCGTGTGTGTGTGTGTGTGTGTGTGTGTGTGTGTGTGTTAGCCTTAAGAGGAAAAAGCTTAAGAAACAGCTCCCAGGCCTTGAGTTCAAGCCCCAGTACCAGCACTTACACAAAAACATCCTTAAATTAATGTCACTTAAAAAGAAAAAGAAAAGGCAGAACTGATGGCTCATGTCTGTAATCCTGGCTGCCCAGGAAGCTGAGATCTGAGAATCACAGTTTGTGAGACTCTTATCTCCAGTTGACCGCCAAAAAGCCAAAAGTGGAGCTGTGGCTCAAGTGGTAGAGCATCAGCCTTGAGCAAAAAAGCTAAGGGCTAGCCGCCAGGCTCTGAGTTGAAGTTCCAGGACTGGTGAGCACATGTGTACACACGCATGTGTGCACACGTGCACACACACACCCCAAAAGACAACTGTCAGATTCCTCAGCCCATGCCCTCGGTTGACAAACAGCTTTGAGAGCAGAGTGTGTCAGGCAAACACCTTGCAGGTCTGCCTGGAGATGTAGGGGAGGCCGGGAAGAGGCCCTGGGAGTTCCCATGGGAGGTGAAGGGGGGGAGGGGAAAGGCGCCCAGCAGCTCCAGGTCGGTTTCGCTTGCCCTTCCTGCCCCTCCCAGCTTCCAGCCGGACACAATGAGGCTCCTTCAGCCCCATCCTGCAATTACAGGCGCACGTGCATGTGCGTCAGGAATCCTGCTGATCCAGGGCGCGGAGGCAGCCTGGCCTGCTCCTGCCTTGGGACAGGAGGAGATGGAGTTTGTGGGGAAGTGATGGTGGCTGTTGTAGGTCAGAGCCAGGCTGGGCAGAGGCTAACTTCAGAGCGCCCAGCCTAGATGAAGTCTGCTCAGCCATTTCTCAGGGCTGCTTCGGGGCAGAAGGGAAGAAAGGTGACAGAATGAGCTACTCACTCCGCATTGCATCTTGGGGACATTTCTTTGAGTGCCATATTTTAAAAAAATGCTCTGGTTTGAAATATACACTATATATATAGTAGGTTCATAAAAAGAGTATATACCATCTCATTTAATTTCTTTGTGGAGTGTGTGTGTGTGTGTGTGTGTGTGTGTGTGTGTATACCGGTACTGAGGCTTGAACTCAGAATCTCACATTCTCACCTGGCTTTTTCACTTAAGGCTGGCAGTCTACTACTTGAGCCATACCTACACTTCCAGCTTTTTCTGCTGGTTAGTTGGAGATAAGAGTCATATGGACTTTCTCACCCAGGCTGGTTTCAAACCATGATCCTCAATCTCCTGAGTAGCTAGGGTTGCAGGTATGAGCCACCGATGCCCGGCTTATTGGTTGTTTGGGGGTGCCAGGTTGTTTTCAGGATCCAGGTGATGCCTCAGTAGCTCTTGTTCCTCACTTGCCTTCTTTTGTGAGATTTAAAAAGTTGTGTGAAAGCATGTGTGATAGAAGGGTGTAGGCAAGATCCCAATGAGAATGAATGCAACAGGAAATCCCACCCCCATGTGTGTGTCACCACGGAGAGACCCCTTCCCCAGCTGGTTTCCCAAGGGCCCTCTGCCTCTAGTCACCTCTGTTCCTAGGGTTCAGCCCAGAATTTTCCACGAGCATCTCATTTACCTTCAGTGCATCTGCACAGTTTTACTTAGTAAGTCAGTCTTCTTTTTCTTTTTTTCTTTCTTGTTTGTTAGTCCTGGGGCTTGAACTTAGAGCCTGGGCACAGTCCTTGAGCTTCTTCATTTGCTCAAGGCTAGTATTCTAAGGAGATTCTTATCTTCAATCAACCATTAAAAAGCTGAAAGTGGGGGCTGGGAATATGGCCTAGTGGTAAAGTGCTTGCCTAGTGTACATGAAGCCCTGGGTTCGATTCCTCAGTACCACATAAACAGAAAAAAGTCGGAAGTGGTGCTGTGGCTCAAGAGGTAGAGTGCTAGCCTTGAGCAAAAAGAAGCCAGGGACAGTGCTCAGGCCCTGAGTTCAAGCCCCAGGACTGACAAAAAAAAAAAGCTGAAAATGGGGGTGTGGGGTAAGTGGTAGAGTGCCAGTGTCAAGTGAAAAAGCCAAATGAGAGCTCAAGGCTCTGAATTCAAACCCCAGTATCTCCCCCTGCCTCTCTCTTACACACGCACACACACACACACACACACGCACACACACAGCTAAACCAGGACTTGGTTTTGCCCATCCAATAAGTGGAAGGTTTGCTTGTACTGTCAATTGTATAGAACATTTCACCTTGCTCAGCCGCGGTCACGTTGGTGCCAGGTCTTGAAGGCTGAATGAATACATGGAGGATGAGTGGAGAAAGGAATGGGCAGTGTTTGCTGTTCCGTCTTTGCACCACCTCAGATGATCACCTTAGGGCGAGTCCATCTCCTCCACTGTGATGACAGAAATGTGGCACTGGGGTTGGGAAGGCGTCGAAGCAGGAAGTGCATGGTGCAGGCTATCCTGTGATGTGTGGTCCTGGTGTTGTGTGTGAAGGGGGCACAGGAGGCAGGCATTTCCATGAAGAGGGACCCCAGCCTCCCCATGCTCAGCTGCTTCTCCAATATTGGGGTGCTGGGGAACCTCTCTTCCTCTCTTGACCTTCTTTTCCTTGATGATGACCTGTTTTGCACTCCTTGCCTAGCTCCCTCATGTCTCTGACTGGCCCAAACCTCTCTCCAGAGTTTTCATTCCCAAGGAAGGTTGGAGTTTGTTTTTTCCCCCCACAATGCCCCTTGCAATTAGGTTCTCAAGGCTCATGCTGAATTGGGACAGGGTGGGGTGGGGGAGGTAGGGCCCTGGCTCTCAAGAGATGGTTTGTGGGTAGTGGGGACATGTCTGAGATTCAGGGAAGGCAAGTCAGAGGAACAGAGAGGTCAGTAGTTGGGATAGCTGGAAAATGTAAGGGGAAGCCAGGCATGGTGGCTCATACCTGTAATCCTGGCTACTCAGGAAGCTGAGATCCAAAGGATTATAGTTCAAAGCTGGCCTGGATGGAAAAAGTCCATGAGATTTCACCTCCAAAATAACCAGCAGAAAAATCAGGCCTGCAGGTGTGGGTTAAGTGGTAGAGTAACAGCTAAACAAGCAAATTGAGCAAACATGAGGCCCTAACTTCTAATCCTAGTACTAGGAAGGGAGGAAAGAAGGAAGGACGGAGGGAGGGAGGGAGGAAGGAAGGAAGGAAAGAAGGAAGGAAGGAAGGAAGGAAGGAAGGAAGGAAGGAAGGAAGGAGGGAGGGAGGGAGGGAGGGAGGGAGGGAGGGAGGGAGGGAGGGAGGGAGGGAGGGAGGGAGGGAAACCTTGGAGTCTTGGCCATAGTGGCAGTTCATAAAGGACTGTTGGAATAATGTCTGTCTTCCCCAGCCTTCCTTCTGTCCTGGGATCAGGAGGCTCTGGGCTGAGCAGACCACATCCAAAGCAAGAGAGACCCAGGAAGAGATCCCCGGGGGCCTCGGCAGACTAGTTCCCTGGGAACAAGCTTCCACAGAAAAGATTCTCTGCATTGTACATTAAGGAAACAAGCTCTGGCTGCTGGTCATTGGCAGGCCTCTCTAGGCCTCTCTGAGCCTTATATTAATCTTTTTATTTTGTCTGTAGGGCTTGAACTCCAGGCCTGGATGCTGTTCCTGAGGTGTGTTTTTGTTTTTGTTTTTTTTTTCTCAAGGCTAGCACTCTACCACTTTGAGTCACAAGGCCAGTTCCAGTTTTCTGGTAGTTCATTGGAGATAAGAGTTTCAGGGACTTTCTTGCCCAGGCTGGCTTGAAACTGCTAGCTTCAGATCTCAGCTTCCTGCATAGCTAGGATGACAGGTGTGAGCCACCGGTGCTGGGCTGTGCCTGTCTTCATTTGCAAGGGTATTTGAGCTGCTAGAAAGACAGGAGCTGAGGCTGTGCGTGGTGCTTTGCAGAATCGCTAGCAAACAGGAGCTCAATAAATATGCCATCTATCATAACTTATTTTATTTTATATTAGCTCTACAAACTTCCCCTGAATGCCCACACTTATACTCAACCCTAACCCTGTCTAGGGGCAAAGAACTAAGACACTAAATTCCTGTCTCCACAGGGCTGCCATCTAAATGAGAAACATCAGCGAATAAAAAACACTTCACCAGAAGGTAGAATTTTTATAGTGGTGAAAACTCCAACTTCTTAACGGGGGTTGGGGTGGGGAGCTGAGCCTGGGTGGTAACAGGTGCACATTTGATGGGGAGGGCTAGTGGAGGAGAAAGGGCAGTGCTTTGGCTCAGGAGGAGCCAGGCAGGAGTTGGGCAGACACAGCTGGAACCAGGACTTGGCACACCCATCTACCAGGGGCCAATTAAGCCCGAGGCTGGCGGTCTCTTTGGACACGCCCAGCAGCAACCTTGCTGGAAACCTCCCTAACTCTGCGATCATGCCAAAGCAGGTGGATTCCACGCATGCGGGGGGCCACCCCCAGCTCCCCTCCACCTGCCTTGGGGTGGGAGGGTGGGGGAGGAGGAAGCTCCCCTCCAGGGAGAGAGACGATCGATGCCACTTCCCTGTCTGCACCGGCTACAACCACCACAGTCCAGACTGCATGGGAATCAGGTTCAGCCCCCAAGCTCAGCACCCTGAAACCTGAGCAGCCATCGGCCTTCCCTGTGGAGCCCACTCCCCAGGGGAGGGACAGCCACCCAGGGTCACCGTGACCTCCTGTCTGCCTGCTGCCTGGCACAGCTCCCAGCCCTGCCCTGGCCTTGATTTCCAGCTACAGACCTGAGGTGGGGCTGAATTTGGTGTCCACAGGCCTAGACAAGGTCCCCATAGCCATCCTCCACAGGATTTATTCTGAAATGCAGACCTTGGCCCCCCCCTCCCCCGTGAAGGACTCCCACTCCCTCTGTCCTGGATCTAGGGTGCCGAGCCCACATCCCTTCCTTCCTACTCCAAATGACATCACCTCCAGGGTGGAGTGATTAAAATGCACCTTATCATACTCCAGGAGAGCTGTGAAGCCAGGCATTAGTGCTCACCCCATGTAATCCTTGCTACTCAGGAGGCTGAGATCTAAAGATTGTAGTTCATAACCAGCCCGGGTAGGAAACTTCGCAAGACTCTTACATCCAATTCAGCAGCAAAAATCTGGAAGTGGAGTTGTGGTTCAAATGGTAGTGCTGCTAACCTTGAAGTGGGACAGGGAGGGCCTAGGTGGTGAGTTCAAGCCCCGATACCAGTCCAAAAATAAGCAAATGGAAATCGCTAAAATCACTGTGTTCAAGTCCCAGCTCTGCAAATGTCTTGGCTCTCTTGCTTTGAGCAAGAAGCCTAGCCTCTCTGGACACCTGATTTGTATTTTTTATCGACAAGCTGGACCTCCTCTACGCCCTTTATGGGCTTAGCCAAGGGTCAGCAAGCTTTATCTGGAAAGGGCCAGAGAGGATGTACTATTGGCTTAGCTGCTTTGTGGGTTTGTTTGTATCTGAACTGCTCACCTGTACGAGAGAGAAAAACAGCAGCCACAAGCAATGTGCACATGAATGGACAGAGCTGTGTGTCAATAAAACTTTATTGATAGACCCTGACATTTGAATCTTGCATTCTTTTCACAAGTCACAAATATTCTCCTTTGCTTGGTAGGTATTTTTAGCTATTTAACAATGATGCACACACACACACACACACACATACACACTTTTAGTTCATGTATTTAGTCTGTGGACAGTCCCTCACTGTCCCTTAGTTTTCCTACATGCTTAGGATACCCCAGTATCCTGCTTTTGGGGTGGGGCTGAAGTCGAAGGTGTCCACAGGGCACTGAGCAGGCTCTCTGCACCGGTGGCTTGTTGGGGGGGGGGGACGGGGCGAGGTATTAGTGGTGGTCAAGAGAGGTCTGTTTTGGGGTGGTGCTGAGATGGGCTATGGAAAGAACAGCTGAGGGAGGGTATGGAAACATCATTTGGCCTGTGTGTCCAGTTGTGCTTTTGAACGAGCCCCATTCTGCTTTGGGGAGGGCCCAGGCTTAGCTGCCCACGCCACGGTCCCGGAGTGGAACACCTTTGCTGTATCCCTCCCAAAAGATACTCCCAGGATCGGGGCTGACTGCCCCAATGTCCGTGGCTGGGAGCAGCTGCAGGGCCAGCCCTTCCTCTTGTCTTTGGTGTGAGGCAGTGGCTGTCCAGACCTGCTACCTAAAGCCATATCCTCAAGCCCCAGCCCAGGCCAGGAAAGTGGGGGACGCCCTGGGCCTGAAGTTTGAAAGCATCCTTCTCTCTCCCGACCCAAGGAAGAACGCTGTGCATGGCTTCCACTGAGGCCGGGCCCCCCATTGCCTCCGCCTCAGTCTCCTGGGCATGCCCAGTGTGGACCACAGGCTCTCACTCCTCATGGCCTGGTCACAAGTGAGAATGATGGGCAGGGCCCAGAAGGTCCTGCTTTGTTCTCAGGAGGTCCCCTCCGTTTGGGGGACCAGGGCTAAGTCCTCAGACCCGTCCAGAGCAGGGGGTCCTGATCACCCAGTCCTTCCCTCTCCTGCCTCAGGACTCACTGGGCAGCTGGGTGTCGGTGAGCTGGTGGGAAAAGGCTCTCTCCAAGCGCAGGGTGTTGTATGTGGGAGGCGGGGTGCCTGGCACCTGGACATCTGGAGCTGGAGGCAGGCGCATGGCAGAGGTAAATGTGGGTAAATCATTGTCTATATCGAGGGCTGGGTTGTCCTGGCCCTGCTGGCTGGCTGAAGCCTCAGAGCCAGAGGGAGCCTGCTTCTGGGCCCACCACTCCTTGGCTTTCTGCCACTGGCGTCGAGCGATGATGGAGAAGAAATCGATGAAGAAGACCTCGATGATTTCAATGACGCAGACGACGGAGCAGCTCATCCACAGGCCCAGCTGGCCACCGAAATTGGACAGAAGCATTTCGATCTGCAAGACAGCCACGGTTCCACCCTTGAGGGCAGCCCTACGCCACCACAACTCATGCGGACCCCCAAGGGAACCAGAGGCAGGCCTGATCCCCTCCTGCTTGCCTGGAGCACCTGAGCTAGGATTCCAGGCATGAGCATGGGTGCTCAGCTTCACCGCTCAGGCTGGAGTCCCCAACCCCCACCCCAATAGACTGTTTCCCAAGGCCAGACAGGTGGACACATTTGCAAGCCCAGAACTCACACTGTTGGCTGGACTCTCCATGATAGACCTCTGGTTCAGATCTTTGTAGAATATCAACAGTTTGGCCAGGTCTGTCCTGTAGAAATAGCAGCAGGTAGCGCTCAGGTGGGTCAGGAACCTTGGTGCTGAGCTGGGTGACCCTGCCCGCTCCCTCTGGAGTTCTGCATCCGGGGTTCTGAGCTGGGTGACCCTGCCCGTTCCCTCTGGCCTTCAGCATCCGGGGTTCTGAGCTGGGTGACCCCGCCCGCTACCTCTGGCCTTCAGCATCTGGAGTTCTGAGCACCCTGAACACAGTGTATAAGAACCTGTCCTTTCCTCTCTCCCAGAGCTTATCCCTAGCTGGTTTGGGGTCTCAGCTCATTATTGATTCCACAACTATTTTTCCAACTTCCAGATCAAGTCAGTCCACCTGCTGTCTGCCACAACACTCGGCTCTTCATCAAAGTGACATTGGTCATTGTGTGATTGCAATCTCAAATACACATAGGGAATGAGGAAGACTTGGGGGGGGGTGGTAAGACAATAGGGGTGATACCCAGCTAGCTTTTATTCAGCACTTCCTGAGTGGTCAAGCTTTGTGAAACAAAAAACGCCTTTCTGCAAATTAACTCACTTAAGCCTCACCAACTCTGTGAAGTGGGGAGGGAAGGAAGTGTATTCTAACCATCCCTCCCCCACCCCTGCCCATTTCACAGAAGTGTAAATGGACATACAAGTCAGTTAAAGAGTCTGCCAAGGACTGTACAGCTAACTTTCACCCGAGACAAATATTTAAACCCCAACAGTTGTGGCTCAAGTCTGCGTCCTTGACTGCCATTCAGAACCATCTCTTGGAGTGGCACACGCTTAGGTCTGTGCTCATTCCAAAGCGGCAGCTATTTACTTAGATGGTTGGCACAAGGCCAGTATTGAAGTTCACGATTTCTGGGCATTTTGATCTTTTCTGAATGGTGGAAATTACGGGTGACTCCTGGAGGGTTCAAGATTTGGTAAACGTGGTTGAGTGTTTGCAAAAGCTTGGCCTAAGTCTGTTTGTATCACTAGAACACAAGCCCTCTGGGGAGATGCCATGAGTGTTTGGCCACGTGGTGCCCCCAGAAGCCACACAGCACCTAGTGTCTACCAGCTGCTGAGTGTCGAAGCCACACTGTCCCTGTGCCCCAGCCCTGGGAGGGGGTGACAGCCCAGGTTGGGCTCCCACATCTCAGCTGGCCCTCTCCCAGGACACCCTGTCTCCCAAGTCCAGCCTCACTGAGTTTTCACTAAAGGTCTCTTGGACATAACTGAAGAGGAAATGAAATGCGAGGCTCTAAGGAGTATTTCTTTTCTAAGTTGTGCTGTATCATTCATGAGATATGTTCACGGGCTATGATCAGTATCTTTTACAAAATTAAAAAAGAACAGGAGATGTGTGTTGAAAAGGATACTCAAAATATTCACCAACTGGGGTGGCCTAGGTACCAATGAGGCACATTAGCGCATGGGAGCAGTAGAATGGCTATGCGCTCAGCCCTCCTGCATGGAGGCCTTTCAGACCTGTGTGCTCAAGCAACAGTGCTTGGAAATTTTTCAGAAAGTAACTTGTATCTGTCCTGAACATGTACCGACTTCCTCCCTTCCTTCTTTCCTTCATTCCTCCCTCCCTCCCTTCTTCCCTCCCTCCCTTCCTCCATTCCTTCCCCCTCTCCCCTCCCTCCCTTCCTTCTTTCCTTTCTTTGTTTCTTCTTCCTTTCTCATTTTTTCTTTATCTTCCTTTTGCCTTCTCTCCCCTCCCCTCCCTTTCCCTCCTCTCCCCTCTCCTCTCCTTTCCTTCCTTCTCTTTCCAGTACTGTGGCTTGAACTCAAGGCCTCACATGCTTGCTTGGCTTTTTTTAAACTCAAGGATGCCATTCTACCACTTGAGCCATACCTCTGCTCCTAGCATTTTGCTAGCTAATTGGAGAGAAAAGTCTCTCCAATTTGTTTTCCAGTCTGGCTTTGGACCTTGAAATGTCTCCAATCTCAGCCTTTGGAATAGCTAGGATAACAGGCATGAGCTACCAGCACCTGGCTATAAACTTTGTCTTGTCATTGTTTTCAATAAACAGTATGTTACAATAAGCATTTACATAACATTTGCATTGTGTTATGTATCCTGAGCAAACTAGAGATGTTAGCCCTAAAGTAGGAGGATGTGGTAGGTCCCATGCAAACACCATTTATTTTTTTGCATGAGGGATTTGAGCATCCTGGAATGTCAGTATCCACCGGAATGGGGAGGGTCTCAGACACAATCCTGTGAGCAGACTGAAAGACAGCTGTGAACAACTGGCTTGGCCCTCGTGCAGGAATCATCTGAGTCTTTGTACATTATAAGGAAATAGTATTGCCAGTTCGGTTGTATTTCTACTATACCTTCAATGAGTTACAATGTACAAAACATTTCAGGAGATGGATCATGGTCAAACAAACATCTGAGCGAGGCCTGGCTCACGATCAGGAGCTTGATAAATATTTGTTGACTGAATGATTGAAAGGAGAGGGCTGGGCAATGAGGAAACAGAGGAAGAGGCGGCGGACACAGGCAGCAGAAAGCGGGCGGAGGCCAGCTTACTTGTTGAGCTTTTTGTTGATTTGTTGGCCTTGGTCCCAGGTGAGGACAGGGAGCAGCCACTTCTGTGATGGAGAAGAAAGAGAGAGAATGGGACCTGGGATGTCCCCTGACCTCCCCCCTCTGCCTCTGCTCCCCGCCCCTCCTCCAGGCAGAGAGCTCCCCTCCTCTTGAGCCACCCCTAAGTTAGAAGACAGCAAGGACATCAGAGCTTCAGAAAGACAGTAGAACTAACCTCGGAGACTTCAGATGGCCACTGTGCAAGGCTGGTGGTCAGGGTCCATTCCTTAAAGCTTCGGGAGAGGAATAGAGTGAGGATGGTGGCTGGGGGTGGGGGCAGCCCTGCCCACGCCCTTGCCCAGGCCCACACTAACCTGCAGGTTTCCCTGCACACCGACTGGCAACCCAGCTCTTCCCGGACAAAAGCCTGGTACAGGTTGTAGTAGCAATACACTGACAGACACAGGACGTGGCAGTGTGAGCGTGGCAGCCGTAGGGCACCCCAGGACACCGTCCCCCTCACCTAATTATCCCTTCTCTCATGTCCTGCAAACAAACACTGGTCTGTGATCTGGGGAAACAGACTATTGGGGGTATCGAGCGCTGATGGCTCAGGCTTGCGTTCCTAGCTATATATGAGGTCAAGAGATGAGGACAGAGATTCAAAGCCAGCTTGGACAGGAAATTCGGTGAGACTCCTATCTCTAACAAACCAACAAAAAGCCAGGAGTGGAAGTGTAGCTCAAGTGGTAGAGTGCTAGGCTTGAACAACAACAACAAAAAAAGTGCCAAGCCCTGAGTTTAGGCCCTAGGAGCAACACCCCGGTCCGCACACTAATAATGAAAGTAGCAAAAGGCATGAGCTGAGGTTCAGGCAGCCTTTGGCCTGGGTTCAGTTCTATTAGTCTCTTGGCTATGTGACTTTGGGCAAGCTGCTTAACTTCTTTTTTTTTTTTGTCAGTTGTAGGACTTGAATTCAGAGCCTGGATGCTATCCTTGAGCTTTCCCCCTCAAACCTAGTGCTCTACCATTTTGATCCATAGCTCCACTTCCAGTTTTCTACTGGTTGATTGGAGATAAGAGTGTCATGGACTTTCCTGCCCGGGCTGGCTTTGAACTATGATCCTTAGATCTCAGCTTCCTGCGTAGCTCGTATGACAGGTGTGCGCTGTAGGCACCGGGCGTCTAGTGAGCATCTTAGACTTCCCTTAAGGAATGTAGGTGTGTTTCAGGATGAAGCCCAGCACTGGCCTAGCTGCTCCCTCTCCTGGAAGGTACAATGTTGGGGGTGGCATACTCACTCCAGTTGGGGTGCTGTTGGTAGTTGCAATAGTTGGCGCCTGGAGGGAGAGGCTGGCTGTACTGGGCACACCCACACTTCTTCACCATCTTTGTCTGGAAGCACGAGTACAGGCAGATCTGAAAGAGGAAACCCAGAGATGCCTTGAGTTACCTCCCACACCTCCTGGCCCTGGGAGCCAAGTGACCATTCCATGCCCCCCCCCCCCACCGTGCTAAGCAGGCATGATCCCCAACTGCCAAGGTACCAAACTAGAACATGTACCAAGAGGGCTGGGAATATGGCCTAGTGGTAGAGTGCTTGGCTCGTATACATGAAGCCCTGGGTTCGATTCCTCAGTACCACATATATAGAAAAAGCCAGAAGTGGTGCTGTGGCTCAAGTGGCAGAGTGCTATCCTTGAGCAAAAAGAAGCCAGGGACAGTGCCTAGGCCCTGAGTTCAAGCCCCAGGACTGGCAAAAAAAGAAAGGAAGAAAGAGAGAAAGAAAGAAAGAAAGAGAGAGAGAGAGAGAAATGTACTGAGAACCTACACTGAGTCATGCAGACCAGATAGAGCCAAAGCCAGAGTGGTCATTATTTCAATAGTGCTGATACCCCACACTCAAAAAAAATAGAGAAAAAGAAACAACCTCCAAGAAACGGATGGAAGCTGGGTGCTGGTGGCTCACACCTGTAATCCTACCTATTCCTCAGGAGGCTGAAACCTGAGGATCAGGGTTTGAAGCCAGCCTGGACAGACAAATCTGTGAGACTCTTATCTTCAGTTCACCAGCCCAAAAGCCAGAAGTGGAGGTTTGGCTCAAATGACAGCCTTGAGTGGGAAAAGCCAAGAAAAAGTGCAAGGTACTGGGTTTAAGCCCTAGTTCTGGCACCAGAAGAAAGGAAGGAAGGAAGGAAGGAAGGAAGGAAGGAAGGAGGAAGGGAGGGAGGGAGGGAGGGAGGGAGGGAGGGAGGGAGGGAGGGAGGGAGGGAGGGAGGGAGGGAGGAGGAAGGAAGAAAGAAAGAAAGAAAGAAAGAAAGAAAGAAAGAAAGAAAGAAAGAAAGAAAGAAAGAAAGAAAGGAAGGAAGGAAGGAAGGAAGGAAGGAAGGAAGGAAGGAAGAAGAAAAGAAAGAAAGAAAGGAAGGAAGAAGAAAAGAAAGAAAGGAAGGAAGGAAGAAGGAAAGGAAGGAAGGAGGGAAGAGGGAGGGAGGAAGGGGAGAAAGAGAGAAAGAAAAGAAGGAAAGAGAGAAGGAGAGTGAAAGAAAGAAAGGAAGAAAGGAAGGAAAACAAAAAAGAAAATGAAGGGACAGAAACATAATCCCAGCATTCCAATCCCCAGATCCACACCCTGCACCCTAGAGGATCATAAGCAATCAAAACTACCGGGACATCAAAGCTAACCGCAGGCAGCAGCCCCAAAGTCAGATGTTCTGGCTCTAATCTTCCTCTAACTGCCTTCCTGCTATGTGACCCTAAGCCAGTCACTTGACTTTAATGATACTTTCCCTTCTTCGTCTTTGAAACAAGAGCAATGATACCTATTTCCTCAGATTATTATGAGCACATTGTATTGACACGCTTGAACTTGGCTAGCTTAGCAATAAAAATTATCTGAGAGTGTCTTTCTAATGAGCTTACTTTTCCTTTGGGGCCTAAAGTCCCTATTATAAATAGACAGTCTCTGGATATTAGTTCCTTTGTATTTATTTTCTAAAGTAGAAGGCTTATTTATTGGAGGAAAGGTTTAGTGAGTATTTAGGGATGTGTGTGTGTGTGTGTGTGTGTGTGTGTGTGTGTGTGTGTGTACCAAACCTGGGGCTCAAACTCAGGGCCTGAGTGTTATCCCCAAACTTCTTTTTTGCTCAAGGCTAGTAAGCCACAGCTCCACTTGCAGCTTTTTGGTGGTAATTGGAGGTAAGTGTCTCATGAACTTTCTTGCCTGGGCAGGGCTTTCAACCATGAGCCTCAGATCTCAGCTTCCTGAGTAGTTGGGGTGACATGCGTGAGCCACTGGTACCTGGTTTATAAAAGTCCCTTTTTGCACAGTGTCTACCCCACCTCCAGGCTGTGCTGTGATGGGAATGGAGGGGCTCTGTGTGGAGGGTGGCTGGCCACTCTCCTGTGCCAGTATGCTGATCTCCAGGATGCTGATCTCTAGCTGGAAACCAACTGTAGCCTCCAGGGGAGGAGAGGAGACTTAAGAGCTCATCGTTCATTGCATTGAAGAGCTGGAAACCTCAGTGCATTCAGGGCTCAGTGACAACTATAAGCCACTCATGGGGTGAGAAGCAGGCACACCTGACCTCCCCGGCTTGTTGAATGGAACGGGTCTTCTCCTAGCTGGTCCTGCTGGAACCTAGGCTCCAGTATGCCAGCATCACCTTGTTTCGCAAGGCAAGCTGCACATCTGCAACTTGTGACTTTCCCTAGTTTTCAACTATCATCCGGGTTACGCTGGGGCATGCAGTGGCCTCTGAGTGGATCTAGCCGTCCTCTGGGATTGTGCAAAGGACATGACTTGTCCTGCCCACCCACGAATGAGGGACACACGTAAGCTGGTGAGCCAAACACTTGACCCCTCTGCCAATCACTCCCCGAATGGCTTCCCTCCCACCCCTCACTTGCCAAGGTCCCAAGTCAGCAAGCGGTTGCCCTCAGCTGTACATTGTGTTCCCCACAAACCTCAGTGAATCAATTAAGCTCTGGTTACAGACGATCCAGGAGGACTGGAACCAGCCGGCATCATTTGTTCACATGTTGAGGCCTTTGGACCAAACCCCAGAGCTCCGCACCCCAGTTCCTGGTGCCGGCCACGCCTCAGCCCAGGGAGAACTTGTCTCCTGGGTCCAAGCCACAATCTAGGCCTGGGTCACCCCCACCTTCTGCCCCCCTCCCCCACTGCTTCCCCGGATGAGCCATACCTGGAGGGAATAAGCGACCTTGTAAATGTTCTTGACCGGGACGTCGCTCCCGTCCTCCGTGCACTGGCTGTAGGGTTCGCTCAGCTTGAACGACTCTGTCTGCAATCACAGAGGCCCCCGTTTGTCTTTGCCCTCCCTGGCAGGTGAGAGCGGGGTCTCCAAGGGGAGGGTCCCCCAGTAGCCAGGTGGCCATTTTGTTGTTTCTTTCACACTGGCCTGGCACAGCGGCTCACGTCTGTCTTACTAACTACTCATAAGGTTGAGATCTGAGGATCACGGTTCAAAGCCAGCCCAGGCAGGAAAGTCCATTGAGACTCTTATCTTGAATGAACCACCAGAAAACCAGAAGTGGCGGTGTAGCTCAAAGTGGAAGAGTACAGCTTTGAGCAAAAAGAGCTCAGGGACAGTGCCCAGGTCCTGAGTTCAAGCCCCACAACTGACCAAAGGGAAAGAAAGATCCCAAGAAATCCCCAACAACTGAAGGTGATAGATTCCCTGATCTTAGGAGGTTCCCATTCTGGAAGGCAAACTCATCAGGGAAGCTGGGTAGAGAGCCTGGAAGGCTTGGGAGGATGAGGGTCGAGCTACAGAGTGACTGGGCAGGTGTCCCTGATGAAGAGCTTGGTCTTGGGGTCAGCTGAAGCATGAAATGGTAAGAAACAGCTAGCCTTGTGGGCAGATGGGGAAGAGTGGGCAGGAGGGGGTTAGAGGCAGGAGAGGCCATGACAGAACTATAGCCTAGCAGAGGAACCCAGGAAGATGACGTCAGAGAGGGTGCCAGAGGCCAGATCAGGCCCTGCTGAGAAGTTTGGATTTGGCCTCCTGAGGAATAAGTAAGCCACTGGCCCATCCACGGGATGTGGCCAGGAAGGGCCAGGAGGATATATGGGGACCATCCTCTGCCCGGGATTTCTCTCTCTCTTTTGTTGGTTGCAGGGCCTGGACTCAGGGCCTGGGCGCTATCCCTGAGCTCTTTTGCTCAAGGCTAGTGCTGTACCACCTTGAGCCTCTGCTCAACTTCCCATTTTCTGGTGGTTCATTGGAGATAAGAGTCTCACAGACTTGCCTGAGCAGGCTGGCTTTGAAATGCAAACCTCAGATCTCAGCCTCCTGAGAAGCTAGGAAGACAGGTGTGAGCCACTGGTACCCAACTTCCCCTCTCTCTTGAAAGACCCCATTGGCTTTGGGTCTTGCAAGATGGATGACTTTTAAGAGAAGTCTGGCAAAGCAGAGACAGCCTGGCTGGACACGAGACAGGCCTGTATTAGAAACAGTAAATGCCATGACAGCCAGGTAAGAGGGTGTGTGCCCTCAGACAAGCCAACCACAGCCATTGAAATTGTCTGAGACTCTGGCAGCCCAGGAGATCGAAGACATGAGCCACCACAGGCACCTGCCTAGAACTTGTCTTCCATCGCTAAGCTTGCAACTTGAAAGCAGCCATGTAAATAGGGCTGCATGAGCCAGCGGTGAGAAGGCTGTGTACAGGAGACTCTAGGAGCTGGGCTGACCCTCTTAGCCTCGCCCACCATGATGAGAACTAGTGGAGCCCCACTGAGTTTAGTATGGCTTCAGAGACTACCAGGTGAGGCCAGCCCACAGGGAGGTGGGTTGTTTGAGGCTACTTAGCCTTGGGGTGATTCATATGCAGCAAAAGCACATGATGCCAGAAACTGAACTCAGCCTCTCCTCTCCTCAACAAACAGCTCCTTGCCCTTGGCCTCAGCCTCATGCATTGCCTATAATGACAGCCCAAACAGTCTGGAAACATCTCTCCTTTTCATTCAGCCATCAGGACGTGTTTGGCAGCTCCCTGAATCAGCAAGCTATTCATTGTTCCTACTTGTCCTTTCTTTCTTGCTAGGACTATTGAAAGTCCCCCACCCAGGGCTGATGGCTCACGCCTGTAACCCTAGCTACTCAGGAGGCTGAGGTACAAGGATCATGGTTGAAACCAGCCCAGATGGGAAAGTCTCTGCACACACACACACACACACACACACACACACACACACACACACACACACACAGTCTGCCTAGACTTTCCCTTCTTCAACATCTCCTCCTGCCCATCTGCATCCCAGATGTGGCTGCCACCAACTGCCTGGTAACTCAAATCCACACACACCAGCTTTGCCTTCCAGATGCTTTCCTACCTGGCCCAAGTCTGCTTCCCAGTCTCCCCTCCCACTAGATTTTCTCCACTCCAACACATTAGTTCTTGTTCAGCAGGGAAAGCAGCTATTGAACAAGTAACTTCAAGTATACTGTAGGCCCAAATGAGTAACCTCAAGTATATAGTAGGTCCAAAGGAGTAACCTCAAGTATATGGTAGGCCCAAACAAGTAACCTCAAGTATACAGTAGGCCCAAACAAGCAACTTCAAGTATACAGTAGGCCCTCTGTATCAGAGCCTCAGCCAGACTGGTTCATGTTTTAGAGCACCTATCTAGCAAACACAGGCTTGGAGTTCAAATCTCAAAAATAAATTAAATGAGCAAACAAATAAATGCACAGAAGCACAAGAATTCTCACCAGCCTTGGTGTTCTGCTACATGGATCACATGTAAAAACTGGGTTCAAACCTCAGCCCCCCAACCCTAAATACCATAGACATGTGTGCTTGTGAAAGTAAGTTGTGGATGTATTTTAAGAGAAAATGGCCAGGCGCTGGTGGCTCACACCTGTAATCCTAGCTACTCAGGAGGCTGAGATCTGAAGATCAAAATTTGAAGCCAGACCAGAAAAGGCCATCAAATTCTTATGTTCAATGAACCACCAAAAAGATTCAAGTATAGCTATGGCTTAAATGGTAGAGCACCAGCCTTGAATGGAAAAGCTAAGGTACAGTACCCAGACCCTGAGTTCAAGACTCAGAATGGCAGATGAGAAAGTGCATGGGCAGACACACACACACACACACCCTCCAAAAACATAAAATGAAGGTAGGGTTTGCCTCAATAGTGGTGTTATCCATTCTCCAACAGTAATCTGTCCACGCCATTCATTTCCTCACCTACCACTCACCGCTCTACCCACTGTGCTTTGCTTTCTGTCCCATTTCTTCCAAAATGGCTCTGATGACCTCTTGCCAAACCTGGGAAGGTGGGTGCCTATGGCCTTTGACCTTGCCTGGCCTCTCAACAGCATTTGCCACCTTTGGCCTCCCTTCCTCAATTTACCTGATGCCACCTGCTCCTGCTTCTCTGTCCCAGTCATCTACATTCTTTCTGCTCAGCCCCTGCATGTCAGCCTGTTTGAAGGTTCTGTGTCAGTTTTGAGTGAGGGCATTTGTTTCCACTTCTAGAATGATCTCCTGTGTTCTGGCTCACAGTACCTGCTTCCTGGATATTTTATCTTCGCTCTGTTTTCCCAGAGGCATGGCAGGTTGGGCATGTCCTGAACTGAAGCAGTCATCATCTCCCCAAGAACACTGTTGCTCTCTTGTATTGCTCAACTCATAGTCTGACTTAAATACTCCTTGGATTTTCCTGGCTTTCCTTGGTCACAGCCTGTCATCCATACTGGGCCATCTCCACACCCACTCGCTCTGCATCCTCACATCTATTTCCTAGAAAACTGTAAATGTACTGCCTTCAGGAAATATTTCATCCATCCTCTCAATCACAAATTCAGACATCCACTCATCTACCCATCCACTCTTCCATCTATCCATCCACACATCTGTATATACAACCACCCACCCACCCACCATCCAATCCATCTACCCACCAATCTACCCACCCTCAACCATTCATTCAGACATCCACTCATCTGCCTATCCACCCATCCATCTATCCATCCACACATCTGTATATACAACCACCCACCCACCCACCATCCAATCCATCTACCCACTACTCGCTCAACCATTCATTCAGATATCCACTTATCTACCTATTCACCCTTCCACTGATCTCTCCACACATCTGTAAGACAACCATCCACCCATCTACCACCCACTCAACCATTCAGCCAGACATCCACTCATCTACCTATTCACCCATCCATCCACCCAGTCACCCATCCAGCCAGCCAGCCATCATCCATCTATGCATCCATCCACTCAGCCACGCACCCACCTACCTATCCACTAATCTATCCACTTATCAATCCATTCATTCACCTACCCATCCACTCATTCACCCACTCATTCAACTACACATCCGTGAATGCATGCATCCACCCATCCATCCTCCATGCAGCTATCTATCCATGTGGCTAATTTGAGAATCCACTCATCCATTCATCCAATACTGACTGAAGATATACTATAACAACAGAGCCTCATACAAGTCAGACAAGGCCTTCATTTCCAAAGAGATGGAAACTGTATCACAAAGGTGTTGAGTTGTATGCATTACTGGGGTATGGATGGACTCAGGAATTTGTGCTTGCTAGGCAGGTGTTCTATCACTTGAGTCACACCCCCAGCTCTATTTGCTTTCGTTATTTTAAGGTTTTTTTGTTTGTTTTTTTTTTCCAGTTCTGGGTCTTGCGCTCAAGGCCTGAGTACTGTCCCTGGCTTCTTTTTGCTCAACCACTTGAGCCACAGTACCACTTCTGGCCTTTTCTATATATGTGGTGCTGAGGAATCGAACCCAGGGCTTGATGTATGCAAGGCAAGCACTCTACCACTAGGCCACATTCCCAGTCCCTATTTTAAGTTATTTTTTCCCATAAAGTCTCATGGTTTTTTGCTCAGGCCAGCTTGGATGGACTTTGATCCTTCTACCTCCATTTCCTGAGTCACTGGCATTACAAGCAGGAAACACAACACCTGGCTTGTTCTTTGAGATGGAGTCTCCCTACCTTTTGCCTGGGCTAGCCTCAAGGAAAAATCTTCAACATTCTGAAAATTGTCTCCCCTCTTAAAAACAAAATCTCTCAAAGAAGGCTCTCCGTTGTGCTCATCTTTGAATTTTCAATGCTCTCAATAAAATAAGGCAAGTTTGATAACCAGTGACCTAAGTCTGATGACACCTATCAAAAATAAATTAATTCAGCCAGGTGCAGGTAGCTCACACCTGTACTCAGGAGTCTGAGATCTGAGGAATACAGTACGTAGCCTGCCTAGGCAGAAAAGTCCACGAGACTTTTATTTCAAACTAACCACCAAAAAATACCCAGAAGTGGAGGTGTGATTCAAGTAGTAGAGATCCAGCTTTGAGCAAGAAAGGTCAGGAACAGTGACCAGGCTCTGAGTTAAAGCCCCAGCCAGGACTGGCACAATAAATAGATAGATAGCTAAATAAATAAATAGATGCATACATAAATAAATAAATTCACTAATTAATATGAAAATAATGAAGTATCCCCTGGCTGACCTTTTTGCAATCCCTGCATTTTTGTTATTGTCCTAAATAACGCAAATCATATCTAGACCGGGGCCCTGATCTGTAACTTTGATTTTTCACATTTCAAACTTGATGGAACAGAAATTTTGTTTACCCACTGTTAGTGAAGAGAATATGTCAGGTGCCGGTGGCTCACACTTGTTATCCTAGCTACTCAGGAGGCTAAGATCTAGCCTGAGCAGACAAATAGAGAGACCACCAAAAAGCCAGACATGGAGCCATGGTTCAAGTAGTGGAGTGCCAGCCTTGAGTGAAAAAGCCAAGCAAGGTCATGAAGCCCTGAGTTCAAGCCCCCGTACTGGGACAAAAATTAACACATAAAATTAAACGTAAAATAAGCAAATAATAAATACAAAACAGTAACATGAACAGCCAGGCACTGGTGGCTCACTCCTGTAATCCTAGCTACTGAAACCTGGTCAGTCTGGACAGAAAAGTCTGTGAAACTCTCATCTCCAATTAACCACCAAAGAAAGGCAGAATTGGAGCTTTGACACAAGTGGTAGACAGAAAGAAAAAAAAAATTCAGGGACAGAATGCAAGCCTGAGTTCAAACCTCAGGACATGTACCCCTTTGTACAACTACTTAGAGATAATACGAAATAAGTGCAAATTAAAGTTTAAATAAATAAATAGTTCTTTGAAAGCCAGATGACTTTCCATGGTCTTTGGGCAGTTGCTTAGAGGCCTTGGTTGGCCCTGGTTGGCCTGGGAACATCCCAGAAAGTCTGTGAATTTGGTCTCTTTGTGTTATGGACAAATGTATTCTAAGTGTCTAGGGCTTGTTTCCTCTTTTGTAAGTTCTAGAAAGACTAGCATTCTGGGCACTGTCCCTGAGCAGCAGCAGCTTCTTCTAAGTCGTCGTCTTCTTCTTCTTCTTCTTCTTCTTCTTCTTCTTCTTCTTCTTCTTCTTCTTCTTCTTCTTCTTCTTCTTCTTCTTCTTCTTCTTCTGTTTCTTCTTCTTTATCTCAAGGCTAGGGTTCTACCACTTAGCTTTCTGTCACTTGGTTTTTTATGCTCAAGTCTGGCATTCCATGACTTGAGCCGCAGCTTCACTTCCAGATTTTTGGTACTTAACTGGAGGGACTGGTAGTTAAAACTCAGGGACTTTCTTGCCTAGGCTGTCTTTGAACTGCCTGAGTGTTAGGATTACAGGTGTGAGCCACTGGCACCTGGCCACCTTTTTAGAGGATGATGATGATGATAGATGATGTCAGTTGTGAGGCTTGGGCACTGCCCCTGAACTTTTCTTCTCAAAGCTAGTGCTCTACCACTTCGAGCTACAGCACCACTTCTGGTTTTCGGGTGGTTAATTGGAGATAAGGTCTTACAGACTTTCTTGCCCGGGTTGGCTTCCAACTGTGATCCTCAGATCGCAGCCTCCTGATTACCTAGGATGACAAGGGTGAGCCACCAGCCCCAAGCTTATCTTTTAGTTTTTAACAAAGGAGTTTCCTTAAATTCCTTCCCCCAGGAACAGCTGTTTGTCTTCACTTATATGGAAGAAATTTCCGGGATGCTCACAGGCTTAGCCACTGGGAAATACAGCCATGCTTTCTTGGAAGCAAGCATCCTTTCCCATAGCTGCTCGTCATCAGTTGTCCGCCACCCCAGGCCTAAGCGAACCAGAACATTCTCTTACCAGGTGCATTCCTATGGAGGTTGACATGGCGGTCTCGATCTCAGTCCCCACGTCTTCGATGAAAGGGTATTCATTCTGTCGGTGGATCAGCACCTTAGCCCCAGTGGAGGATACCAGGTAGGGGTTGTACTCTTCCTCGTTGATGTACAGAATCACCTGCAGCCCTGAAAGACAAGGCAGAGTGCTGAGGTCACCAGCCAGTGGGGCCACACAAAACATTCTCGCTGAGTGAAGGTGGCTGAGATCTGAGGATCATGGTTAAAAGCCAGCTGGGGCAGAAGTCTGTGAGACTCATATTTCCAATAAACCATCAAAAAGCCCAGAAGTGGAGTTGTGGTACACGTCACAGAATGCCAGACTTGAGCAAAATGAGCAAGTGAGCTAGGCACTGGTCATGCCTGTCATCCTAGCTACTCAGGAAGCTGAGATCTGAGGATCAAAGTTGGAAGCCAGCCCAGGCAGGAAAGTCTGTGAGACTCTTATCTCCAATGAACGACCAGAAAACCAGACGTAGAGCTGTGGATCAAAGTGGTAGAGCTCTAGCCATGACCAGAAAAGCTCAATCAAGGAAAGCTCAAGGCCCTGAGTTCAAGCCCCAGAAGTGACAAAACAACAACTGACAATGTGAGATTCTTTTTTTTTTTTTTTTGCCAGTCCTGGGGCTTGGACTCAGGGCCTGAGCACTGTCCCTGGCTTCTTCCCGCTCAAGGCTAGCACTCTGCCACTTGAGCCACAGCGCCGCTTCTGGCCGTTTTCTGTATATGTGGTGCTGGGGAATCGAACCTAGGGCCTCGTGTATCCGAGGCAGGCACTCTTGCCGCTAGGCTATATCCCCAGCCCCAATGTGAGATTCTTGAGTTCAAGTGTCAGTACCAGCATACACTCACGTGCATGCACGTGTGCACGCCTGCGCTCATGCGCGCGCACACACACATTCAGTTTGTGTAGTAGCTTTTGAGAATTTCTTCTGTGGGTAAGCCAGCCCTGCTGGCTGTCCCTATATTCCTATAAAAGTGAGATTCATAGACTAGCAGTGAGTGACTTCAGTGTGATGGTGCAGTGGCAGGATTGCTAACAGTGCTCAAGGAGAATTATTGTAAGTAGCACTTGTTGAGTGCATCGTGTATGCAAGGCTGAGCTGTGTCCCCTAACTTCTTGTGTTGAAGCCCTATCGCCCAATTGGAGGATGTTTGGAGAAAGCCCTTGAATTAAGATGAAGGGTATGGCCACAATCCTAGAGCATCTGTGCCCTTCTTAGAACAGGGAGAGACATCCCAGCACTCTCTCTCTCTCTCTCTCTCTCTCTCTCTCTCTCTCCTTACAGGGACAGGAAAGGCCAGGTGAGGGCCTGAGAGAAGACAATGGCTTACACCCCAAGGGCAGAAGAAACCAAATTTTCCAGTACCATGATGCCAGGCTTCTGGTCTCTGTTAACAATGAGAAATAAATTCCTGTTGCCTTGGCAACCAAGTCTCTTGGATGTGTGTGTGTGTGTGCGTGCGCGCGTACCTGAGGGCTTGAACTCAGGACCTGGGCACTGTCCCTGAGCTTTTGTGCTCAAAGCCAGCACTCTACCACGTGAGTTGCAGGTCCACTTCTGGCTTTTTGCTGGTCCATTGGAGATACAGTCTCATGCACTTTCTTGCCAGGACTGGCTTTGAACTGTAATCCTCAGACCTCAGCCTCCTGAGTAGCTGGGTTGACAGGCGTCGGCTATTTTGCTATAGTATCTGGAGCAGATGGAGTGTGTTCGGGGCCTTGCTCTCACCTCTTTGCCTACTTAAGTCTTCACAGGTGCCTTTGTGGGAAAATTCCTATAGTCTCACTCGGCTGATGAAGGGCAGGAAGCTGCCCAAGGTTGCCCAGCGAGAGGCACAGCTAGATTTTGCCTCCAAAACCTGCACTCTTCACTAAGCTAAAGTAAGTTTACCTGGACCATGCCCTAGTCAGCACACCTGGGGTTAACTCTACTTGGAAGCCACCTGCCCATCTGTGTGCATCAACTACAGCACTGAGGGTTCTCAGCAGGGCGGGGGAGGGGGGAGTAGTGGTGACCTAAAGGAGAGAAGCCAAATAGGGAAACAAGGATTGGATGTGGTGGAGCATACCTGTAATCCCAACTACAAGAGGGGTGAAGATGGAAGGACAGAGGTCTGAAGGCAGCTCAGGTAAGAATAACAATAATAATAATAAAAAGAAGGAGGAAGAAGAAGGAGAAGAAGAAGAGGAGGAGGAGGAGGAGGAGGAGGAGGAGGAGGAGGAGGAGGAGGAGGAGGAGGAGGAGGAGGAGAAGTTAGGGAGACCCTATTTCAAAGATAAGCCAGATATGGTGGCACATACCTGTGGTCCCAGCAGTGTTGTATAACAGGAGGAGGATTTAAAGCTGGCCTGAATGAAAAGCACAAGACCCTATCTAAAAACAAATTACAATGAAAAAAGGCCAGAGGCATGGCACAGTGGTAGAGCACGAGTCACTGAGTTCAAACCCTAGTACCACCAAAAAGAAAAGGGAAAGAGACAGGAGAAAGGATCAATCTTGATGCTGATAGAAACATAAAAAGCTACACCATGGGGCCAGGCGCTGGTGGCTCACATCTGTAATCCTAGCTACTGAGGAAGCTGAGATCTGAGGATAGTGGTTCTAAGCCAGCCTGGGCAGGAAAGTCCATGAGACTCTTATCTCCAGGTAACCACCAGGAAACTGGAAGTGGTGCTGTGGCTCAAGTGGTAGAGCACTAGCCTTGAGCTGAAAATTTCAGGGACAGCGCCCAGGCCCAGAGTTCAAACCCCAGACCAACCAAAAAAAAAAAAAAAAAAAGCAAGCATAGCTTGGGGTATCCGATCATTGTGCTGACTCTTGGGGTGTCAGGTGGCTCCCCTTACCATGCTCACTGCCGCCCATGGAGGTGCTGAGCGTGGTGGTGTTTGCTCTGTTGTTGAATGTGTAGCAGTTCCCGTACATGGGATGATGGAAGAGCGTGAAGTTCCTGTGGGGAAAGAGGGAGGCTGTGTGAGAAAGGGCGGCTGGGCATGGGCAGCGGGCGCTGCGCTGGAGGTGGGGTGGGCACCACACTGGCTCTCTTTGGGGTTGGTATATGCCAGCATCATGCAATTTCCCTACTTGCTCTTGGAGAAGATGACAACCAACCCCCTTAGCTGGGCAGATGCCATTCCTGGGATTAACTATGGCTCAGGTGTTTCCTCTTCTCTCCCCACCGGCTCTATTCGCACTCAGTGTTCCTCAGGCCACAGGTCAGCCCCAGACACTTGAACGGTGACGTTTTCTTATTCTTTTGTTGTCGGTGCCAGTCCTGGGGCTTGAACTCAGGGCTCTGGCACTGTCTTTGAACTTTTTTTATTTTTCTTTCCTCAAGGCTAGAGCTTTACCACTTGAGCCACAGTTCCACTTCCAGCTTTTTTGTGTGTGTGATTAATTGAATGTTCCTGCTCAGGTTGGCTTTGAACCACAATCCTCAGATTTCAGCCCCCTCATAGCTGGGATTATAGGCATGAGCCACTGGTACCCACCAAACAGTAATATTTTTTTTAACTGCTAAGCCTCAGAAATGAGCTCCCAAGAAGGAATCCCGTCACACTCGCCCTTATGTGCCTTTGTAACCCCATCCACAGGGTGGCATCATGCCCATACTCTACTTACATGAGGACCAATAAGTCTGTTGACATAGACAAGAAAGGTTTAGCATTTTAAAAGACCAAAGAGTGGATGCTGGTGGCCCACACCTGTCATCCTAGCTACTCGGGAGGCTGAGACTTTGATGATCATGGTCCAAAGCCAGCTCAGGGAGTCAAGTCCAAGAGACTTTATCTCTAGTTTACCAGCAAAATGTCAAACTAGAAGCATAGCTCACATGGTGGAGCACCTGGGGTGAAGAAAAGAAAGTGGTGGAGAATGTGAGGCACTGAGCCAAGCCTTGGTACCAGCACAAAAGAAGAAATAAACAATGCAGGGAGGCCTTCAGATGAGTCCCGCCCACTGCCCAGCGAGCCTCAGAGATTGCAGTGTCACCCAAAGTGTGAAGGGTCCAAAGGCTCAAGCATATGAACCTGCACTCTTCTTCTTCCCTCCCTCTTTCCTTCCTTCTCCTCCTGCCCTCCTCTGTACCCAAGTTTGCAATTCTGTTCTATACAAAGTGCTCTGTAAACTGGGTGCTGGTGCCTATAATCCTAACTATTTAGGAGGCTGAGTTCCAAGGATGGAGATTCAAGGCCAGCCAGGGCAGGAAATTCTGTGACATCTTGTCTCCAATGAGCTACTAAAAAGCTGGAAGTAGAGACGTGGCTTATGTGGTAGAGTTCCAGCTTCGGGAAAAAAAAAAATAAAAGCTAAGGGACAGGATTCAGGCTCTGAGTTCAAGCCACAGTATTGGCGCGTCTGTGCACGCACACGCACACACACGCACACACACACACACACACACACACACACACTGTATACACCCTGCCAACCACTCTGCTGTGACTTCTAGCTGAATGAGCTCAAAGCTACTATGACACTCTATGGGCGTGACTCACTGATTGAAGGCCCTGGCTGCTGTGTGCGTGGCTTTCCCAGGGGCAGAGGCAGGGAGAAGGCACCTTTGTATGTGCAAAGGGCCTGAAGTCAGAGCCCCCAGTCTGCAGAGGCTGAGCGAGTGGCCCTCCCCTCCTGACCTGCCGTCACAGGACATCCCATCAAAGAAGCAGGTGACCAGCAGCTCCTCTGCGGAGTAGCTCATGTTGATTTTCTTCTCCAGAGGCACCTGTGCCATGATGTTCATGTAGTGGAGTTTGTACCACTCTTGGATGGCATTAATCCCAGAGCTGAAGGTGTAGGTAGCACAGTCGAAGGTGTCATTTGAACACTGTGAATGGGAGGAGACACTAGGCTAGAGCCTGCAGTCACTGGAGCTCAGGAGCAGACTCTTGCAATCAGCCTGAGGGAGGGATGGGTTTCCCTTACTCTTGGGGTGGGGAGAGGTCAGCTGGTGTGCGGACAAGGACAGTGTCCCACTTCTGTGACCTCTACCTAGCATCTGCTGCCATGGCACAAAGCAAAACCAGCCTCTGCACGGGGTCCAGACTCCAGGGTTTGGCCGAGGAGCCTCCCACTTCTTGTTACAGAAACAATCTGGAAAGCTGGATTCTGGCCGGAGCTGGCTGACGCTCCTCCACAAGATCACATCACCCAGGATGGGAAATCTCTCCTGCGAGGACCAACGTCTAAGCATAGACTTTACCATCAAGAGGAATCTTGGAAATAGTCTAGGAAGCTAGGGATATTAGATGCCTCAGTGACTTCAATGAAGAATCATATTTCAGGGCTGGGAATATGGCCTAGTGGCAAGAGTGCTTGCCTCCTACACATGAAGGTCTCGGTTCGATTCCCCAGCACCACATATATGGAAAATGGCCAGAAGGGGCGCTGTGGCTCAAGTGGCAGAGTGCTAGCCTTGAGCGGGAAGAAGCCAGGGACAGTGCTCAGGCCCTGAGTCCAAGGCCCAGGACTGGCCAAAAAAAAAAAAAAAAAATCATATTTCAGGATTTATGACCAAAGCCACAGGCCTCTTCATCAGCGTTCAAGGGCAAAGGCATTCAAGGAGCCCCAGGCTGCAAAGGGGCTGGGGTTGGAGAGGTTCAAAGAAAACAGAGGTTGCCTAGGAAGGTTACAGAATTCATTTTTTGGTGAATGGCTGCTTTCAAAAAGAGCCCCTCAAGTAGGACTAGATGAAGAGATGAGAAGTTAGACCACAGCACCTCTAATAGCAAATACTAGTCGGGACTGATAGCTCATGGCTTAGCTACTCAGGAGGCCGAGATCTGAGGATCAGAGTTCAAAGTCAGCCTGGGCAGGAAAGTCTGTGAGACACTCATCTCCAATTCACCACTGAAAATCCAGAAATGGAGCTGTGGCTCAAGTAGTAGAACATTATACTTGAGCAGAAAACGCTAGGGGAGAGTAAGAGGCTCTGAGTTCAAGCCCCAGTACTGTCACTGGATGGATGGATGGATAATGGATGGATAATGGATGGATGGATGGATGGAGGATGGATGGAGGATGGATAATGGATGGATGGATAATGGATGATGGATGATGGATGGATGGATGGATGATGGATAGATGGATAGATGATGGGTAGATGGATGATGGATGGATGGATGATGGATGGATGATGATGGATGGATGGATGATGCTTTGGAGCCTTTGTTTTCTTTGCATACTGCCTGGTAAGACTGCCTGCTAGGATACCTTGCCCTCCATAGAGCAAGGGGACATGAGGTTCCCCAAGGCCGGTGAACCAGAGTCCTGAAATGGAATCAGAATCTTAAGCATTAACAAAAAGACTGAAAATAGTGTATCTAATCTAGCAGCAGTGGCTAAAATGATCTCATGATTTCCTCATACCTATATCAGTAGATCTTCCCTAATTTTTGTCCTTTGAGAGTTCCCCCTCCCCACCCAAACCCAGACCAGTGATCATCTCCTCAGTCATTTTCCTCATGCTTAAGAGCACCTCAGTTAACCAAGTATACCTGTAATCCCACCCTACTCTAGAGTAGGAGATTCACGGTCTGAGGTCAGTGAAGAAATACAAGATGCAATCTGAAAAATAACTAAAGCAAAAAGGGCTGGGGGGGGGGGGTGCTAGGAATATGGCCGAGTGGCAAGAGTGCTTGCCTCGTATACATGAAGCCCTAGGTTTGATTCCCCAGCACCACATATATCGAAAATGGCCAGAAGTGGCGCTGTGGCTCTAGTGGCAGAGTGCTAGCCTTGAGCAAAAAAGAAGCCAGGGACAGTGCTCAGACCCTGAGTTCAAACCCCAGGACTGGCAAAAAAAAAAAAAAAAAGGACTGGAGGGCTGGAGATGTAGCTCAAGTGGAGTGCCAACATCGCAAGTGTGAGGTCCTGAGTTCAAATCCCAGTTCCAGTAGAAAGAGAGAGAGAGAGAGAGAGAGAAGGAAGGAAGGAAGGAAGGAAGGAAGGAAGGAAGGAAGGAAGGAAGGAAGGAAGGAAGGGAGGGAGGGAGGGAGGGAGGGAGGGAGGGAGAGGGAGCGAGGGAGGGAGGGAGGGAAGGAGGGAGGAAGAGCTTTCATTAGTTTCTGGGTTTTTTTCCCAACCAAATCACTGTTGACTGGGTACATCTCTCTGGTCTACAAGAAGATGTGGCCCAGGAGGAAAGATTCAGGGCTCCCTACCCCATGCTCCCCAACCTAGGCAGGAAGTCTTACCAGCTGGAACCCCACCACCTTCTTGGACTCGTGGACGTGAATGACATTGGAAGCCTTGTGGATGATGTTTCCACTGATCTTCCGCTTGCGGCCGGTGACAAAGTCCCTGGCCTTGTCCTTCTCGTGCTCATTGAAGACAAGCAGAGGGATCCGGTTGAGGAACTTGGGTGGGCCACCCTCCCAGGCTGAGCTTGGGGCCCCTGCTTCTCGGCGCCTCCGATGCTTCACCTCTTCAAAGCCATACAAGGACTTCAAGGCGGCTTCAGTCTCTCTTTCCAGATCGGCCAGCAGGTCATGCACAACGCTGTACCTGGGTGGGTGGGAGGCGGCGTCAGGGAAGGGGGGGCCTGCTCCACGTCTCTGTCCACCAAGGCCTTGCTCCCTTGGTCCCTTGCTTGCTACTTGCCTGGTGCAAAACCTCTCCACCAGGAAAAGCCCATGAGTGACACTGGAGTGACTTCCTGCGGCTTCACCCTTGCCACTGACACCCACTTGCCCCTGGGGGTGTGTTCATGAGCTCACCCCAACTAGCCTTTCTGGCGGGGTGAGTGTTGGGTACCTCCCATACGCCAGCCAGGGTGAAGCCAAGGAAATAATTGCTAAACAAGAGTCTACTCAGGGCCTAGGCGCCATCTCTCCCCACGGTGCTCAGCCTCCTGGGGGCTCTCCCCAGTCTGTGCTGGGGTGAGGGGCTGACGGGGACCCGGACAACCAGTAATACAGAGCTCACTGGATATCACACCTAAAACCTCCTAAAACTCACGTTACACATGCACAACATCCCATACTGATTGCTGTAAGTCTCAGGGCCAAACTACCAGTGTCTGTGTTCTTCATGTTGGCTCAGCTTTCGTGACTGACCTGCAGCAGATCACTTAACCCTTGCATGTCTGTTCCCCAGTTTGCTCCTTGGTAAAGTGAGATTATTGGGAAGTTTCAGACAAATACAAGTATTCCTGCATCTGTATAATTAGATGACCATGATTATTGTGTACAGTAGTGTGATTATGTGTGTTAACAGTTCATTCTGCACAATTTATCAGGGCAAAGACCGTGGATTGTTTAGGTCTCTGTCTGAGAACCTAGCACGCAGTACATGATGAAGATATTGAGGGCCTGGTTTATGGGAGAAGAAATGGAAGGAAAGAAGGAAGGAAGGAAGGGAGGGAGGGAGGGAGGGAGGGAGGGAGGGAGGGAGGGAGGGAGGGAGGGAAGAAAGAAAAGGGAGGAAGGGGAGAAAGGAGGGAAAAAAGAAGGGAAAGAAAAACTTCTGAGGTAGAAGAAGAGTATTAGAAACTAGGTGCCAGAGACTCACACCTGTAATCCTAGCTACTCTGGATGCTGAGACCTAGAATATCATGTTTTTGTTTTTTTTGTTTTTTGTCAGTCATGGGGCTTGAATGCTGGGCCTGGGCGCTGTCCCTGAGCTCTTCAGCTCAAAGCTAGCACTCTACCAGTTGAGCCACAACAACACTTCCCGTTTTCTGAGTGGTTCATTGGAGATAAGAGTCTCATGGACTTTTCTGCCTGGGCTGGCTTTGAACCACAATCCTCAGATTTCAGCCTCCTGAGTAGCTAGGAAGACAGGCATGAGCCCCCAGCACCGGAAGAAGATCATGCTTTGAAGCCAGCCTGGGTAGAAAAGTTCTTGAGACTCTATCTCTAATTAACCAGCCAAAACCAGGACTGGGGGAGAATGATTCAAGTGGTAGAGCACCAGCCATGAAGCCACCTAAGCTAGTGTGAGGCTCTGAGTTCAAGTCCAGGTACTACCTAACAAAGTGAGCCCTAAGGACTTGGGACATAGCTTAGTGGGAGAGCACCTGCCAAACATGAAAGCCATGGGCTTGATTCCCAGCACTGAAAAAGAAAGAAAGAAAAAGAAAGAAAGAAAGAAAGAAAGAAAGAAAGAAAGAAAGAAAGAAAGAAAGAAAGAAGAAGGAAGGAAGGAAGGAAGAAGGAAAGAAAGAAAGAAAGAAAGAAAGAAAGAAAGAAAGAAAGAAAGAAAGAAAGAAAGAAAGAAAGAAAGAAAGAAAGAAGGAAGGAAAGAAAAGGAGAGGTGGGAGGGAGGGGAGGGAGAGACAGGGATGTGGGAGAGAGGGAGAGAGAATGAGTCTTAGATGGGAGTTTAGTTTGGAGATTGGCCACCAACTCATTGGTGATTCTGAACAGGTGAGTTTCTTGGGATAATTTGGTCATCTTCCCGCATTTCTCCTTTCTCTCTGCCCTGCCTCCGGCTTAGACAAGAGTCTGGTGGCCTGCCTCCAAGCTGGCTTTTCCATAATCCAGAGGACTGGTGACCCACTTAGAACAGGTCCTGCAACTGACAGCAGGGCCACATCAAGGTCTGGTCCAACCTAGAATTCGATCATCCCAACTAGTGGGGATGAGCTGGCTCTGGTTCAGGGAAGCTAAGATGCTTCTAGAAGTCACCTGATTGTCCCTTCTAGGGAAGAGTGAGGATGGCAAGTGGAGAGGAATGGCTTGGTTGGCTCTGTGTGAACATTTAGAGGGTAGGGAGTGTTCTAGTTCATTCCAGGCCCAATCTCTAGGCAAAACTGGTCTGTGTATCTTCCTGGACTTGCCTTCCCTGAGCTGGCCCGTCCTAGCAAGAACCTGATGGGCTAAAACTATGTACAGATCTACCGAAGGGGAAGGGCAGTTTAGCAGTATTGATGAGGACTGCCACACTTCTTTTGTTTTTGTTTTTATTTTATTTGGAGGGGGGCTGGTCATGGGGTTTGAATCCAGAGCCTGGGTGCTATCCCTTAGCCTTTTTGTTCAAGGCTGGCTCCACCACTTCAGCCACAACTCCATTCCAGCTTTGTAGTGTTTGACAGGAGGTAAGAATCTCATAGGCTTTCCTGCCTGGCCTAGCTTTGAACCTCGATCCTTAGATCTCAGCCTCCTGAGTAGTTAGGATTACAGGTGTGAGCCACCAGGGCCTGGTTAGGACTTCCAGTTCCTTCCTTCCTTCCTTCCTTCCTTCCTTCCTTCCTTCCTTCCTTCCTTCCTTCCTTCCTTCCTTCCTTCCTTCCTCCCTCCCTCCCTCCCTCCCTCCCTCCCTCCCTCCCTCCCTTCCTTTCTTTCTTTCTCCAGTCCTGGGGCTTGAACTCAGGGCTTAGGCGCTGTCCCTGACTTGAGCCCGGCATCACTTCTGGCTTTTTCTGTTTATGTGGTACTGAGGAATGGAACCCAGGGCTTCATGCATGCTAGACAAGAACTCTACCACTAGGCCACATACCCAGCCACTATGACTTCCAGTTTCTACATAGCATGTTTTCAAGCTGGCCTGAGCTTTCTGATGATGGGACCCCAGGTCCGGGAAAGAGCTTGGCATCTGGGGGAGGCGGGCTTGCTCTCACCCGGATCCTGCCGCTCCCTCTTACTTGTAAGGGTTGATATTGCAGATGGTGACGGCGGGGAAGTCCAGCTTCTGGAAGTGGACTTTGATGGAGACGGAGACGGTGTAGAAAGAGAACACGAGGAGGGCACACTGCCAGATAATGAGAGCCACGGCTGTGAGCGTGAACACAATCCAGAGCAGGCGGCGCAGGCGGCCCCGGGACACCACGATTCGGCGGCAGCCATGGGTATTGGTGTTCATACAGTACCAGTGCATCAGGTCTTTGATGGTGGGGGCCTGGGGACCTCTCACGGGCAGATTCTTCTTGATTTTGGCTTTGATCTTCTCTCCGGGAGCCATGGAGGTCAGGATGGGACTTAGACACGCTCAGTGTGCTGCAGAGACAGAAGAGAAAAACAGGTGAGCTCCTTCCCTGTGCCTCGCCAGCAGATCCCCGGAGGCTGGGACCTGGGAAACCAGACCGTATATCCTTCAAGGCCACCTCCCTCTTTTCTCAGGCCTTGGCCCCTTCTCCAGGATATTTATTTTTGGCCACAGGCTGCCAGAGAAGCTGCCTCCTCCTCTTGCAGCCCCAGGCTTGGCACTGGGGGAGTTGGAGTGTGGAACTTGTCAATACTGGCTAGACTGGCTGCAGAACCTTTTCCCAGATGGCTAGGTCAAGAGCTCTGAGTGCCACCAGCTAGCACCAATCCTGTCAGGAAGGGGTACACTCAGAGTTGGGCACTGGCCAGACACTGGTGGCTCAGGCCTTTAATCCTAGCTGCTGAGGAGGCTGAGATCAAAGCCAACCCAGGCAAGAAAGTCCATGAGACTCTATCTTCAATGAACCACCAGAAGTAGAGCTGTGGTTCAAAGTGGTAGAGTGTGCTAGTTTTGAGCAAAAAGTCTCAGGGACAAAGCCCAAGTGCTGAGTTCAAGCCCCAGGACTGACCAAAAAAAAAAAAGGGGGTGGGGGAAGGGAGGAAGTGGTGCTGTGGCTCAACTGGCAGAGTGCTAGTTTTGAGCTGAAGAGTTCAGGGACAGCGCCCAGGCCCAGAGTTCAAACCCCACGACCGGAAAAACAAAACACACAACAAAAAGGAAGAGGTACAGTAACCTATGGCTTCGTACTTTTTATCACCCCCTGCACACACACACCCTTAGCCCTACCCTCCTGGAAGCCTATCTCATCATGGCCCCTGGTGCCTAGCTCTGAGTCCAGTTTTCAGCTAAGTGTCAACATACAGAACCCCAGCAGTAGGTCATGTTCTTGGGCTTTGGGCCCCCACGCCCTTTCCCCTGCTGCTTTCCTGTAAATGAAATGAGCTTGGTTTCATTTCATAGTCAAGCTCCAAGTACATCAAGCACACAAACTCTGGAATATTCCCCAGCCATTGAGCCCTATTTCCTTGATGTTAAGATACCATTAATTGAGCTGGGTGCTGGTGGCTCACACCTGTCATCCTTGCCTCAGGAGGCTGAGATCTGAGGATTGTGTTTTCAAGCCAGTCTGGGCAAGAAAGTCCCAAAGACTCTTATCTCCAAGTAACCAGCAAAAGACTAGAAATGGAACTGTGGTTCAAATAGGAGAATGACAGCGCTGAGTTCAAGCCCCAGTACTGACACCAACAAACTAAAACAAAACCCGTTAATTTAGGGAAAAGCATTCTGGTTTAATAACAGCTTTCAGGAAGTATATTGGAAGCTAGTGACTGCATTAATCCCTTTCTAGGGTGCACCTCAGCTATAGAACCTTTGCAGTAGGAGATAATAGTCATTTTAGAAATGAACAAACTTGGCCCGGTGCTGGTGGCTCACACCTATAATCCTAACTACTGAGAAAGCAGAGACCTAAGGATTGCAGTTTGATGCCAGCTCAGACAGAAAAGATCCCATGAGACTCTGATCTTCAATTAACCACACAAAAACCCAAAGTGGAGCTGTGGTTCAAGTGGTAGAGAGCTATCCTTGAGCAAAAAGAAACACTGGAACAGAGCCCAAGCCCAGAGTACAAGCCCCAGGACCAGCAAAAAAGAAAGAACAGAAGAAAAGCAAAAGGAAGGAAGGAAGGAAGGAAGGAAGGAAGGAAGGAAGGAAGGAAGGAAACGAATTGACTTGCTGGGTGCTGGTGGCTCATGCTTGTCATCATAGCTACTCGAGGCTGAGATCTGAGGATCACAGTTCAAATCCAAGCCAGGAAGGTAAGTCCATGAGACTCTTATCTCCAATGAATCACCAGAAAACCGAAAATGGAGCTGTGGCTCAATGTGGTAGAGCACTAGCCTTGAGCAAAAAAGCTCAGGGACAGAGCCCAGCCCCTTAGTTCAAGCCCCATGATGGACAAAACAAAAAAGAAATGAATAAAATTACTATATAATGTATACAAATAGTCATATACACACATATGTATGTATACATATGTATATACACATATATAGGTATAGCATATATAGCTGTATGTCATGTATATGCCCCTCTGGCTCGTGGATACACATCTCTCTCTATAAATGATGTACACCATCGATGTGCCTCTGGGGCCAGGCTGACCCCACCGTGAGGCTGGTGTACTGTCATCATCTCCCTATTGCAGGGGAGGAAAATGAGCTCCAGGCTTGTGCTACAGCCTTCTGCTGGTTCCCAGAGGAGCTGATCAGAGCCCTTTAGTGTTAGGCATGAGGTAGATGTCTTTGAGGGGTCTTCTCTTGTCTGGCCAGCCCCCTCAGCACACTAACAGTACCTGGGATTAAACAGAGGAGGAAGATACAGACATGGAGGGGGAAAGAGTGAACAAAGGCAGCAGTGGTGCTTGCTGGACACAATGTGGAAAATGAACTGTATAATTTGTGGGTGGGGATGGGGGGAAAAAAGGAGAGAGAAAGGGAAGGAGTGACATTGTCCAAAAAGAAATGTACTCTTTTCCTGACTTATACAACTGTCACCCCTCTGTACATCACCTTTTTTTGTTTTTGTTTTGCCAGTCCTAGGGCTTGAACTCAGAGCCTGAGCACTGTCCCTGGCTTCTTTTTGCTCAAGGCTAGCACTCTGCCACTTGAGCCTCAGTGCCACATCTGGCCTTTTCTATATATGTGGTGCTGAGGAATCGAACCCAAGGCTTCATGTACACGAGGCAAGCACTTTTGCCACTAGGCCATATTCCCAGCCCTGTATATCACCTTTATAAGGGCAACAAAAATGTTGTATTAAAGGGGAGGAAAGATTGATTTCCAAACTCTGAATTAAAATGCGAGCTCTGCCCTATCCGCCTTCTCTCCCACAGCCGCCAAGATCAACTTGGCTGTACTTCTGCTTTAGACTACAACATGTACAGCATGGCCCCCATGCCCTTGGGCAAGGAGTGGGGTGTTTGGGACAAGGGCTTTGATGTGCCCAAAATTATTTCTATCTTTTGGCGCCAACAATGGGACTTGAACTCAGGGCCTGGGCAGTGTCCTTGGACTGTTTTTGCTCAAGTCTGGCACTCTACCACTTGAGCCGTGGCTCCACTTCCAGCTTTTTGCTGGTTAATTGGCGATTAAGAGTCACGTACTCTTCTGTTCTGGGTGGCTTTGATCTGTGATCCTCAGATCTCAGCCTCCTGAGTAACTAGGATGACAGTACAAGCCACCTGCAGCAGGATGCCAAAATTCTTTAAGCAAGTTCTAGGCTTGTGGAATTATTTAGAATGTGGTTCGGAGGGGTAACACTGGGGAGGGAATGCTTTCAGGTTTATGATGAAAAGGAACAGGCAGGAGATGTCCAGAAAGAGCCAAAATACTCTATAGAAAAATGATTTTTTTTTCTCATCCTTGACCTTCAAAATTATGCATTTAGTTGCCTCTTGGCAAGAGGAACAGAAGTCATTTTGTTTTAGCCTTCTAAATATTGCCTATCCCTAACCCCCCCAAAATTAGCAAGAATTAGTGTTTGTTATTACAACCTAAGTCTGGGTTCAACTTCCTGTATAAAATCGCTACCCCCGGAGGCTTCCTCCTTTGGTCAGCAGCTGAGATTCTGGAAGCTTCTGTCTTGAACTCTCTTCTTACTGAAGACAGTTCCTGGGGTTCCCTGCCCTTAGTCCCTTCCCTGGGACGGAATCTGACCCCTGTGGGTCAACCAGCCACAAGGGGAAGCAGAGTTCCACACAGCAACACTGTGCCTCAGATCAAGCAAGTGTGCAGCTTTGCTGTGGGATTGATAACTCCCACCCAAAACCCAGTCTTCTCAAATGCTCTGCAGTCTTTCAAATGCTTTGCCTCATTTAACCCTCCCAAGTTAGCACCGCCACTACTTCCTCCATTACAAAAACGCCGCACAGGTACGTGGAGGTAAAGCTGGCCCAAGGTCCCATGCAAAAGTGCCCGGGCTGAGATTTGAAACTCAGGACCCATCTTCTTTTCTCCACTAGCTATGCTGCTCCCCAAATGACAGTAACTGTCAACCACTCGGACAGCAATGAGCATACCTTCTTGCTCAACACCTAATCCAGTCCTCACTGCCAATGCATTTCAATAACAATCATGGTGGTCTCCATTCCACCAAAGAGGGACACTGAGGGGCAGAAAGATCAGAGGTGATTTGCCCAGCCTCATGCGGGGAGAAGGGACTCGAAGGACTCTTGGGAATTTCCAGGACCCCTGGGATTCATCACGACCCTGCCTGTCTCCTGCACGCCCCCCTGCACTCCCTGAACCCCCGCGCAGGGGCTGGGAGAAGGAGGGGTTCTCCACGAGGCCGAGGACCGACCGGCCCCGGGCCCGCGCCCCTGGGACCTGCGCCCCTCCCGCCGGCGAGAGTCCGGCCAGCCTGCTTCAAGTGTTTACTTCTGTGTTGTTCTTCAGCAAGTCACCCCCAAAGCAAGCATTCCAGAGGGAGGAGGAAAGCAGAGTATCGGTCAGGTCCACGCGCCTCCCCGGGGCGGGGAGCGCGGCTGCGGGGCGCGGGGAGGCCGGGCGCCCCGGGGGGCCCCGGCCGCGGATCGGTGTCCCCGGGGCCTGTGCGTCAGCTCTGCCCCGGGCCGCACCTGAGCGGTGGACCCCCGCCACCCCGCCACGGCGCACCCCGGCCGCCCGCCGCTCGCTGCGCCCCGCGGCCCGCGGTGCCCGAACCCCGACCCGACCCCGCCGAGCTCACCTCGGAATGCCGGGGCTCCCGTGCGCGCGCGGTGGGCGATCAGTCGGCCGGGGTTCGCTGCTCCTCTGCTGACCTCTCGGCTCAAGCATCCCTGGGCAGTGCCGGGCCCCGAGCTCTTGTGGGCCGGGCGCGGGCCCCGCCTCTCCATCGCCCCGCCCCCTGGGCCCGCCCTCACCTGCCCAGGTGAGCGCACTCCTCCCCCTGTCCCGCAGCGCGCAGGCGGCGGGAGCGCGACTCCACAGCGCCACCTGCCGTCGCCAGGCCGCTCCGCGCCCGGGCCCGCTCCCGCCGCTGGTCCGCGTGGCTCTGCTGCCGCCCCGCGGCCGCCCGGTGCCCTGCACTGCCGCCCTGCCCGAGCAGCGCGCAGCGCCGCCTGCCGCCGGGTCGCTGACCCAGACAGAAGACCTGAGGTCCCAGCATACGCGCGCGCGCGCGCGCACTCACACGCGCACGCACACGCATAGGCACGCGCACACATACACGCACACGCGCGCGCACACACCTCCTTTTTGCAGCGGGAACTCCAGTTGGCCACGTGCTGGTGGCTCACCCTGTGATCTTAGCCATTCAGCAGGCTGAGAGATGAGGATCACAGTTCAAAGCCAGCCTGGGGCAGGAAAGTCCATGAGATTCGTATCTTCAATTAACCATCAAAAGGCCTGAAGTGGAGCTGTGTGGCTCAAGTGGTAGAGTGCCACCCTTGAACAACAACAACAACAAAAATCTAAGGAATAGTACCCAGGCCTTAAGTTCAAGACCCAGTACTAGCACAAAAGGAACACACACACACACACACACACACACACACACACACACACACATTTGAGCTTCATAGTTTGCCTACTCTTCTTGCCTTCTTGGCACATGCAGATGATAATTGCTTAGTGAAATGCTTTGATTTCTTGACTTCTCTGATGTATAACCTTTGCTACAATTTACCCAGAACTTTTTGCAATAACTGTGCAAAGTTTCTGGATTTTTCAGGATGAGTTTTGGGGCTTAGATTCTCAGGATGCTAATACCAGAAATAGCTGCCAGGCATCGATGGCTCATGCTTGTAATCCTAGCTGCTTGGGAGGCTGAGATCTGAGGGTTGCAGTTCAAAGCCATGCCGGACAGAAAGCCTATAGGACTCAAATCCAGCTAACCAGCAATAATGCAGGAAGCTGAGCTGTGGTTTACTGATAAAGAAGCCAAGGGAAGCATGGGGTCTGGAATTCTAGTCCTAGGACTAGCACAAGAAAGAATGAAAAGTGGGGGTGGGGGGAGCCAAGGGCTGATGGCTTATGCCTTAATCCTAGCTTTTCAGGAGACTGATATTTGAGGATCATGGTTCAAAGCCAGCCTGGACAGGAAAGTCCATGAGACTTTTATCTCCAATTAAACATCAGAAAACCAGAAGCTCAAAAAACTTTGAGCTGTGACTAAAAGTGATAGAATGATGGCCGAGAGTGAAAAAGTTCAGGGACAGTGCCCAGGCCCTGAGTTCAAGCCCCAGGACCAACCAAAAAAAAAAAAGACAAAAAAAAAAAAGAAAGGAATGAAGAAGGAAAGAAGGAAGGAAAGAAGGAAGGAAGGAAGGAAGGAAAGAAGGAAGGAAGGAAGGAAGGATAGGCAGATCTTCAATGTTCTAAGTAGTCCTAGGAGATCTGAAAATGTCTAAAATGGTTTGAGGATTTGATGCATCTAAAATAAGTGATTAAGTTTAAGTTGGGAAGTCAGTATGGATAAGTAAGCTTCCTTCCAGGCCTTTTCCAGAATCCCTGTGACTCTAAAATGTTACCTTAATTCTTGTGGATGTCATTTGCTCATGGATTCCTTCTCTCTCTCTCTCTCTCTCTCTCTCTCTCTCTCTCTCTCTCTCTCTCTCTCTCTCTCTCTCTCTCTCCCTCCTCTCCCTCCCTCTCTCTCCTCTCCCAATACTGGGGCTTGAACTCAGGGCCTGGGTGCTATCTTTTAACTTTTTTACTCAAGGCTGGTGCTCTACCCCTTGAGCCACACCTCCACTTCTGGCTTTTTGGTTCTTCATTAAGATTCTTACAGACTTTCCTACCCAGGCTGGCTTTGAACAGAAGTTCTCGGAACTCAGCCTCCTGAGTAGCTAAGATTGCAGGTGTGAACCACCGATCCCTGGCTTTGACTCAGTCTCTTTTGGAAGCATCCCATCCTTGCCCACGGGAAGTCGGAACCCGGGACTTCAGATTCATTTGGGTGACATTCCCGTCCCTTCTCCCGCATCGCCTCGCAGCGAGCCGGCTTCCGGCGATCAGCACCGTGGACAGCAACCGCGAACCTGCAGGGT
Source organism: Perognathus longimembris pacificus (assembly GCF_023159225.1). Taxonomy (NCBI): domain Eukaryota; kingdom Metazoa; phylum Chordata; class Mammalia; order Rodentia; family Heteromyidae; genus Perognathus; species Perognathus longimembris. Next base: position 2,786,484 of record NC_063183.1, on the reverse strand, counting down.
TTCTCCCTTGCGCAGGACAGTAGGTTTCCCTCGTAGGTCTCCCTCTAATGGGAGCAGAATGCTCATGTTCCAGAAAACAGCATATGAGTTTGGGGTGCATTCAGTGAGAAGGATCAAGGAGTGAGAGAAGCATGCTCGGTCCAGCCTGTGCAGTCAGTGGGGACGAAAGTTCAAGGTCAGAATGCCTCAGAACTGGAAATTCAGTCAATTCCTGCTACCCATGGTAGTTAGGTTCTAGAAAGATGCTACAGACACTGACTTTACTAGTACCGAACCTCTGATTATAATAATTTTTTTCCTTTAAGCTTTTTCTATTGTTATTATAAAGGTGATGTACAGAGGGGTCACGTTACATAAGGTGATCCGTGTACAACATTGTTTGGGTGCCAGTACTGGGGCTTGAACTTGGGGCGTAGGCACTCCTACCTTTTTCTTTCAAAGCTGGTGCTTTACCACCTGAACTACATTTCCATTTCTAGCTTTTTACTGGTGGAGGTAATATCCTCATGGACTTTCCTGCCTGGGCTGACTTTAAGCCTGATCCTCAGATCTCAGCCATGTGAGTAGTTAGGATTACAGATGTGAGCCACTGGTGCCTGGCTTCATAAATAACTGATTGTTTGTGTATTTCTGTTGAAGACCTCCTTAGTTAACAGAGAGATGATCTGTTAACACTGAACTCATGACCCATACATAACATGAAAACTCATGTCTGAATGAAGTCCAGCTAACACCTATTTTCTCAGTAAGGAATGGCTTTGACTACTAGAAACATTTCAACACTATTCATGAGAGTTATTGTGAATAGAACACTCACCCACAAAAGGACAAAAATGAGGAGAAATGTGCCACTAAAGAGAGTGCAGAGCAGGGATACTGGTTTGTATCCTTGCTGAAACAAGAAAGCACAATTATGCCAGGTGTAGTGACACACACTTGTAATCCCAGCCACTTGGAAAGCTGAAGAATGCCGATATTCATGGCCAGTCCTTGGCAAAAGTACATGATGTTGTCTGAAAAAACGACTAAAGCAAAAATGGCTGGGCATGTGTGGCTCAACTGGTAGGGCAATAACAGAATTCAAACTCTACTACTACATATATGTGGTGTGTGTATGTATATACACACTACATGTATATGTACCATCACTATATATGTATATCATATACATATATGTATATATGTGTGTATATACACATATATCTATATTTCTCCAGTCATTTGACCTTATTTGAGGTCAGTTGTAGATGCATATTGGGCAAATCAGGTCATAAGAATAGCCATAAAAACAACTCAAGTATAGATTTGGGGGTCAGAAATAATTTTCAGTGATCAGATGAATTTGCAACCATAAAATTTGTGAATGAAGTTGATTCTCCCTGAGTTTCTTTGCTCAAGTCTAGCACTCTACCACTTGAGCCACAGCTCCATTTCTGGCTTTTTTTTGGGGGGGTAAGGTTAATTGGAGATAAGAGTCTCACACTTTCCTGCCTACATTAGCTTCAAACCCAGGTCCTCAGATTCCAGCCTCCTGAGTAGCCAGAATTACAGGTGGAAACCATGGGTGCCCCCGCTTGATTTTAATTGTTTAAAAAGTATATTGGCTTGTTTCAGGGCCTATTCCAGGCCCCTTCCAAAGCCCTGCATGGCTTACCACCCCTGAAATAGTTACCACGCTAACGCACATTCTACTTTTGTAGTGTAGGGAATTCTCACCTCTGTCCTGCTACACCGGGGTCCTTGCAGTGTGTCAGACACAGCCTTGTCTCAACGCCTTTGCATTTGAGCTCCCTCTTCCTGCAGTGCCATTTCTCCTAATTTTTATCAGCTTCCTACCTCACTTCTCTCCAGTCTTTGCTCTGGTGTCCTCTTCTGAACATGTCTCCCACTACTGGACTATCTGAGCCTTCAGTGCTCTCAGTGTAAGTTTTCAGTATAGAGGTCATATATGTTTCCTCTTTCTTATTCCCTCCCTCCCTCCCTCCCTTCTTTTCTTCCCAGTATGAGGCTTGAACTCATAGCCTTACACTCTTCCTTGGTTTTTGCATTCACAGCTGGCACTCTGCCACTGGAGCCATGCCTCCAATCTGGCTTTTTGCTGGTTAATTGGGGATGGAATCTAGCAGACTTTTCTGCACAGACTGGTTTCAAACCATGATCCTCCAGTTTTCAGTCTCTTGAGTAGCTAGGATCACTGGTGTGATTACCAGTAACTGATTACGGAGGAGCACATTCAGAACATAGCATTTCCCAAATGAGTTGCTACCCTCCTCTTCTGTGTCTCTATCACAATGCCCACATGTTATGGTGTGATTTGTTAGCTGACATCACTTCCCTCACTCCCGGTTTTCCCCTCCCATTCCCAACCACAAGTTGTCCGGTTCATTTTGAACACAGTGTCCAGTGAGCACCACGGCTGCGTTTGTTCATAGTATGCCTGTTTCCTAGATTAGCTTCCCAGAACTAGATGCTGAGATGCTTTACCTGTAAGTGATTTACTAAGGAAGACTTCTCAGAAGAGATTGCTAAGGGCTATTGCAAAGGTCTGCTTTCCATTACTGTAAGAAAAATACTTGAGACACTCTACTTAAATCGAGGAAAGGGTTTCTTTGTTTGGTATTGTTCTTGTTTCACTTTGGCTCAGAGTTTTGCTGATTTTAATTTCTGGCTGGTTGGCTTTGTGCATTGGGATCAGCAGTCCACGCCCTGTGCTGGGGTAGACCCTTCAGACTCACTCTTAGGCCCCAACCTCTTCCTTAAAGGGTCCAACACCTTCCAACAATGCCAAGACCAAGCTTTGAACTCACCGGTCCTTTGGGAGATGCTCCAGATTTATGCTAGCCCAAGGTGAACAGAAGCAGGTCAAGGGAGAAATGGAGTTCACAGCGATGGAATTGGGGATGAGGTCCCAGCATGGTGCCTTCGGCCAGCCACGCAGGGAACTCTGCTGTACATGCTGCCCCTGCCATGACTGGAGGTGAGGGGTTGGCCTGCAGACCTCTGCACTCCACAAGTCATCCACTAAGAGCTGCCCAGGAGCAAAGCTCACAGTGGAGGACTCATCCGAACAAAGACAGAAGGCACCACAGGGTGCTAGTGGAGCCCCATATATGGTGGGCTGCTACCCTGAGGCTCAGTGGAGCATAACAGAGATAGGGCAGGGCGGGCCAACATCACACAGGAGGGTCTCCAATGGAGGCGTGTGTTTATCTCACTTCTGTAACTCCCTCTTCACCCCAGAGAAATAGAATAATGATGTGGTATTTCTTTGTAGGAGTTCATTGCTGAATTAGAATATCTGGGTCACTGGGCACCAGTGGCTCATGCTTGTGATCCTAGCTACTCAGGAGGTTCAAAGACAGCTGGGGCAGAAAAGCTCAGGAGACTGTTATCTCCAATAAACTACTTAGAAATAACTGGAAGCGTGCTGTGGCTCAAGTGGTAGAGTGGTAGCCTTGAGCAAACAAAAGCTCAGGCACAGCACCCAGGCCCTGAGTTCAAGCCCTAGGACTGGCAGAAGAAAGAAAGAGAGAGAGAGAGAGAGAGAGAGAGAGAGAGAGAGAGAGAGAGAGAGAGAGGAAGGAAGGAAGGAAGGAGGAAATAAAGAGAAAAGAAGAAAGAAAGAATATCTGGGTCATTTCAAAGAACAGATACCTCATCAAACTGAGACTAAATTTCACATATATAGTATGTACTTGTTACATTATATATTAAATATTATATATTTGTTACATTTTATATGTTATGTGTGATCTCTAAAAATACATCATTTAAACCAGGAGCCAGTGGCTCACTTCTGGAAGTCTAGCTACTCAGGAGGCTGAGATCTGAGGATCTCAGTTCAAAGCAAGCTGGGGCAGAGAAATCCATGACACTCTTATCTCCAATTGATCACAGAAAAAGCTGAAAGTGATACTGTGGCTCAAGTGGTAGAGCAGTAGCCTTAAGCAAAAAGGAGCTCAAGCTCAGAGTTCAAGCCTCAGGACTGGCAAAAAAAAATTATTTAGATTATTTCAGAACATAAAGAAAATAGGGAAACATCACTCTTATTTGTTTATTTATTTATTTATAGATTGATTGTTGACTATAGTAGGGCTTTGAACTCCCAGCCTTGCATTCTTACTTTTTCAATTCATGGCTGGCACTCTACCATTTGAACCACAGCTGCTAGTTTTTTGTTGCTTATTTGGAGTCCCTCAGATTTGTCTGCCTGGGCTGGCCTTAAACCTTGATTCTCATCTCATTCTCCTAAGTAGCTAGGATTATGGGTGTGAGCCACTGATACCTGGCTCAAGGATTTATTTACTTATTTTTAGTTGGTCATGGGCATGAACTTGGGGCTTGTGGGCTGTCCCTGAGCCTCTTCGTGCTCAAGGCTAGTGCTCTTCCATTTTGAGCCACAGTGCCACTTTTGGTTTTTGGAGTAGTTAATTGGAGATAAGAATCTCATGGACTTTTCTGCCTGGGCTGGCTTCGAACTGCAATCCTCAGATCTCAGTGTCCTGAGTAGCTAGGATTGCAGGCGTGAGCCACTGGCACCCAACTAAGGATTTTTTTTTTTGCCAGTCCTGGGGCTTGAACTCAGGGCCTGAGCACTGTCCTTGGCTTCGTTTTGCTCAATTCTAGCACTCTACCACTGGAGCCACAGCCCCACTTCTGGCTTTTTCTGTTTATGTGGTACTGAGGTATTGAACCCAGGGCTCTATGTGTGCTAGGGAAGCACTCTACCACTAGGCCACATTCCCAGCCCTGAGAATGATGTCTTAAGCATGATATTCTGGAGGAGGAGCAGGGGCCTAACTGTGTGCAATCTTCCCACTTCCCTCTTTTTTTTCCTGTGGTGCTAGTCCTGAGGCTTGAACTCATGGCATAAGCCCTGTCTCTGAGCTATTTTGTTCGGGGATAGCACTCTACCACTTGAGTCACAGCTCCACTTCTAGCTTTTAGGTGGTTAATTGGAGATGAGAGTCTCAGAGACTTTCCTGCCTGAGCTGGCTTTGAACTTCGATCCTCAGATCTCAGCCTCCTAAGGAACTAGTATTACAGGTGTGAGCCACTGGCACCTGGCTCCCCCTTGCTTTTCCAAGTCTGCCTCTGAACACAGTGGTCCATTCTGAGGTGCTCCTTTCTGCTCAAGATAGTAAAAGTAGCCTGCACTGTTTACAAGAGCCTCTGCTGGGCACAGAGGTCAGAGGTGTCAAGGGGATGGCGCTCCTCTTTGTGGATGCCAAGAAAGGTATTTGAGAAAATCCAAGATCCATTTCTGATAACAACTCTTTCTGGAGGTAGACTAAATGGATACCACTTTAATGTGATAAATAATATATATCTCAAACCAAAAGCCAATGTCCTGCTTAATGGCGAAGCACAGGGCGTGTAGCAAATAACGTAGCTCTCCTCTCATTCCTGGCAAGGTGTAGGGCAAAACAGGCAAGACAAAGGAAGATATGCTATAACTCTGGTCAAAGAAGAAGCAAGGTTATCGCCTTGTGCATTGCTATGCATTCTTGAAAGAAATGAAGAGACTCCATGGGAAATTATGAGAAAGCACTGATCATTATCAAGAGGCCTGGCTCAAATATATGCATCACATTAGCAATGAGTACAATGTATAATGGCATAAAAATCCCCATTCAACTTATCAGCACTGAGTGAGACCCATGGAAGAACTTGGGTCTCCTCTGGTACCAGAATTTGAACTCAGGGACTCATGCTTGCTTGGGTTGCTTGTTCACAGAGGATGCTTTACCACTTGAGCCATGCCTCCAGCCTGGGTTTTTGCTTTTGCTGGTCCTTTTTGGAGATGCAGTCTTATGAATTTTTATCGGGCTGGCATTGAACTGCAATCCTCCAGATCTCAGTCTCTTGAGTAGCTAGGACTATAGGCATGAGTAAGCAGCAAACTGCTCTTTGTATGCTTTTTTTTTTTTTTAATGTGTGTGTGCCTGGGGCTTGAACTTAGAGTCTGGATATTGTCTTCAACTTTTTTGCTCAAGATTAGGGCTCTACCACTTGACCCACAATTCTGGCTTTTTGGTAGTTAACTGAAGATAAGAGTCTCATGGACTTTCCTGCCCATCTAACTTTGAACCACAATCCTCAGATCTCAGATTAGGTAAGATTATGTGCATGAGCCACCAGCACCTAACCCTTTGTATGATTTTTAACACATCTTTTTTTGTCAGATAACAGGACAAATATTGTGAGAGTGTCAATTTTCCCTGATCTATATTAATTAACCACAAAGGATGAGAAGATTTGAAAGAATAAACCAACAGTTAGTAATATTGACCTAGCCTATATTTCAATATAATCGAAACTAATAGTACTCTGGAATATGGAGACATATAGTAGGATAGAACATTTTTTGGTGTCTTTAACTTTTCATCAGCATGTATTTGTTTCAGGGGGGTATTTGTAGCAAAGGGGTTTCATTGGGACATTTCCATCCTAGCATACAGTGTATCCTAGTCAAACTCACCCCTTCCATATGACTGTCACAATCCCAACAGGTTTTATTGCTCTATTTTTTTTTCTTTTGCCAGTCCTGGGGCTTAAACTCAGGGCCTGAGCACTGTCCTTGGCTTCTTTTGAGCCACAGTGCCACTTCTGGCATTTTCTGTTTATTTTCTGAGGAATGGAACCTAGGGTTTCATGCATGTTATGCAAGCACTCTAACACTATGCCACATTCCCAACCCTGGTATATTTTCATATATACCTAAAACTCTCTCAGTTGGCCCTCATACAGAACAATCACCCTCTCCAATGGCCCTTATGCATATGAATCATGATCTCCATTGTCCCTCCCCTCCTGCTGGTACCTGCCCTTTAAAAGAGCCTATTTTACTTTTATGTCATTTCTTAGTATATATTAATTGTGTAAAGAGGTTCCACAGTGGCATTTCATATGTGCATATGTCATACTTTTGTTTGATTAACTCCCATTTGTAGCTCTCTCTCCCATCTCCCCTACTCTCTATTTTTCAACAGCGCTTAGTACATTTCCATAATACTTATCATCCATCATTCTCTTTCCCTTTCCTCCCTGTTATTATCCTCCCAAACAGTCACACAGTTATAATTATGTGTGTACATATGTGTATCTATGCATATGCATATCTTTTAGGTCTAGATTACACAGATAAGTGAGAACACGTGATGTTTTTCACTCTTGGAGTGTGACTTATCTTGCTCAACTTGATGGTTTCTAGTTCTGTCTAATTTACTACAAAGGACATCATTTCACTCTTCTTTATGGCTTAGTACTGTTTCATGGTATGTGTATATGTGCCATAACACCTTTACCAATTTATTGGTTGATGGGCAAGGGACATTTTTGAACCCTGGATCCGTATAAAGCAGAGTCAGCTGGTCATTCAGGGTGGGAAAAGGCAAGATCCTTTCTCAGACTGTTTGCTGTTATCATAAGAGAAATCCGAGACTAGGTAATTTATAAAGAAAAGATTATTTAGGTTCGTGTTTCTGAAGCTTTAGCTCATGATGGGAAACAGAAGGCAAGTGGGCCACATAGAAGAAAAGCCCAAGAAAGCCAAGGAAACTTTTTTTGTTGGCCCTGGGGTTTGAACTCAGGGACTGGACTCGGTCCCTGAACCTCTTTGGGTTCAAGGCTAGCTCTCTACATTTAAGCCACAGCGCCACTTCTGATTTTTTCTCTGTAGTTTATTGAAGGTTATGAGTCTCAAGGACTTTTCTGCCCAGGCTGGCTTTGGACCTCAATCTTCAGATCTCAGCCTCCTGAGTAGCTAGGATGACAGGTGTGAGCTATGGTCACCTGGCTCTTTCTCCAGTGTGCCCACTTTCCCATCTGCACTTTTGCTCTGCTTTACATTAGTAAATCTGTTCCTTTTTAAATTGTCTCTGTGTCCACCTTTGAAATTTTTCTCTAATATGACCAAGAACTTTCTAGGTCCTGGACTCAGTGATCTGGATCCCATCACAGATTCTCTGATTTGCTGCATTATCGCCAATGTACCGCCAGAGGCGAAGTCCAGGTGTGCCCATGGGCTTTGGCCTTTCTCACTTCACTTCACTTCACTTCACTTCCTTTCCTCACTTCACTTTCCTAGCTAAGAGGGTCATGAAGAGGAATACTTTTCCCCACTAACTGCCCTGTTTTCAAAAAGGGCTTGTGATTTTTCTTCCTTAACTTCCTGCTACGAAGTTGGTTTAGCTGTTGGGTTGCCAGAAGACTTGCACCTTCACTCCTGCAAAGAAAACCACATCAATATGCTACCTAAAACCAGCAGATTTCTTTCTCATGTTTCAAACATCAACTATAAATCAAAATACAGCTGTCAGCCTGCTATTTATGAGGAGAGTATGAGGTGCTTTAATACATGAATCCTTCTGCAACACCCATAGGGCATCCATAGCCAATGACGAGACGGATGGGTCTCTTCAGGATCAAAGCCTACACTTCAGGGAAGGTGATAGGCTGTAAACCGAATACAAATGGGATCACACCAGTGTCAGGACTGAGAAGTATGGAGAAAGCCTGCCAGAGTGATGCCTCCTGGAGCAGTGATACAGATACCAACAGGAGGCTTTTCAGAAGAGGATCAACTAGTGGGGTGTGGGCATTCAGGGCAAGATGTTCACTGCAGAGGAATGGGGCTGGGCAAAGAGCTGGAGCATGTAAAGTGTGAGATTTCACTGTGTTTTCCTTCTATATATATATATATATATATGTATGTATAACTAGATAGCCTTCTTCCATTGGTCCAGAGGAGTTTCACCCTACAGTGAGTTACTGGGCTCTCAGGACGAAGTGGAGGTGATTTGGGTCAATTCAGAACACACCAGCACTACTCTCTTAGGACACTATTATGGGGTAGGAAGCAAAGGCCATTTACTTGGAAACGAGTGCAAAGTGTTCTTCATGCTTTTAAAAAGTGCAGGATTAATCCTTCCCTGATTAATCCCTTTAAAATTTATTTTTTTGTTGGTTGTGGGACTTGAACTCAGGGCCTGGGCACTGTCCCTGAACTTTTTTGCTCAAGGCTAGCACTACTACTTTGAGTCACAGCTCCATTTCTGGTTTTTAGGTGGTTCATTGGAGATAAGGATCTCATGGACTTTCCTGCCTGGACTGGCTTTGAACTGAAATTCTCAGACCCCAGCTCCCTGAGTAGTTAGGAATACAGGCATGAACCACCAGCGCACCCCCCCCCCCCCATACTAGAGTTGAATTCAGGGGTTGGATACTATTCCTTAGCTTTTTGCTCAAGGCTAGTGCTCTACCACTTGAGCCAGATGGTTAAAGAGTCTCATGGACTTTCCTGTCCAGGTTGACTTCGAACTTGAATTGGTCCTAAGATCTCAGCCTCCTGAGTGGCTAGGATTACAGGTGTGAGCCACAGGTACCTGGCACCATCTTTATATTTTAATAAGGCGAAGGGCTCTCTCTTCCTTAATTTCTCCCTTCTGCAGTAGCTAGGGCCCAGGCTAGCTCTGCAGTAAACATGACCTAGGCTAGCCTTGCTAGCAAACAAAACATACAGTGGAGTAGGGGCTGAAGCAACTTCAACAGTGTTTTTTTTTTCCCCTTTGTACTACTTTTTTCCTCTTCTCTTTCTTTTTTAAAGTTGAGCCAATGTTTAAAAATACGATTTCCACCTTCAGATCAGATGATCTGGCAACACAGAATCCTCCTTTTCACTTGGGAACAAAAGACTGAAGCTGAGAATTTACAGTTTGCCACTGTCCCTAACCTTCCTTATCAGTCTCAGGAACACTGAGAGCCCAGTCCCTGGGAGTATGAGTAAGTCAACAGATCATTCCTCCCCAGGAGGCTCCATTTACTGCTGTGACCCACCAGGTCCTGGTCACAGCTGTGTCTGTGACCTTTGGTTTCAATCTTGAAATCAAAAAGCTTGGGTTTGCATACGGGTACACCTCAAAGGCATTGAATTAAAGACTAGTGTTCTTCAGCTCATGCTTGGCATTGTGCATGGAACCTAGAGGTTTCTCGACAGCGCCCAGGAAGAGTGTAAATTGAAGGCAGAAGCCTTTCTCTGTAGAGTTCCCAGCGGCTGGCACACAGTGGGCCCTTGGCTGAGCCACTTGAGAGTGAACAGATAAATGAACGATAGGAGAGGTCAGTGGACTAGTCCTTTGAGAAAAGTCATTCCATTGCCTTACTTTATTTTTTGCTGTCCTGTAGCTTTTTGAAATTTTATTTTTATTTTTCCAGAGCTGAGGGCTGCACTCAGGGCCTTGCACTGGCCAGGCAAGTGCTCTTCCACGGAGCTAAATCCCCAACCCCAGAAAAGTCATTCCGAAAACACGGTTTTCCCGGGACCCCAGGTCACGGCCCGGAGGACAAGGCTGGCAGAAACGCGCTGGGCTCTGTGTGGCCCTGGGACGGCAGCCAGGCGGTGGGGATCTTGCAACACGCCTCCAGTGCCAGGCAGGGCTGGCTTGCCCAGGCCCGGCCACGGCTCTGTCCACCTCTCTCTCGTAGTCCAGTGAGGGGCAGCAGCCTGACTTGGGTACTTTTCCTGTCTCCCCGCCATCAGACCTGCCAAGACACAGCTCCAGCCCAGCCGCAAGCTCTTCCACGCCTGGACCGTGCCAACAGTAGACATGGCCGCCGGCTGGCTTCACGCCGCGGCGCCGCGCCCAGAGCCCTGCGCCATCGCAGCCCGGCTGGAGACTCGGCTCCATTCCCATAGTCAAGATGGCGTCCGGAGCGGCTTCAGCGCGGGGCGGGCGGCGCCGGGAGGCGGTCACGTGAGCGGCCCAGCTGGGCCGGCCGCGCGCGTGTGCGCGCGTGTGCGCGCCCGCCCGCCCGCCCGCCCCTCTGGCCGCAGCTCCGCTCGTTCGCTCGCGGGCCGGCTCGGCGGGCGGCGTTCCGAGGTGTGTGGAGGAGGAGCGGCGAGCCTTCCCTCCACCCCCCCCCGCCCACTTCCCCGGGCCCGGGCGAGCGCGGGGCGGCGGGATGTGGCGGCGGCCGTGGCGGGGCCGCGGGCCGGGCGGCCGAGCGCGGGGATGAGCGTCGGTGGCCGCCGCCATGTCCAAGGTAACGGCGCCGGGGCCCGGGCCGCCGGTGGCGGCGGCGGCGGCGGGCGGGAAGGAGAAGCGCTCCTTCAGCAAGCGGCTGTTCCGGAGCGGCCGCGCGGGCGGCGCGGGCGGCGGTGGCGGCGCGGGGGGCCCCGGGCCGGCCGCGCCCTCCTCGGCGCGCTCGGTGGGCAGCTTCATGAGCCGCGTCCTCAAGACGCTGTCGACGCTGTCGCACCTGAGCTCCGAGGGCGCCGGCCCCGAGCGCGGCGGCCTCCGCAGCTGCTTCCCGCCCGCCGCCGCCGCCGCCGCGCCCGCGCCCTGCCCGCCGCCGCCGCCCGCCGCGCCCGCCGCGCCCGCGCCTCCCGCTTGCGCCCCCGAGCCCGTGCCCGGCGTGGCGGGGCTCCGCAACCACGGCAACACGTGCTTCATGAACGCCACGCTGCAGTGCCTCAGCAACACCGAGCTCTTCGCCGAGTACCTGGCGCTCGGCCAGTACCGCGCGGGCCGCCCCGAGCCCCAGCCCGAGCCCCCGCCGCCCGCCGGCCGGGGCCTGCAGGGGCAGGGCCAAGGCGAGGTCACCGAGCAGCTGGCGCACCTGGTGCGGGCTCTTTGGACCCTAGAGTACACCCCGCAGCACAGCCGCGACTTCAAGGTGAGCCCCGCTCCGCCCCGCCCGATCTGCCTCGGCCTGGATCTCCTCGGTTGCCTGGGATGCTCGCAGGCGCCCAGGCCTTGGGTGTGGGATGCCGCCCCTGCCGGCTTGACGCCTTCTCTCCATTCATGGGTCCATCTGTGCATTCGTGCGTGCATGAGTGGTTCCTTGCATCCGTGCATGGATCTATCCATCCAGGCATTCATTCCTTACTTCCCCCTCGCCCTCCTTCCCATGCATTCAGCATGCCTCCTTTCCCCAGTCCTACGATAAGCATCTGGGAGGGATGTGGCATAGAGCAAGACCCTGTCTACATGGAACTTGCAGTCTAGATCTGGGTTCAAATCCTGGTTCTGTTACTTAATAGCAGTGGGACCCAGGGCAAGTTTACTCAGCCTCTCAGAGCCCTTTTACTTCATCTGCTGCCTGCCTCATAGCAAACAAGTGGATATGTTATAAGTTGCCTGGTTTTGACTGTTTTCCACTTTGCTGATTGACACCTTTATAGGATCCAATCTGATTGGCCAATCAGCTCTCTCTAATCCTGCCTGATACAATGAGCATTTATTGCTATTTTACTTTTTTCTTTACTTAGCACTTGAGGAAATGGAGCCAGTATAGCAGAAATACTTTGAAGCAAGCAAAACCTGCTGATAGCACTGATGGGCTGCTGGTTGGCCTCTTTAAATTGAGGAATGGCTGCCCTGATGTAGTTGCAAGGGTTTGAGAGGGCGAGATTGGAGAGCTGGTTGGTAGGTGGGGCTCAGCTTGGGGAGAAGTCTTTTGGATGCACCAAGGAATTAGGCCAGAAGGGAAAGGTGATTGGAGACTGCACAGGTGAGACATGGATGTGGTATTAGAATAAAATCACATGGTGAGAAATTCATTTCCTTTCTGGGCCTTTTTCATCCTGATCATGCCCAGTAGAATCTCAGCTTAATGTTATCCTGTTTCTAACACCTCTTGCTCATCCCCACACCCCCATTTATAAACAAAGGGAAAGCAGGCTTCCTGCTTGGGTAGGCAACAGTAGCTAAATTTAATAAGCTCTGTGCTTATTGAGTTTGTTTCTTCATTTGTCTTCTATTTATGGCAAATGGTACTGGCTTTCCATTGGTGTTCTCAAGTTTCTTTGTAGAATACATTTATTGAGCAGATGATGGGATTGCAGGATCAGTGGTCTAGCAGAGGAATGTATGTACTCTGGTCCTGCTTTACTCTGAGAAGTACTTCTAGTGAACAGCACCCCCTCCTTGGAATATATTTTCCTTGTATTTTATTTGTGTGCTCAAGAAGAAAGCAAATGACAGCTGTTTGATCTTGAAAGTTGAATAGTTTTTTTGTGTGTGTGTGTGTGCTGGTACTGGGGCTTGAACTCAGGGCCTAGGCAGTGTTCCATAGCTTTTTTGCTTAAGGCTGGTGTTCTACTACTTGAGCCATGGCTTCACTTCTGGCTTTTTTGTCGGTAATTGGAGATAAGAGTCTCATTGGCTTTCCTGCTTGGGCTGGCTTTGAACCTTGATTCCTCAGATCTCAGTTTCCTGAGCAGCTAGGATTACAGGCGTGAGCAACTGGAGCTCAGTTGGATGAAAATCCTGACTGGAGAAAAGGAGACTCAGGTCAGAGATTGCAAAGTAAGAAAATAGAAGGACTGGGAATGTGGCTCTGTGGTTAGAGTGCTTGCCTAGCATGCATGAAGCCCTGGGTTTGATTCCTCAGCACCACATATACAGAAAAAGCCAGAAGTGGTGCTGTGGCTCAAGTGGTAGAGCGCCAGCCTTGAGCAAAAGAAGCTCAGGGATGGTGCTCAGGCCCTGAGTTCAAGCCCCAGAACTGGTTAAAAAAAAAAAGTAAGAAGAGTGGCAACTTGTTGGCTATGAAAATCTTCTATTCCCCCCCCCCCACCTCCATTTGCTATGGTTGCCTGAGAGAAGCCACAGTAGTTGCAAACTTTTCAAGGTCAGAGCCCTGTGTTAAATTCAGTTTTCTACTCTCTCACAACAGGCAGTTTTCGACAGCATCTTAGTATAGTCATGATATAGTGTTCATGTTTCAAGCCATTAAACTGTGGGCAGAAATGGGTTTATAATTCTACAGGGCAGCAGGGCTGATTGATAGGCGTATTTGGCAAAGTTGAATAGATTCTTAGAGGTCAATTCCATTGCTTTTTATGATGTGTCCACATTTTTGTCCAGTAAGCCATGAACAAAAATGGGTCAATGTGCTTTAGAAGTGCAGATACGTTATAGGCATTCTTTGGCAATGTTGAAAGGATTCTTAGAGGCCTAATTTCTTAAACAATATAATCTTCTGAGCCTTTAGTAGTTCTTACCGTCATCCATTCATCCATCCATCCATCTCCATGGGTTAGGAATGTGTTCACACAAGAAGAAAGACCCTGAGACCTCCTGAGCGCTAGGAGTATGGAGTTAGCTGGCACAGTGAGTCCTGTACACGCCTCTGTTTCTACCCTGATGTCACTTGCAGTTACTTTTGTTCTGCTTGTCACCTCATGATTGCCTGTTGATGGCATCTGAGGCACCTTACATTCTACCCAGGAAGGCAAGATGTCATTAGGGACATAAAGGTCTCCCAGAGGCCTCTGAGCAGGCCCTGCTGCCATCTCCTTGACTGTAACCATGACAACTGGCTGCCACCAAGGCAGGAAGGGGGTGTTTGGGCTCCTACCTTAGTAGAGGACATGAGTAAAGGAGGGTCTTGCCTATTATGCATCCCACCAAAGTGCCTCCCTGCCTTGTGCCCGGCACTGGGACTAGGGGAAGACACTTTACCCGCAGTGAACAGTGGTGTCTAGGAGGACTTGGCAAGGTCCCTCAGACAGTGCATCTTGAACTCTATGTGCACACAACTCACATTCATAATTCACATGGGGATATTGTTACAAAGCAGACTTGGATTTAGTAGAGCTGGGGTAGGGCCTCTATGTCTGCATTTCTAGCAAGTTCCCTGGGTGATGCTACTGGTCCAAGAACCATACTTTGAACATTAGACAGAGGGGACACGAGTAGCACTCTGAGGGATGAATAGGAGTCTGCTTGGCTGAGGGAGTGATGGGGATGATGTGTGAAAGACATAGTTTGGGGAAAGAGTGAGACACTGAGTGGCTGGCTGTGTTTGGAGAGCTGTGGGCTGCAGAGCACTTGGGGCAAGTGAAAGCTTTGTAGGCTGCTTGGACTTTGTCCTATGGAACTTGAGAATCTAGAGCTGATTTCTAAGTAGGAAGAGTGGTAGGATTTTTTGCTTTTCTTCAGTCCATTAGCTAAGCCTAATGGCACTGTGAAGGACTGTGTGTATATATATATATTATATATAACAAAAATGTTTTGTTGCAGCTAAATTTTTAAAAAATATATTTTTTTGTAAGGGTGATGAACGGGGGGTTAATTGCAGCTAAATTTGATGGATATTATTCTGAGCACACAGTTGACGGTGGACATGAAGTCTGTATTAATAATATACCCATGCCCATCACACTCAGCCTCAGAGTCTTGCTCAGTTCGCAGCTCCAGGCGGCTGCCCTTGTTGCCGGCACTGGCAGAGGAGAGAAAGTCATTTGGCCATCTGGAGGTCTAGAAAGCACTCACTGTACTTGGGTCAAGACTTAGTCTTTGGTTAAGACTTAGTTACCAGTACTTCTTCATGGAAACTTCACAATTAAATTCCTCCTTGATTTCTAATCACAGTGATACGGACCAGCTAGATGGCTGTTGAAGTTGGGTTTTCACTTCCCAGAATGAAATGAGATGAGTGCCCCAACTATGAGTGGCCACTGTATCCTTTCTCTTTCTATGCAGCTATTCCCTCCTGTCTTAGAGCCTGAGTTCTCATCCAGGGTACTTTTGTTTCTCTCCACCCACTCTTCTCTGGCCCCTAGGACATTTGTCTGTCTGGAGGTAGATGCTGTCATAGCTGATGGCATCTAGTTCGTAGGTTCTGGGGTATACCTTCATGTCACTCCACATGCAGGACAGAAAAGGACTCCGATCCAGGTGAGGTTGAGAAGGTGCTGGTGTAGTGTTTGGGGTCCTCCAAAGGGCAGGCCTGGTGTCCCAGCTGCTAGCTGTTTCTCCTCTTTGGGTATTGTAGCCATACTTGAGTAAAACTTAGACTTGACCCTTGTATCAGCCACTTTCTTTTTTTTGGCCAGTCCTGGGCCTTGGACTCAGGGCCTGAGCACTGTCCCTGGCTTCTTCCCGCTCAAGGCTAGCACTCTGCCACTTGAGCCACAGCGCCGCTTCTGGCCGTTTTCTGTATATGTGGTGCTGGGGAATCGAACCTAGGGCCTCGTGTATCCGAGGCAGGCACTCTTGCCACTAGGCTATATCCCCAGCCCTCAGCCACTTTCTTGGTAAAACAGTGAAAGTCAAGGAATCATTTTGAATAATCTGAGAGTCATCATGCTTTTTTAAGGGGACATCCACTTATTGTTTTAACCTGTATAGGAGTGTGGGTGCTCAAGGTTCTTACAAGTGCCTTTTGACTTTTAGTACTCTTGTCCTTTTGCAGAAAGTAGAAAAGAATGGGGGGGCATCTTTCAAACAAGAAAGGCAAGTTTCTAGCTGTGGTTTGCACACCATGCTCCCCCAAAACAACTAGGTTGGAGTGGTCTACAGACAAAAGAGCTGTGATCTGTCCAAGTTTGCAGGGAAATGAAAAGTAATGGACAAATAGAATTTTGTCTCCCATGTATTTTTTTCTCCTTGTATTGCTACTTTATTTCTGCAATGGCCTAAGGTACAGAGGAATAACGAATATAAGAGAGTCGTGACAAATAACCCTTTCATTCTCACACCCACTTGTGCCTGGGTGTGACAGGGACTGTGGATCTACACTGTCAGTCTGGGAAACTGATTCCCCTGGTTTTCCTGATGGCCTTTTGCAGATTGTCGTTTCCTACAAAGTGCTGTGACTTCAGGCTTTTCCCTGAATTGACAGGGAAGTAGGGACCAAATGAAATTGTTTGGGCATATCTAAGTTTGTGATAGCTCACAGAATAGAATAGAAGGTTTTCTTCTGATTAGTCTCATTCTGTGAAATGCTGACTTGTGTTTTAGTAACATTCTAGATCTCTGAATGAGGAAGGAGACTCAGATGGAGACCTAGATATGATGATTTAGACCCTAGCCCTTCCAGATGACCAGCCGAGGCTCCCAGGTTAGCCATCAGGCCTTTGAAGGCTGAGGGCGCACAGCCAGAGCTCCTGCTGGCTGGCACACAGGACTAAGCCTGGGGTGGCCTTACCAGCATAGGCACGAGCACTGGAAGGACAGGTCTCAGCGGAACACTTACCCAGCAGAGTGGACGTGCTGAGACGTGCAGCATTTTCCCTAAGACTGGTGCTGAGTTGTAGTGGAAATAAGGTGATGGTAAGTTGGAGAAAGTGTCTGAGAGGACTGCTTGAGGATAAAACAACAGGGCAGGCTGGGGATATGGCCTAGTGGCAAGAGTGCTTGCCTTGTATACCTGAAGCCCTGGGTTCGATTCCCCAGCACCACTTATATAGAAAATGGCCAGAAGTGACGCTGTGGCTCAAGTGGCAGAGTGCTAGCCTTGAGCAAGAAGAAGCCAGGGACAGTGCTCAGGCCCTGAGTCCAAGCCCAGGACTGGCCAAAAAAACAAAACAAAACAGGGCGATCACAAGGGCTCCGGGATTGCTCAGGCCTTAGTTCATTTTGTGCTGCTGTAACAGAGTACCACGCACTGGCTCATTTATGAAAAGAAACTTGTTTGTCACAGTTCTGGAGCTAGGAAGTTCAAGGGACTTACATCTGGGGAGGGCCCTTGCTTCCTTATCCTGTAGCAGAAGATGGAAAGACAGGAAAGTGATGTTACAGAGGGGGCTGGGAGTGAAGGGAGGGGTGTAAGACAGAGGGGCCTGGACTCAGACCTTGACTGGGAACCCATTTAGGTGAGAACTGCCCTAATCAGCACCTGCCCTCATGACTTGCCATCTCTTCCAGATCTTATCCCTTGCAGGGCTAGGTTCCAGAAAGTGAACTTTGGGGGACATAATGATCACAGCACTTCCAGAACATGTACTACTCCAGGATTGTGGGTAAAGGAGCTGGGTTAGATGCCATTTGGGAATAGATTAGTATGAGTTAGATGCCAGGACATGGTTCTTAGTCTCAGAGCACTCTGCATTTGGAAGGAGGCTGTTTTGGACTCCTGATGCCAAGTTCAGTTGAGGGCAAGGTGTGAGTAGGTTCTAAGGTTCACTCCACTGTCCTTTCATTCACCACTGGCTGTTAAGGTTCGCCAAACTCCATCCTCTCTCTGGGAGACAGTGGCATGGTAATTGTAGAAAGAAGACAAAAAGCCATGTGGCCCTGTCATGGGACTTGTGCTGTCCCAGAGGAATAATCAACAAACACTGACAAATAGGGAATTAAAAATTATAAGAGGTAAGAAAGAAAAGCACATGGGAGAATAAATGTGTGATAGGGAGGTTAAGTCAGCACAGAAGGTTCTGGGCTGGAAGGGGGGGGAAGGCAGGGTTGAAGTCTGATAGGTCTTGGGGAGCGAGGAGAGTGGGCCAGATGGGGCTGGAAGGGGGCAAGGGGCTAGGCAGGAAGTACTGGGTTGTGTTGACTTTGTAGGCTAGGCTAAGGACTTTAGGGCTTGTTCTGAAGGCAGAGATCTGGCTTTTTTTTTCCAGTCCTGGGGCTTGAACTCAGGGCCTGGACACTGTCCCAGGCTTCTTTTTGCTCAAGGCTAGCACTCTGCCACTTGAGCCATAGCACCACTTCTGGCCTTTTCTATATATGTGGTGCTGGGGAATCGAACCCAGGGCTTCATGCATGCTAGGCAAGCACTCTACTACTAGGCCACATTCCCAGCCTGAGACCTGGCTTTTAAAGGGAGTTCAGGCATTCTGTTAAATGGTCTGAACAGTTCAGTGATTGTAGTGCTGTCTGCTTCCTTGAGGAGAGGCAAAGGATTTTAGGGGATCAGGAGTATATGTCCAGTTGTGTTAAGATAAGGGTGCTCAGAGATCAGATGTTCCATTCTGGCCAGAAGGAAACATGGGGCGTTGTCAGCCTGTGGATGCACTGAAAGATTGAGACTTGGAGTGGGATTTGAAGATAAGTAAGACTCTGATGGTTGAGAGCATTCCGTGATGCTGAGGAAATAGAGCAAACATATAAACCTGGCATGGCATAGGGGCAGAGAGCCTTGACTTGCAGCAGGGACTCTTGGCCTTGGCACTGTTTTGGGATATTTAGTAGAAATGTTGGCCTTCATCCACTAGATGTGGCATTATTTTGTTCCTCCCTGCATCCTGATGGCCAGAATGGCTCCCAGAGCACAAAATTGCCACTGATGAGGGGAGAAGAGGAAACCAAGGTGGATGCTAGGGAGCGGAGGGCAAGGGGTCTATCACCACAGCCCTGAAGCCCCAGTCACTGTACCCATTCACTTCAGTTCTGCAGAGGCTGATTTGATGAAACCTCTGGGTTAGGAAAGTGGTCCAGTGGTGAGCACTGTAAACCATGTGGAGGATGAGGTAAAAGCAAGAGGAGGACTGCTAGATATGAGGGGAGGGGGAGAGAAGGGTCAAGTGGTAAGGAACAGCATCCATCAGGCATGGATGGGGTTAGGGTGCTTGAGGGAGATGGGGCAGAGGATGGGGAAGCCTCTGTGGAGCTCAGGGAAGAAGCCACACATTGAATCTGACTGTGAGGGGGGCAAGTGGTGGAAATGAGCTCTGACCTCATAAAGGACTTTTGAAGCTAGGGTTGTAGCTCATCAATAGAACATTTGCTTATCAGGTGTGTGGTCCTAGGTTCAGTCCTCAGCATTGAAATACGCGTGTGTGCATGCACGCATGCTTGGGAATCTTTCAGAGTTGGCAATACAGCGTGAGGCAGGACATGCTGTGTAGGTCTGGTTGATTGTTAGAAGCCCAAGGAAGTTCCTGGGGAAGGAAAATTGAGAGGACAAGAAGCAGAGAACTGGGAAGGGGCAGGAAGGGAGGCAGGAAGAAAACAAACCAGGAAGGCAGAGTTGGGACACTTGGATATCTTTGTGGCTGGACTACCTGCTCTTAGCCCTGAATAGTGTGAGCTGCAGAATTGTCAGTTTGTACTGGCCAGGGTCAGTGTTTTCTCAGGGCACAGGGGTGTAACCTCATAGACTCATATCGCGTCTCCTGTACTGGTCCAACACCAGTTACAGTGTGTGCTGATAAAAAGACAGATGAGCCTGGTGCCGGTGGCTCACACCTGTCATCCTGGCCACTCAGGAGGCTGAGATCTGAGGGTTGTAGTTAAAAGCCAGCTCTGGCAGGTAAGTTCATGAGACTGTATCTCCAGTGAACCACTAGAAAACTGGAAGTGGGTTGTGGTTTAAAGTGGCAGAGCACTAGCCTTGAGTGAAAAAGCGAAGGGACAGTGCCCAGGCCCTGAGTTCAAGCCCCAGGACCAGCACCCCCCAAAAACAACAAAAAGTCACTCAAAAAGTATGATGCTGAGAGCAGCAGGGCAAAGCCAGGTGTGGGGAAGATGGTATCTTTTTTGTTTTTGTTGGCCACAGGGCTAGAACTCAGAACCTGGCTGCCATCCCTGAACTTTTTCACTCAAGCCTAGTGCTCTACACTTGGAGCCACAGCACCACTTCCAGTTTTCTGGTGGTTAATTAGAGCTTAGAGTCTCTCAGACTTGACTGCTTGGATGGGCTTTGAAGTGTGATCCTCAGATCTTAGTCTCCTGAGTTAAGCTTCCTAGCTTAACAGGCATGAGACACCCCTGCCCAGCTCAGTATATATCTTAAACCTTTCATGATAGTTCATAGGGAATGGGGGATATTTGGTAGTTTAGGGTAGATTTTTTTAAAATGCTGAACTCAGTACCTGGTACTTTTTTGAAACTTGAACCTGGACACTGAGTTGTGTTCAAGGTTATCATTCTACCACTTGAGCCACACTTTTTGGTGGTTAATTGGTGATAGAGTCTCATGGACTTTCCTGTTGAGGCTGGCTTCAGACTGTGATCATCAGATCTCAGCCTTGAGTAGCTAGGATTACAGGTGCTCAGCCTTAGGTGGAGTTTCTTTTTTACTAGAGAGACCTGTTTTTTCTAAATTCCAAAATCTGAGGTTAAAAAAAAAAATCTTTCCAGAGCTGGGCATGGTGGCATTCATCTGTAGGTCTTAGCACAGGAGAGGTCCAGGCAGGAGGATTATAAGTTCAATGTCAGCCTGGGCCGACTTTCATTCCACACAGCAATATAAATTAGGAGTAAATCTGTTATTGGGACTTGACCTAGTTTGTACATTTGTAGAGGCAGAATTTTTGCTTGAACTCAGGTAGCCTGGTAGTACCTGCTCTGAGTCTTCTGCGTGCTCATGTTGCCCTTGAGCCCCCCCAGCTATCTGTTTGTGTTTCCTACCCACAGTTGCTGTTGTCCTGCCCACTCTGGATTATGGTTTTTTTTTTTTTTTGCTGCAGCTTGGAAAACATGCTTCTAAGTATTTACAACACTGTTTAGTGCTTAATGACTTACATGCTAGTGTCCTGTTGGTGAAGATTCTTTTGTGCATTTTCCCCTAAAGTTTTCTTTTTATTTTTCTGTTGTTTTCATTTTGTTTTGAGACAAGATGTGCCTATGTAGCCCAGGCTGGCTTTGAACTCATCATTTTTCTGCCTAACCTCTTTTTTTTTTTTTTGGCCAGTCCTGGGGCTTGGACTCAGGGCCTGAGCACTGTCCCTGGCTTCTTCTTGCTCAAGGCTAGCACTCTGCCACTTGAGCCACAGCGCCACTTCTGGCTATTTTCTGTATATGTGGTGCTGGGGAATCGAACGTAGGGCCTCATGTATATGAGGCAAGCACTCTTGCCACTAGGCCATATCCCCAGCCCCTCTGCCTAACCTCTTGAGTGCTGGGATTACCACCATGCCTGGCTTTGGTTGTGTTGTTTTTTAGGACAAATGTCTAGGCATATCTTCAGAGCAGCAAAAGCTCACAGATGTCTTTTCCACTTACTGTTTTCCTATTACTTTCAAAAATAAATTCTGGGGCTGGGGATATAGCCTAGTGGCAAGAGTGCCTGCCTCGGATACACGAGGCCCTAGGTTCGATTCCCCAGCACCACATACACAGAAAATGGCCAGAAGTGGCACTGTGGCTCAAGTGGCAGAGTGCTAGCCTTGAGCGGGAAGAAGCCAGGGACAGTGCTCAGGCCCTGAGTCCAAGGCCCAGGACTGGCCAAAAAAAAAAAAAAAAAAAAAAAAAAAAAATTCTGAAATTTACTGTGCTGTCTTAAATGGTACATGTTGGGTTATCAAAACCATTGTAGAATGAATTGGGGTTTATAATTTAAATTTGTTAGATCCATTTTTGTGTATCTATTAGCATTTAATATATCTTTTATTGTACTAAAATATTTATAATGTCACCATGTAACTTTTTTTTTTTTTTTTTTTTGGCCAGTCCTAGGGCGTGAACTCAGGGCCTGAGCACTGTCCCTGGCTTCTTTTTTGCTCAGGGCTAGCACTCTGCCACTTGAGCCACAGCGCCACTTCTGGCCATTTTCTGTATATGTGGTGCTGAGGAATTGAACCCAGGGCCTCATGTATACAAGGCAAGCACTCCTGCCACTAGGCCATATTCCCAGCCCCGGCCATGTAACATTTTTAAGTGTACAAGCCAGTGGCATTCAGTACATTCAGGGGTTGAACAACCATCTCCATTATGCATTTCAAGGACTTATTTTATTTTTTGTGGTACTAGGGTTAGAACTTCAGTCCTTGTACTTGTTAGGTAGGCTCTCTACCACTCGAGTCATGGCTCTAGGCCCCTACACCTCCCCCCATCCATGTTTTAATTATTTTTCAAGCAGGATCCTGCTTTTTTTTGCCTTAGTAGATCTGGACTGTGATCCTCCTTCTGTTGATGTATCTTGCGTAGCTGGCATGACAGGTGCACACCACTACACTGGCATTAATTGGTTGTAACAGGTGTCTCCATCATTTTACTTGATTGGGCCTTGAACCTGATCCTGCCACTCTCTGTCTTGAGTAGCTACGAATTACAGATATGAACCACAACACCTGCCCTGAAGGGCTTTTTCATTATCCCAACCAGAAACTGTATACTGTAAGTCCCTTCCCTAGTAACTCTTCTACTTTCTACCTCTGAACTTGACTACACAGAATTCTCTTGTTTCTGGCTTTTTTGATCTGCTATTTTCAAGGTTCAGTTACATTGTAGCATGTGTCAGAATTCCATTTATTTTTATAGATGAATAATATTTCATTGTATGGGTATACACCACACAGTGTTTCTTTTTTCATCATCCATTAGATACTTGGCTTCCCTGTAGGGTAATGTTGATGTTCTCCTGGAATTATGGGAGGGTTCACGAATGAGCTCCGGTTTTTGTGCTGCCTTGTCTTCCCTAATGCCAGTACTGCACTGTAGTTGTGTAGTGAGCTTGAAAACTGAGATATGACTCCTCCAACTTTTATCTTTTCAAGATCATTTTGGCTTCAGAGTCTCACAATACTCTAATGGCTGAGGAATGTTCAGCCTGAGGGCCACTTGAGGCCCAAGAGATCATTTAGAACATGACAGGGTAGCAGGATGCTTTTCGTTGGCTGCCAGAGATGCATTTGCCTGTATTAATAATTTTGTATGCCTGTAATGATGTTGTAAATATTCAAATGACCCCTGGCAGGAGATAGACTTTTCACCCCTGCCCGAATTCAAAGAATTTTCTTGCTTGGCTTTTCTGTTCAAGATTGGTGCCCTTGTTTCTTGTTTTGTTTCTGTTGCCAGTCCTAGGGTGTGGACTCAGGGCCTGAGCACTGTCCCTGGCTTCTTTTTGCTCAAGGCTAGCACTCTACCACTTGAGCCACAGTGCCACTTCCGGCTTTTTTCTATATATGTGGTGCTGGGGAATCAAACCCTGGGCTTCATGTATACGAGGCGAACACTTTACCACTAGGTTCTTGATCTTAGAAGAAAAGCTGTCAGATTTTTACCATTGAGTATGATGTTAACAGTGGTCTTTTTGTATATATGACTTTATATTTAGGGAAGCTTCCCTTTATTTCTAGTTTGGTGTGTGTGTGTGTGCGCGCGCGCATACATGTGTGTTATTGTTGAGTTTTGTCTAAGGCTTTTTTTTTTCTGCATCATGCTCCCTGCTTCATTGATCATGCTCCCTGCTTCATTCATACCATGGAGTGTATTAAACTACTCACTGTTTGATTTTCTTTCTTTCTTTTTTTTTTTTCTGGTGCTGGTCCTGGGGCTTGAATTCAGGCCTGGGAGCTGTCCCAGTGCTTCTTTTGCCCAAGGAGCCAGAGCTTCACTTGTAGCTTTTTGGTAATTCGTTGGCAATAAGAGTCTTTCTTGCCCCATCTGGCTTTGAATTGTGATCTTCAGCTCTCAGCCTCCTCAGTAGCTAGGATCACAGATATGAGCCACCCTGGCCTCATTGTTTGATTTTTATATGTTGAGTCTTCCTCCATTCCAGGAATAGATCCCATTTTGTATGCTATCTATTACAAGCCCACCCATTCCTCTTCTCCAGCTTTTCCCTACTGGGCCGCCTCCTTCCCTCCTTCACAATAAATAGTTCATGCAGTTTATATGTGTGTAAGGTAACAACTTCATTAAACTAACACACATGATAACTACTTTGTTTCTGTTTTTAGTTTGGTATCTTTTTATATTATAGAACGTTATACATTTCTGAGCCTGTTCTTTTCCCTTACTGCTTTTATCACTGTTTAGTTGAAAAAGTTACTCCTAGCATGTAGGATAACATTTTTTTTCCTTAGGTGTCTTCTATTATGTTTTTAAAACACTTAGCTCCTTACTAACTTGGAATTGATGGTGGTACTGTGTACAGGGAAGTTCCTGTCCAGAGCAGTGTGGCCAGTGGGGTGGAGCTGGGGTGGGGAAGCAGGCTGTCTGTGCCCTAACCTGGCTGCACCGTTTCCATGGGGCCTCAATATGTTTCCTCATCTTTCAAGTGGACTGAAGCATCAATCTGCTTCCTGAGGCTATGTGAAAGAATGGAGAGAACTGGGCAGAAGCCTGGCACAGTCACTGTTCAGCTGGTGGTGTTCCTGCTCCTTTGCCTCTGTGCCCATCAGGGTCTCTGTCTTTTCAACTTAATGTGTCTCTAGGTTTCATATTGTTTTACTAGCTCTTCCATTGGTTCCAGATACTGTTTTTTCCTTCTTTCTCCTGCTAGTCTTGAAAAGTTCTCAAAACTTTTGTCAGGTTTCAAAGAACCCAAAGTAATGTGAATTTGAGTGTTAAATATCTACCTTAAATTAGGACAGTCACCATGTCTCCTGAGTGCCTGCCTGCCTGCCTGCCCACCCACCTGCCTGTGATAAAAATCAGTGGCTCTCAAGAACATAAAGTAGCAAAGTTACAGTGAGAAAGCCTGGACCTACTGAGAGCCAAGGAAGAAAAAGAAAGTTATTAAAGAACTCCCTGTCCTCGCGGAGGATAACAGGGTTGGACGCAATTATTCATACATTCTTCCACAGATCAGATAATCCCCATGTTGAAGGAATGGGTTGAAAGCAGCAAGCCCTCCCTTTCAGAGGCAGGAGGATTCAGTTTCCTGAACCCACTGTTTGCCTTCCCAGCTGGTGTGAGGGAGGTGCATGCTGAAGTTGGATCTGCACCAAAGAGGCCTGCAAGGACTGCTTGTGGAGCAGCCTGTGATAAATGTGGATGTGGACCTGCTCTGTGGGGGTCAGCCTTTGCTTGAGGACTTGGGTCACCCCTGGGCTTTAAGCTTTCAGAGAGTAGGGAGCCTCTCTGTACAGGATTTTGTGAGCAAGTAAAATCAAGTGGAATGAGCCAGTCTTCCCCCCACCCCCACCCCATGGTATTTATTGCCCCTGTTTTAGGATTATTTAGTCACATGGTGCCGTGAAGGGGAGTTGTATGTCCCATCAAGGATCTAGTGGGATTCAGTTCCTTTTTCTTTCCTTTGCCTTGCTCCTTGTTCTGATTTCTAAACATAGGAGCAATGTACACTGGAAGCAGAATTGACAGTGATTGACAGTTTCTGGTTGTGTAAAAATGAATAAGGAAGAGATGAATGTAACATTGAACATCTTTTTTTCTTCCTCTCCCCATTAATAGTATTTGGATTCAGAACTTCACACTTCCTAGGCAGGTGTTGTGTCTTTCAGCCACAACCCTATCCCTTTTTATTTTTCAGATAGGGTCTCTTGTTAGAGATCCTTCTATCTATGCCTGCTGCTTAGCTGAAATGACAGGCATGAACCACCGCACCAGGCTGTGTATTGAGAAAAGGGTTCACTTTCCCCCTGGACTGACCTTGAGCTGTCTGTCTTCATCTTCCCAGTGGCTGAGGATTATAGGTGTATACCTCCATACCCCACTCTAAACATTGTTTCTTGATGCAGTGTGTCTTGGGGTAGCATGCTTCAGGATGGGGAAAACAAAATGGAAAATGGTTTTGGAGGTGAATGGAGGAGTTCAGTTATGGACATGTCATATATTATGTGCACATAGTCTTAGGCAAGCCTTTGTAAAAGCTGTGTTAATTGAACGCTCCATCTTCGGAGCTGTGCTAGGTGGCTTGCTGCAGAGGGGAGCAGTGGGTCTTAAGACACATTTGTGCTGAAGATGCTGGGCCTCAGTTTTACATCTTTGGTTGAACTGCACTTTGTTATTGCCATGGGGTCTGATGGATTTTTCCTGTCCGGGGCTGTACAATTGTCACAGTGAAGGGTCCTCAATGGGGCAGTGTTCTCTGTTTGTGTAGTTCCCCACAGCTGTTTCCTATAGTAAAGACTCTGGAAAACAATGACCTCAGAGTTTCCACAGGGGAAAAAAACCCCTTTATATATAGTAGGGCAAAAAAATCATTCCAAATTGAGTAATTTAAACTTCTGTCTTCTGTTGTCTTGTCCTTCACAACTATTCTTGTTTGCTCTGCTAATTACTGGCCCAGTGGTTACTTGTCAGATGACCTTGAATATTTTAACAAACAACATTTTTGCAGCACATTGGACTGTCTTGTCTTTCATTAGATGGTGATGGTGGCTGTTTGGAAACCATTGTTGCATGCCAGTTCCTAGAGGAATTGGCCACTCACCCAACATCTGCTGTTTCTTCCCTTGAGTGATAACAAACAGCATCCACAAACAGCTTCTGCTGTAGAAGATTTCTCAGCCCTGGTGTGAAAATACCTTTGTGGGGGTCTGCTTCTAAAAGGAACTTTGACACTTCTCATAGCAATCACTGTAGTTCTTGACTTGACTCTTAGCTTTCTTCTAATGTTTAAGAGCAAGCAGAGCCATCTGATTTGCAGGGGGGTTTAAGAAATAGCAGTCCTCAGAATAATGACAATTCTGTTTATGTGGATGGAGTCAGATCATTTTACAAAGTGAACTCATGTGCTGTTAAGCTTAATCTTCACAACAGCCCTGCAAGAGAGGCATTCATTGTCTGCTCAGTTTTTCCCATTTGAGTAACAGGACTTAGTGCTAGGTGGGTACCTGGCAGAGCTAGGACTGCCATCCTGCAGGTTTTTGAATGAGAAGATGTAGGTAAAGGTTTAGTGTAGAACTAGAGCCCAGGAAGCTTGGGCATTGGTGATAGTCATCTGTCTTGTGGCCTTTGAGAATCCTCTCTTTTGCAAAGAAACAGGACCCCGAGAAGGGCGGAGATGGCAGCTGCAGCTCCCACCTGTGGCTCTGTGGTTCAATTTTCGGCACCAAACGCCCTGCTATCTATTATAGCACCAGTGTTGCTCATCAGGTTCTTCAGTGAACTGCCCATTTCCATGCTTGATCCCATCTCCAACACTTATGTGTATATGTGTCTGTTCTGGGTCTTGAGCGCAGGCCCTGGATGCTACCCCTGATTTTGCTCAAGGCTGGGGCTCTACCACTTGAGCCACAGCTTTTCTGGCCTTTTGGTAGTTAATTGGAGATAGAAGCATCATGGACTTTTCCTGCCTGGACTGGCTTGGAACCATGATCCTCAGATGTCAACTTCCTGAGCAGCTAGGATTATAGACGTGAACCACCAGTGCTCAGCTTCTCCAACACTTTTACAAGTGAATACTTAGTAGGTATGTTGAGTCTGCAAATGTCTCAAAACATAGCATATACTCAAGTTACAGGATACATGGAGATCTTCGTTAGCATGAGATACCTATTTCCTTGTTGCCATGTGAAAGGGCCTGTGTATGACTTGGGCTGATACAGCTGCCAGTGGTGCGTACTACAGTCTGGTGAGGGAACCATGCTGGCCTGCTTAGACTACACCCTGGAGGCTGTGTATCACTGTGGGAGCCTGGGGTACTGTGCTTTTCTGGGACTAACTGCACCCCCTCTAGAGATGGTGGTGGCATGGTGGGGGTGACCTGGGTAGACTGTCTTTCTGTAGAGAGTGAGCATTATGGTCTGTGCACATAATCTCAGTTCCTGTTC
Source organism: Perognathus longimembris pacificus (assembly GCF_023159225.1). NCBI lineage: Eukaryota > Metazoa > Chordata > Mammalia > Rodentia > Heteromyidae > Perognathus > Perognathus longimembris. The sequence continues at coordinate 2,758,346 of NC_063183.1, read as the reverse complement.
TGGCCCTCAGTGTGTCTCAGTTACAAAAGGACAGAGCCTTCTAGCTCCGGTCTCTAGTTCAACTCTGCCTCTTGTAGTTGATTAAGGTTCTTTTTTTTTTTTTTTTTTTTTGCCAGTCCTGGGCCTTGGACTCAGGGCCTGAGCACTGTCCCTGGCTTCTTTTTGCTCAAATCTAGCACTCTACCACTTGAGCCACAGCATCACTTCTGGCCATTTTCTATATATGTGGTGCTGGGGAATCGAACCCAGGGCTTTATGTATATGAGGCAAGCACTCTTGCCACTAGGCCATATTCCCAGCCTTGATTAAGGTTTTTTTTTTTTGTTTGCTTTGTTTTTTTTGGTCAGTCCTGGGGCTTGGACTCAGGGCCTGAGCACTGTCCCTGGCTTCTTTTTGCTCAAGGCTAGCACTCTGCCACTTGAGCCACAGCGCCCCTTCTGGCCGTTTTCTGTATATGTGCTGGGAATTGAACCCAGGGCCTCATGTATATGAGGCAAGCACTCTTGCCACTAGGCCATATCCCCAGCCCTTGATTAAGGTTCTTAAAATTCATCTGTAATTATATTATTTCCTTTTGAAACATTGCCATTGCTTTTCTTTTTAGATATAAAGAATGGTGCATAAATCTTAGTTATGCATTTAAGCTTCCCATGCTCTGGCCCCATTCTCGGCCTACCATGGGATACATGGGATAAAATGATTTTGCTTCCAACACTCAGATTGACAGCAAGTGACTTTTTCTTAGCCATGTTTCTCTGTTTATGATATTTAGGCAATAGTAATGTTTTCCTTTTTTTTTTTTTATCATTGGATTGATAGTAGGTCCAGGAATGCATTACAGTGTCCAGTACAGTGCCAAGTCCAGAACAATTATTAGCATTTTTTTTCAGTCATCTGACCACCTTGCTGCCAGCACTTTTCCAACTGTCTTGCTGTTTCTTTTACCTATGTTCAGGGCACACACATTCTGCAGGGTCCACTTTAAAAATTTCCTATGCAGGAGGCATAAACCAGGATCACAGTTCAAGCTGGACAAAAATGCAAGACTCTATCAAAAAAAATAGCTAAAACAAAGGGATTTGGAGGAGTGGTTCAAGTGGTAGAGCTCCAGGCTCCTGGACTGCCCTGAGTTTCAATTCTAGTACTACCTTTCTGCTCCTGAATTCTCTTCTGTAGCTCTTGTGCTTGGAAGCTCCCTCCTCTGAATGCAAGTAACTATTGTACTTGTGCTCCTCTCTTAGTTATGTTTAACCAGTAATAATAACAATAACAGCAGTAGTAGTAGTAAGCATTCAGAAACTTCCTTGTGCAAATTTCAAATGTGCACTTAAGAGGTGAGGCTAGTATAATGAGTCCACATGTACCTACTTCCCAGCCTCCTCAGTTAATGTTTGTGAGTAGTCTTATTTCATCTGCATACCTGTTGCTTTTCCCCCCACAAACTTTGGAGCAAATTCCAAATGTGTTTGATCTATAAGAATTTCAGTATATTTCTCTAAAGATGCTTCATAAATCACAATGCTATAACCCACCTAAGGAAAACTTCCAATTAATGTTTTGTCAGGTATCCTGTGTTCCTCTTGCTCTCCCACCCCCCTTTCTCCTTCACACACACACACACACACACACACACACACACACACACACACACACACGAGTAAAGGCAAGCCATGTTGGTCAGAACGCTCTCTAGTCTTACCCTGTAGTATAAAGTATCCTTTTAACATGGTAAATCGCCCTCATGATATAATAAGGTGGGGTACTAAAGAAAAGACAAACTCTAAAAGCCACCACTCATGGAAAATAGCTACTAGTTACTTTTTGAATTTTGATTTTGACAGGAAAAAAGAAAAGAGAAGACTTGGCACATTTTTATCTCACCGGAAGAGGGGTTAGGTTCTCTCTTCAGGCTCTTTTGTGGTGCAGACATCTGTTGGGGCTTTTGTTATTCCACCCCTTCCTGGATACAGGATTCTCAGCTCTGTCATTGGCATCTGAGAATGGCTAGGGGGTGAGTGTAGGCATGGGGTCTCCCCCTTTCCAGTGGGTCACCTGAGAGCCCCATGTATTTTGAATTTAGTCAGATGCTGATGCACTGAGATCTTGGTGAGGCCACTGAACCTGTTTCCTTATTTTTCTTTTCATTGCTGTCTAGAGGTTCCAGCCTCATAATGGTGACCTTTAGCAAACATTTTTGGTCCCTTTGCACTTGAGTGATAGAGGCATTTTAGAAGGAAAGGGACCCTAGTTTTACAAAGGTATGGAAGATCCTGCAAAAGGCCACTGTAGTTAGATACTGAGGAAAAATGTGCTTCATATTTTCTCCAGTTACAGCCTTGCAGTCATCATTGGTTGGTGGCTTCTCTTTGATCAGACACATGTGTTTTGGGTTTGGAACTGGCGATTTTTTTTTTCTTTAAGGGATGCTATCTTCATTGCCAGTGTAGATTCTTTTTTTTTTTTTTAGCCAGTCCTGGGGCTTGGACTCAGGGCCTGAGCACTGTCCCTGGCTTCTTTTTGCTCAAGGCTAGCACTCTACCACTTGAGCCACAGTGCCACTTCTGGCCATTTTCTATATATGTGGTGCTGGGGAATTGAACCCAGGGCTTCAGGTATACGAGGCAAGCACTCTTGCCACTAGGCCATATCCCCAGCCCTTCATTGCCAGTGTAAATGCTAGATGACTTGCTGAGGTTTTGTTCCCCCCAAGACTTTGTGTGATATGTTTGTGCCATTTAGTGTGTTGGGAAGGATCTTGAAAAAATACCAGCAGTAGCTTTTTCTATGGTAGCTTTCCAGCTAATTATGTTTTGGAACATCTTTAACACTTGAGCCTTTTCTTTTTCTTTTTAAATTGAATAGATGGCTGGATCTTATGTGGTACATACTTTCCCAAGGAGACGATCCTAGATGTACTGTCTCCAGTGTGAGCACCCTCTGCATAGCTCCCCTCCTGCCATAGGGAGTTGCCTTTTAGGGCCAGTGGACTGTGGAGGCAGGAGATGGTTGTGGACTCCCCATCCCCCCTTGTTCCCCATCTCCTCCTTACCTCCCTGGGCTGCCTTCTTGCTTAGTGTGCTCATGCTTATCTGCCTCTGGAGTCTACACCTCCTGCTTACTCACCTCTGCACTTTCTCCCTAAGTAACTGGGTAAAGAAAGAAAACATTGGCTTTAAATAAACCAATATAGGCTGTGAGAGATGCTTTTGGAAGGTTACTTCTTTTAAACCTTTAAATAAAGGCTAGCATACATTCAGAAGAATACACAAATCATTAGCATGTAGCCTGATGTATTTTCTTGATGTGATCTTTTGTCACCCAGGTAGAAAGTAGAAGTCATTAGTACTCTAGTTCAGGCTTTTCTCCTCAAAGGCAGCTGCTTTCCTGGCCTCTAACACCATTGGTCAGATTAATCTCTTCTTGAACTCTATTATGGGTTAAATGCTGTTTGGAATAATGATGCACTTCTCTGTGTATTTGCAAACAAATTTTTTAATATATGTTGGTGTGTTTTCATTTCCCCTGAGTATATACTAGAGCAAAATAGAATTGCTGTGTCCTGTGGTAACTGTTTAATGGAGGTGCTCTCAGAAGACTCCTTTTCAATATGGCTGCCCCTTTTTCTTTTCTACCAGTTGTATGTGAATTTCTTTATCCTTCTCAGCTGAGTTAGTCTTTTGTCTCCTATAAGAGTGGACTTACCTATAAGATAATAAGGTTTTTATATTAGGGTAGTACTGTGTTCCTATTTCACAAGACACACCCTTTCTTCATTTAGCCACCCCACTTTGTAGCAGAAGACCAAGGCCTGAACTGACTAGAGTGTCAAGATTGAGTCAGGCCAGGTCAGACCAACTGAGACCAAAACAGGGCTGGGAAAATTCTAAATTGTATGTTGCTAGAAAAAGAGGAGCCGGACCGAGCTAGAGGTCTGTGTTTGGGCTTTTTGTGCCATTGGATACTTGCAGTTGAAAGAACAGGTATTCTGTTTGGTGTGGAAATGAGGGGGCAGCAGCCAGGTCTGAGAGCATCTTCAGTGAATTAAAACTCCCTGGGAGCACCCTATTTATGGGTAATGAGGCACGCTGTGTATTGGAACTTGCTGCAGCTGCTTTTGAATAGCTCTGGGTTACTACTGATACAGATTTTAGTTACAAACAGCGGAATAATGATTCAAAGCAAGAGTAGTATTTCCACAATAGTTTGGATTCCCTCATAAAATCTATTTAGTCAAAAACATTTTAGTCTGTTGTCAGATATCATTATATTCGAAGTCAAGGGGTATATTCTGTGTGTGTACACACAAGCAAAAGAAATCTAGTCCATATTCTATTAATCTGGATTCTGCCTAGGGAAAAAATTTATATGTACTGAGCATGTATGACCTTGTTTCCCCTGTTGTTATTCTCTAAACATAGTAGTACGTACTGACGTAACACTTACATTGTAAGTAACCTAGAGATAATTTATGGTTATATGCAAATTACCATCTTAAATAAGTGACCTGAGCATCTGAGGTTGTGATGATATGTGAAGGGTTGTGGAGACAGTCTCCAGAAGGTGTTCTCTGTGTATGTTTCCTTTCTTCTCTTCCCTCTCCCTCTGATTTCTTCCCCCTCCCAGTCTCCTCCTCTTTCCCCCTTCCACTCCCAAGGTGAATGGCCCCTTTATCCCAGAGAGAAAAGCCAGTCAAGAGTACCACTGGACTCTGCTGAGTTTCTGGTCCCAGCCGTCTTCCTTTACTTCCTCCCACTTTCAGGAAACTGAGGACCCGGTGCTAATGAATTTTTCCTAAGGCAAAGCCTTCCTTCACCCCCCAGCCCCTGGCCCCCCAGACTGGCCTGCAGAGGTCCCTGGAGGAGGAAAGGAAGGAGGGACAGATGGAGTGAGGAAGGAAGGGTGGCTCTTCTCTCTCCTTAACACATATTTCTTGGATGTTGGCAGTTGTCACTTTCCCCCAATGATACGGTCCAAAGGTTGGTTTGGGCTTTGAGTTTAATACTAATATAAAGCAGAACACTTTGGTTTAGGGCTGTATAGATCTGTCAGTTTTTTTTTTAAAAACAGCTTTATTAAGATACTGTTGATGTTTTAAAATGGTATGTTTTTAAGTTGTATAATTTGATACTTTAAAGACATTTGTAATCTTCTCTCATAGAAATATATAATGATTTCCTAGCTATTTAGATAGCTTTTCCCATTTTTATACATCACCTTCTGTTTCATATTACTGTACTTCTCTTTTGATGACTTGTTGTATAAGGCCTGGCTGTTTGCTCTTTTGATTGTAAGCCAAAATTTCCTACCTTCTTTTATTTTTTCTTGTCGGTTGTGGGGCTTGAACTCAGGGCCTGCGCTGTACCTGTGCCTGTGCCTTTTTTGTGCTCAAAGCTAGTGCTTTATCACTTGAGCCACAGCCCCACTTTCAGTTTTTGAGTGGTTAATTGGGAGATGAGAGTCTCAGACTTTTCTGCTTAGGCTGGCTTCGAACCACAACCCTCAGATTTCAGCCTCCTGAGTAGCTAGGGTTACAGGTGTGAGCCACTGGCACCCAGTTTCCCACCTTTATTATTATTATTTTTATTATTGTAATCTTTTACAAAAAGAAACAACTGAGGGCTTTGTTTTACCATAGTTGGGAAGAATTGTATTAGAAGCAAGGAGGAGACCAACAAGAAGTCACTTTTGAGTTACTTAGGTTGCTTCATTGGATATGTAAACACACTTTCCCTTGGGAGCTCTCTAATCTTGGCCCCTAAGAGTGTGTTGCAAGGACTGGCGGAATTGTGGGTGTTGTGAGGTGAGGAGCTCCCTTTGCATTAGCTGGGAGGCAGATAGTACTTTCGCAGGCCTGAGCGCCTCTCTTGTGCTTCTGGGGTGAGTGGGGGGCAGACAGAGCTTTTACAAGCTATAACTTGATCTTTTCACATAGACTGCATTCTGCCGGTTCCTCAAGTAGTAACATCTCTAGTAGACCAACTACATTTTTGTTTCTGAGCCAAATTTCCCCATTCCCTCTCCTCCTCCCTTCCCCTCCCCTCCTCCTTTTCCCCCTCCTCCTCTCTTTCCTAGCTCCTCCCCTCCCCTATCCCTTTTCCTTTCTCTTCTTCCCCCCTTCCTCTTTCTCCCTCTCCCTTCCTTTGTTGGAGCTAGGCTTGAACTCAGGGCTTTGGCACTGTCCCTTAGCATTTTTGCTCAAGGTTAGCACTTTACCTACCACCTGAGCCACAGCTTCACTTCTGGCTTTTTGGTGGTTAATTGAAGAGCCTCATGAACTTTTCTGCCTGGGCTGGCTCTGAACCATGAACCTCAGTTCTCAACTTCATGAGTAGCTAGAATTACAGGCGTGAAATTGCTTTTATTTGGACCATATTTCTATCATAGGGAAAAAATGCAACTTGTAACAAAACAAAAATGGACTAATAGGGTTTTATTTAAAAGCAAAGAAAGTCCTAGAACCCTCAAGGTAGATGCAGCTGTAGTTCAGTCTCCAACACATGTTTTCATGTCTGTGCTGAGAATTGAATTCTGAATGAGAGCCCCAAGCCTTGAATAGCCCCAGAGTGGTAATGGAGAATGAGTCATGAAAAGCCCTTTATTTATTTTTTTTTTTTTGCCAGTCCTGGGCCTTGGACTCAGGGCCTGAGCACTGTCCCTGGCTTCTTCTCGCTCAAGGCTAGCACTCTGCCGCTTGAGCCACAGCACCGCTTCTGGCGGTTTTCTGTATATGTGGTGCTGGGGAATCGAACGTAGGGCCTCGTGTATCCGAGGCAGGCACTCTTGCCACTAGGCCATATCCCCAGCCCGTGAAAAGCCCTTTATTTATGGAAGAAGGGATGGGGGGCAAGAGTTCTTTAAGTCTGATGATATTGAAGGGTATCTAAAAGCAGTCACGTGGCACAACAAATTCCTAAGAAAGAATTTTGATAGGAAATCATACCCATAAGCAGTTAGTATAGTGTTTGCTACAGTGCCAGTGATCAGTGGCTATAACGTATTGTTGCTCTGAGAAAAGTGGTAGAATGCAGTTGTGTCTGGGGAACCAGTCCTGAGTTCTGGTGCTGGGGAGGAGAAACTCCAGAACTTTCCCAGTGTGCCATATTGTTCTCAGTGTGCCTCTTCACATGAGGAGTAGAATCTTGAAAACAATCACCCTTGGAGAAAAGATTAGCAGTGTTCAAGTGTCACTTTAGACTAAGCCAGCACTCTGGCTGCTGTCAGGACATGGTTCTTTTCTTTATTTGTCTTAAGTTTACCAGGTTATTTGGAGGGCAGCTGGAATTGAGAACAGTGTATTAGAGATTCTCTTCTTTTGTCATTCTCTTTGATGTTTTCAGGATTATATGATAGCACAGGGCGATTCCTTTCTCTTTTGTTGCCTTTACAAACTTAACTAATGGTATCTGTACAGAGAGGGTTTATAACGTGCTTCTGTGTCCTTATTAAAGCCTCACAGTCATCTTTCTAAAATAATCATCCCTATCTTGCAGAAAAGGTAGTTGAGGCTCAGTAAAACACATGTAAGTCAAAAGAGGCCAGTGGGGGCTGGGGATATGGCCCAGTGGTAAGAGTGCCTGCCTCATATACATGAGGCCCTGGGTTCGATTCCCCAGCACCACATATACAGAAAATGGCCAGAAGTGGCGCTGTGGCTCAAGTGGCAGAGTGCTAGCCTTGAGCAAAAAGGAAGCCAGGGACAGCGCTCAGGCCCAGAGTACAAAAGAGGCCAGTGGTATGGACCCAGGCCCCCTCAATCCATAGCTTTCTGCTGCCTTTCCATGGATACGTTCAACCACCCTTTAAATACTTGGGAGCCTCTATCTATGTAGCTTTCTGAGCTGTGGCTGGGGGATATCCTTTATTTGTCCTGGCTTGTGACCATATTTCCACCCTTAGTTTTGCATTTTTACACACTGGTTATAATTTGCTGCAATGCAGTACATGATGATGTAACCCCCTTTCTTATAGCTACTTCTTTTAGGTTAGGGGTGGACCCTTCCTTTCTAATTTTTATTTTAGAATCAGTCCCTGTCACCAAGTGCTTGTAGTGTATGATGAGTTCATTGACAATTGGAAGTTATCTTAGTATTATCATCTGAATCTAGGCGATTTCTCAGAGCTTGAGAATGAGGAACCTTTGGACTTGATCTGCCCTGTGGTAGGCCCTTTTGTCTGGAAATAGACCGGTGAATGGGTTCTGTATCTGGAGTAGCAATCTTTTCCCTGTGACCGCATTCCAACACAGTGTTGCGTGGCTGTCATTATGAAGCTTTCTATCCTGGATGGGAGCTTACTCCCTTTTCTCTCCTTTTCCTCCAAGGCCATCCTTCTGCAGAGGGTGGGTTGGGGTGAGGTGGAGGCTATTCCAGGACAGTGACAGTATGGGAAGGTGAAGGCCTGAGTGAAACTTGTTCTCTTGTGTTTGCCCTGGCTGGTGTTTCTCAGCAGACTTTGTGCTTAGAAGCTAATGCCTTCCCACCGAGCGAAGACGGAGGTAGCATGATGGCCGTGGCCTCTCAGCCTCTCCTGCTCACAGGGCCACTTTACCTTCAGTGCTTTTCATGTAGCAAGTCTTGGACCATCATCACCCATTCTCCAAATCCCATCCTTTATATTGTAGCTATTTTTATTTTTAAATTTTGGCTAGTCCTGAGACTTGAATTCAGGGCCTAGGTGCTGTTCCTTTAGCTTCTTTTGCTCAAGGGTAGCGCTTTACCACTTGAGCCACAGCTCCACTTCTGGCTTTTGGTGGTTCATTGCAGATAAGAGTCTCATGGATTTTCCTGCCCAGGCTGACTTTGAACAGTATCCTCAGATCTAAGCCTCCTGTGTAGCTAGGATTATAGGTGTCAGCCACCAGCTCCCAGCTTCCGTGTATTTTTAATATACATGATCAGTGATGATAAATCAGACAAATCATTAAGCAATGTCATCAATAAAGGCATTTTATGAGACATTATTGAAAAAGTAAAGGTTGAGAAAAGTGTGGTTTCATAGATATATTTTCTCAGGTCATATCCACCAGAAGCACACCAAACCTCTCTTCTGAAACCTTTCTTGTTTATTTCTAATTGGGGAAAAATGAGAGAAATCAGTTAATAGCCTATGCATCTACCCACAAAACAAATTAACTGAAATCAAACTCCTCATTATATATCAAAGTAAATGTTTTATACCCAGTTTCTAAATGCCAGGGTAGAGCTGATGTTCTTTATCATAACTGAACTAAATTAAGATATGCCTTTTGCCACTGTGTCACTTCCGCTCCTGTGGAATCCCCACCAATCTCTGGGACTAAGACACTGTGCTAGGCTGCTGTGTTAGGTTGCTGAACAAGACTTCTGCTGGGCAAGACTAAACAGGCCACCAGGCTTCCTCAGCCCTCCTAAGCAGGCACAACCCTTTCTGGGTCAACCTTACAGGAAGCACAACATCAAAAGCTGAAGGAATGTAAGGAAAAGAAATCGCAGTGCAGGGCTGGGGATATGGCCTAGTGGCAAGAGTGCTTGCCTCGTATACATGAGGCCCTGGGTTCGGTTCCCCAACACCACATATACAGAAAATGGCCAGCAGCTGGCTATCGGGGGCCACTCACTGATGGGTTTTTGGTTCAGCCCTGGTAGAACAGATCTTCATCTGAGCTCTACCTAGTGGTCTATTTGTTTTGTGTCTGAGTCACATCTGATGTGACTTTGACTTGCCTTCTATGATTTTAAAAAAATTACTAAAGCGGGCTGGGGATATGGCCTAGTGGCAAGAGTGCTTGTCTCGTATACATGAGGCCCTTGGTTCAATTCCCCAGCACCACATATACAGAAAATGGCCAGAAGTGGCGCTGTGGCTCAAGTGGCAGAGTGCTATAGCCTTGAGCAAAAAGAAGCCAGGGACAGTGCTCAGGCCCTGAGTCCAAGGCCCAGGACTGGCCAAAAAAAAAAAAAAAAAAATTACTAAAGCTTCTTAATGTAGTTTTCCTAAAGTTGATCATCACTGCCATCTATCAAGAGCAGCACATGCTACTCAGCATTGAAATTACTCAAGTATGTGGCTTCCATGAAGAATAAAATGTAGGCATTCTTCAAATTAGTCCTATATATTTGTATCTGCTTTACAAAATTGGGTATAGTGTTTCCACTTGGAAAAATATTAAACTGTCTATTCTCTTAAATCTTGCACATCTTACAATGAGTAAATGTAACCATTGCTCCAATTTTCTTCTTAGTAATCACTAAATGTCAAAATACTTGCAGGGTTTTTAATTTCAAAATTTTTTTAATCCTTCAAAGAGAGAACATTTTTAGCTTAAATATAAACACTGAAAAACACAGCTCAGAAAAGAAGGCTGGTGAAATTGACACAGCTGGAGCTGTACAAGTAGACCTGAGGTTCTTTCTTCCCACAAAGCCCCAGGCAAGAGACAGCAGCACCCGGGGTTCCAGAGAAGGCACCCGCTACTCCCATACACCTTCACCATCACCTGACCCAGGGGGAAGACAACTCAGCAGTGCTTGGGTGATTTCCTCTCACTGGAATCTGTAATCTGTTATGGTTGACTGAGAGCAGGGCTACACTTTGGGGGAGGAGGCAACTTTTAAGACTTACCAAGCTACACTTAACATTGGTTATCAGGTTATTCTGTTTTTTTTAGTCTCCCCAGACAAAACAGTTGTCCCCTGGGTATTACAGTGGGAAGAAGTCACCATTGTGAGGAGTTAAGAGTCAGCAAAGACGAGCTTTGGGTTTGTGTGTGCACTGCGATTTCTTTTCCTTACATTCCTTCAGCTTTTGATGTTGTGATTCCCGTAAGGTTGACCCAGAAAGGGTTGTGCCTGCTTAGGAGGGCTGAGGAAGCCTGGTGGCCTGTTTAGTCTTGCCCAGCAGAAGTCTTGTTCAGCAACCTAACACAGCAGCCTAGCACAGTGTCTTAGTCCCAGAGATTGGTGGGGATTCCACAGGAGCGGAAGTGACACAGTGGCAAAAGGCATATCTTAATTTAGTTCAGTTATGATAAAGAACATCAGCTCTACCCTGGCATTTGGAAACTGGGTATAAAACATTTACTTTGATATATAATGAGGAGTTTGATTTTAGTTAATTTGTTTTGTGGGTAGATGAGATGCATAGGCTATTAACTGTTTTCTCTCATTTTTTTTCCCCATTAGGAATAAGAAAGGTTTCAGAAGAGAGGTTTGGTGTGCTTCTGGTGGTTAGCATGACCCTGAGATCTGTCAAGACTAGGACTAAGATAAGCCCTTGCCTGTCTATTTCCTATCTTCCCCACTTTCTGTTTAAGGCAAATTCCTCTGCCTGTTTTTGAAGCCCACTTACCCGAATGGAAAATTTCTCAGGCTTCTTCTTCCCATTAGCTGTGGCTTTTCATTGTCAGACCTCTCTAGTGTTTTTTTCTCCTTTAACCCAGCTTCATGCAGTGGAGAGTGGACCATCTCCAGTGTTTTTTTCTCCTTTTAACCCAGCTTCATGCAGTGGAGAGTGGACCCTCTTAGTTGTCCCTTCCCTTGTAGCCCTCTTATAAGTACCACATGCTAACTGATTGCACAACTGGAGCTCCTCTTGTAGCCCTCTTAATTCCAACTCTACCTGGTAAGGATGACACAAGACAAAAACCCTTCTGATTTGCCCCATGGCCTGCCTGCCTTTGCTTTTCCACAGTAGCTTGTGCAGCGGCTTCCATCTCCTTGGAGGTCTCCCCTCTCACCTGTAGATGCCACACATGCCTCTTTTTTTCGTGGGGAAGGACCTTTCAAGGCTTGAACTAGGTGCGTTGTGCTCTCAGCTTTGTCGCTCCTGGCTGGTGCCCTACCACTTGACTCAACCCTCCGGTCTGGATTTTGTTAGTTACATGTAGTAGATGGAGTCTTACAGAATTTTTCTGCCTGGGCTGGCTTTGAGCTGCAATATTCCAGATTTCAGCCTCTTGAGCAGCTGAGATCACGGGTGTGAGCCACTGCTGCCTGGGATGAGATGCTCCTTTCCTGTGGCCTCTTCTTTCTCACTAGATGGCTCCAGTTATTCTCAAGTGATGGTCTTGTGTTTCCCTGACTTAAGTTGCCCACTTGGATCATTTTCCTGGGCTGGACCAAACTTTCAAACTCACGTGGGATGATGGGGGTGTCTCAAACTCAGTCTTATTAAAAACTCTGTAGCCCCCAATTTCATTAGCCTACAAAGTCAGACACTGAAAACCTTGGCTTCATTCCTGGCTAGACTCTTTAGTGCTCTCAGTCTGGGGTTACCAGCCACCCATGCCTCTCCCAGCCTGAGTAAGCCACAGGTATAACTACTGCTGTTAATGATGTCGTTTTTGGTTTTGAGTCTGCTAAATGGGGCATCAGGCCACAAGCCAGCCCATTCACAATGGAGAAGGATGTCTGAGTGCTTCTGGGAGACAGAATTGGGGCATGGAAGAAACTGGATTTGGTGATCTGTGTGACTGGCCTGTATGTGGTGGAGGTGTATGTAGTGAAGGCTTTCCCTACACCTCTGCTGCTTCCTCTGTGGGCCTGTTCCTGAGATGGCACCTGTGCCTTCTTCCCAGCCTCTGGAAACCCTTTTCCTCCTTCACTGGGTCTACTTAGTGAGTTCGTTTACCTGTATTCTCTCTGATGTCCTTTGATTTCACCTCAGAGTCTCAAATCTTAGAAACCATCTCCAGATGGCTTATAAATCAACTTTTTGTGATTCCCATCTAACCAAGTTCGATAGTCAAATCAAATTGCGAATCTGTTCATTATTTTTCCAGTGGATTTTTTTTTTTTTTTTTTGTCGGTGTGGCACTTGAACTTTGGGCCTGGGCGCTGTCCTTGAGTTCTTCAGCTCAAGGCTGGCACTCTACTACTTGAGCCACAGTGCCACTTCCTGTTCCTTTTTTTTTAAATCTCTTATTATAATCTTACAGGAAACAGTAGACAGTTTTTAGTTTTTGCCTTGCTTTAATCTTTCCTTGCTTCTAATGTCACTGATCATTCTCTACTCTGTGAAACTGTCTTCACTTGACTCTTGGGAGTTTTTTTTCTCCTGATTTTCTTGCTGTATCTTTACTGGCTTTCTATATTTGTGTCTTTGGAAGCAAGTTACTTACGACCCACTGTCACTAAGGGGCAGGGCAGTAAGCAGCACCTTCTGGAGGGGGTATTTGGCAGCATAACCATAGTTGATATTCCTCTGTAGGGAACACTTTTTCTTATCTGTTTTGTTCATTCAGACATTCAGTTATGTCAGTATAGATGCATTGATTTTACATGGTGGATTCTAATCCATGTTATTTTTTTCATTGCGTCAAGTGTTCTAGCTTTGGTTATTGGGAGCTCTTAGTTGGTTCCTGGCTCTTTTCACAGGCAGTGTCCTTGTCCTAGAATCAGCCATTTCCCTAAGGAAATGATGTTTCTGGATGATGGCCATGGTCCTGGAGAACAAAAGCTGTCGGCTATACTGCTTGATAGGACAGTATCACCGCTTCTGTACCTTTCTGTAGACAGCTGAAAAAGATGCACAAGTACAAACCCAAGTGTTGTAGTATAAATAGCTATTTAACCTGTCTTTATGCATATAAACTAAACATGAGTTCACACTATAGCCCTCTCTCCCTGTTTGTGGATAGCTTTGCACTCACTGTGAGAAATGTGGTTCCTAGCATATTATGTCTGTGTCCATCCTGCTATACTTGAATTTTCAACTCTTTATCCCTCTCTTTATCTCTCTTTATCTCTCTCACCAGAGCATTTATTAGATCTTTCTTAAATTGATAATGAATCCTGAAGATGTTATGCAGCTAACATAAAATTTAGCATTTTAGCAAATTTAGTTTAAACCTTGCTGTAAGGTTTGAGACAAAAATGTGAACTACTTGCTGGGTGCTAGTGGCTCACACCTGTAATCCTAGCTACTCAACAGGCTGTGATCTGATGATTGCAATTCAAAGCCAGCCTGGACAAAAGTAGAAAAGTCTGTAAGACTCTTATCCCCAGTTAAGCAGAAAATAGCCAGAAATGGAAGTACGGCTCAAGTGGTAGAGTGCCAGCCAGCCTTGAGAGAAAAGGCCAACCAATTAAGAGTGAAAGTCTGAGTTCAGGCCCTGGTTCCTGTACAAGTAAAAGTTAACTACTGTATTATGTAATATATATCATAGAAAATAGGAAAACTAAGAAGAGCACCTCTAATTCTCTTCCAGAGCTAAAACTGGATATATTTCTTTTAAAACTTTTTCTCTGTATGTATGGGTCTGTGTTCATGGTTTTAAATGCTCATACCTTACTGTTTACAGCTTATTTTTACTTAATACGGGTGTGTTATTAAGAACAATAGTCCTATAGTTGTGCTGTAATCTCAGATGCCAGCTTACTCTCACTGTGTTGCTGTTACAAACCTGATAACTGTTTTCTTTAGAGCCTTGACATGCTGTTCTAATGGTTTCCTTCAAATATACCTTGAAAAGTAGGGTGACCGATTGAGAGCATTTTAAGGTTTTCAGTACATGTGTCTACATTAAACATGTATTTTTACATTGCTTTTCTTCTGGGACGAACTCTCCAATACCACCTATATTTATAGGGTTGAAGAGAAATAGTTTGCTCTCACAGCCAGTAACTCATGCAGATTTATTTATTTGCATAGAGTATTGTGTCAAAGAATGCACTGCAGTATCGTGGAAATTCCCAGCATGATGCCCAGGAGTTTCTGCTGTGGCTTTTGGACCGAGTTCACGAAGACCTCAATCATGCCATAAAGGAGAGTGGCCAGCCTCCTCTGAAGGTGAGGATGCATGCTACCCTGGGCATGCAGGGCAGGGAGCAGCTGGCAGCCCAGGAAGAAGTAGAGGTCCCCCTCTCAAGCCCCACTTGCTGCACTTAGTTAATAGGATGAAACACACCAAGCTCTTGGCAATAGAGAGAAGGACATTTCACCTTGTGGACCATGTACTGTCATTAGACACTGTCCTCGAGAATTCAGATGGAGTTGACCGAGGGGGAAACATTTGTTTTGTGTTCTAGTAAGACAAATTGGAACACATATACATACACAATCAAAAGGGGAATGTATGGGTGTCTCTGCTGGTAGAATTGGATTTGAGTACAGAAACTAAGCCCCTTGATGGCCTTACTGGAAATATAACGATTCATACTCAGTTCCTGTTCATATAGCTGTAATATGATAGCCAAAGTGACTTATATAGTGGAAAAAAATGAGACTAAAGAGTTACTTAGCTTTTAAAGGTTTTGATACTCCTCTGTGCTTCACATTTTAAATTTCTAGTTTTGGTAAGTTGCTAAATTATTCTGGTTTCAAGATCCTTTTATGTTGGAGTACTATTGTCATATGATTATTTGTCTCTGGCTGATGGCAACCAAAGTGAGACATCCTCAAGGCCAGGCACCAAGCCCGGCTTCTCTTATATCCTGATGTCTTGTACACTACCCTCTGCATGCCGCAGCAAGTGCTCAGTACTCATGATGTGGAAGGGCATGAAAAATTGAATCAGATGTGAGGTAGAGTATGATTAAGTATCAGAGTTAACTGAGTACAGCTAATAGATGCTAGAGAATTTAGACATGGAAACAGGCTAGGACTTTGAGAGTAGTCAGAATTGTGTCCTGGAAAGGCTAGAGTGGGGTTTTGAGCGGCCTCCTGGGGCAGGAGAGCTGCCTGGATTAGAGGTGGATGAACAGGGTTAGTGGCAGTCTCTGGAGGTGGCCTACAGGTTGTTGCTGCCCTCCTGTTCCTTTAGCAGCAGGTGTCTGCACCTCTTCCCCAAATACAGCTTATTAGGGAAGTCATTTTAGGCTTGTCTTCAACAAGAATTGGTACTTCTTTTTTATAGCCTCCATCAGAGACAGATATGATGCCAGAGGGACCATCTTTTCCTGTGTGTAGCACTTTTGTACAAGAACTTTTTCAAGCCCAGTACAGGTATGAGCAGATAAAATGTTTTCCTGTTTTTGTCTGTTTCACATATGATTTTAATGTGTCTTAAATTTTTATTTTCAAAGATCTTCTTTGACATGCCCTCATTGTCAGAAACAGAGCAACACTTTTGACCCTTTCCTCTGCATTTCTTTGCCAATTCCTCTGCCCCATACAAGGTAAGAGCAGACTTAGTAAGTTACGTTTCCTCTGTAGGCTCCTGTTAGGTTGACTGGCTTATTTAGACACCTAATAGATTTGATGCTAATTTGAATACAGGCTTTGTTAAAAGTTCACATATCTAGGGGATGGAGACTTTACATGATGCTTTGTTAGTTGTTTTTTCCATGAGTTAGGTTGTCTTAAGGAAAATCTCCAGGACAGAACTAAGTATGGATATGTTAGATTTTTATTTTATAGAGATTTCCTTTTCCAAAGATCTTTTTTTTTTTTTTTTGGCCAGTCCTGGGCCTTGGACTCAGGGCCTGAGCACTGTCCCTGGCTTCTTCCCGCTCAAGGCTAGCACTCCGCCACCTGAGCCACAGCGCCGCTTCTGGCCGTTTTCTGTATATGTGGTGCTGGGGAATCGAACCTAGGGCCTCGTGTATCCGAGGCAGGCACTCTTGCCACTAGGCTATATCCCCAGCCCTCCAAAGATCTTTTGCTTACTCGGGTAGTTCTCCTCAAATCCAAGTGGACATTTCCCATGTGTCCTCCAAATAAAGGTGTGGGTTAGCTTAGGTGTTTATGTGGGCTTAAGGTCAGATTTGTTTCACTTCTATATTTTAGTGATTAATCGACGTAACTAATGAGAAGATCTGATTTGATCTGTACAGGCCTCTCTATGTCACCGTAGTGTATCAAGGGAAATGTTCCCACTGCATGAGGATTGGTGTGGCTGTGCCTTTGTCTGGGACTGTCGCTAGACTTCGGGAAGCAGTGTCTGTGGAGACAAAGATCCCCACTGATCAGGTAATTACCCTGCTGAGCCACCTTCACATGAGCTTTGAAAGCACTGCTTTCTGATTTTCTGGGATTTCTTACAAATCTCTGCCAAATATATTCAAGATTGAAGACCATTTGCATGTAGTGTTGAGGGTAAAAAAAAATCAAGACCCAAGAGAGTAAAATATGTAGAAAAGCTTTTTTATGTTTCCTTTCATTGTCTATATAAACATACCCAGACAGACACTCAGACTGTTACACACCCAGTAACTTGAGCACAAGCTTTTTGAGATGCTATAGACTCTGGTGTGAGTTTGCAGGGTGGGCAAATGCTGCAGAGTGTGGGTCAGCTGTCATCTCAGACAAGCTTTGCTTAGTGTGTTGTAACTGAGCTCTGTGGATGGCCAATGGAAGGAGCACTCTGTGGTGACTGACAGAGAGGCTTAGGAAGCAGTGACTGTAGAACCTCTTTTCCATTGTGGTGTTGAGAATGGACATCTTGTCAGTTCTGCAGTACATGAGCCCCTGTGGTGCTTGGGTTGAACCCAGGACCTCCAGCATGCTACATAAGTGCTCTACCATGGGCCTACACCCTTTTCCATTTCTTAGAGGAACTAGACCAGAGACTCTGACCTTGTTTAGATAAGGGAAAGCTTGTCTCCCTTTTTTGTTAGAGCTGGGGCACCTCTGGTAAGTAGTTGATATTTAAATTCAAAATACTTTTGGCATGTTTATGACTTGACGTTATCGTATACAGTTCTTACTCAGTACACTATTAGGATTTTATCTGAAAGACCTTTCTTTTTTCTTTTTGGTGCCAGTCCTGAGGCTTGAATGCAGGGCCTGGGCACTCCCTGAGCTTTTGTGCTCAAGGTTAGTACTCTGTCATTTGAGCCATAGCTCCACTTCCAGCTTATTTAGAGTTAAGAATCTCAAGGACTTTCCTCCCCAGGCTGGCTTTGAACCATGGTCCTTAGATCCCAGCCTTCTGAATAGCTAGAGTTATAGACATGAGCCACTGGTGCCTGGCTTAGGGAAAGACATTTCTTAGTTTAGATTTATCACGTAAAAGATAACTTAGAGCCTAAATAATTTTTCCTAGGTGCCTTCTGGAAGCTGCTATGTAATCACTTGCAAAATAAAGGTGTTTTGTACTTTGGCCACCTGTGACCTCATTTGGGAAGGTGCCACAGTAAAACAAATGCAATCAGTAGTGTTACCCTAATATAGCAAATCTGTCATGTTTTCACAGGCCAAGTATTGGCATATTGATAAAGTCTTGCTGTTCTTCCTGCTCTGAAGAGCCCCTTGGCTCCTTTTCCTCAAGGATGATGGGAGACAGGAGGTGGGCCATAGCATTGTCCAAGGAAGATATGGCATACGTCTAAAGCTTCAGTACTAGCTTTAAACAGATGAAACAATTGTAGCTTTGCTTTTGACCTCAGCTTGCTGGACAGTGAATTGTACTTGTGAGTTCACCAGCCGAAAACATCATAGCTATTACATTCACTAGAAGGAAACATTTTCTTGGAACATTTTTCCTGGTCTATGTCACCAGCTCCTTTCAGCTCATAGTCTTCCAAAATGCTAGTGTTGGTGGGGAACCTTAGAAGTGCAGGGAAAATTTTCCCACCTCATTTGAAGGAGGCCCAGAGTAGCCATGTGCTTGGTTCAAGGCTGCAGGGCTGATTGGTGGCTGGCCAGTACTGGAACCTCCTCATCCATCACAGTGCTTTTTCTCTGGTCACTGCTGTTGGGTGGGCAATGAGGCTTTAGATGTCTCAGTGTTCTCCCCACAGCTCTGCTTTCTCTGCATCACTGTCAATGTCCAGGAGCCATTGTTCCCACTTGACAAGTATAGCCTAGAAAGCAAAAGGCACTCAGTTATCAGGACTGTGAGCTTTCATACAGTATTCATTCAGATTTTCCTCTGTGCAAGTACTAGTCAGTTTAGTAGTAATTACCATTAGTTTCTAAGAGTAGAATTACTTGCTCAGATTGTTCTTTACCTTAATCTGTGTTTACTTTGTTTGATATCTCCTTGCTAGTGCAGATATGTCTAGCTCATTATCTTTAAGAGTTTCATAATCCTAGTAGAGCTTTAGTGTACTAATATATTCCTACTGCTGGACATTTGGCTTGATTTCATTTTTTCTCTGATAACAGATGCCCATGGTTATATAAAGAATGTCAGGGCTGGGGATATGGCCTAGTGGCAAGAGTGCTTGCCTCGTATACATGAGGCCCTGGGTTCAATTCCCCAGCACCACATATACAGAAAACGGCCAGAAGTGGCGCTGTGGCTCAAGTGGCAGAGCGCTAGCCTTGAGCAAAAAGAAGCCAAGGACAGTGCTCAGGCCCTGAGTCCAAGCCCCAGGACTGGCCAAAAAAAGAAAAAAAAAAAAAAAAAGAATGTCAGATGTGGCTTCTCCTATCTCCATGGGGACTGGATAGTGTGTATCTTGAGGCTTTCTCTCTTTCCCTCCTATGAAGGCAAGATGTTTAGATACTGCTTCTTGCTCTGTTTTATACCCCAGCTTAAGGCAACTCTGCATTTAGTGCCATGGAATTCGAAAATCAGGGTATAGTAAGTTACAGAAATATGGAAGATATTAGACTTCTAAGATTCTCTCATTAAAGGCAAGTATAATAATTTCAGAGGTCTCTGAGAGCACTACCAAGTCCTGAGAAGTTTCATGGGACAATTGGGAGAACATTGCATGTCAAATCTCCAGTTTTATGCAACTGTTGACATTTTCCTCATTTTTCTAGATTGTGTTAACAGAAATGTACTATGATGGGTTCCATCGTTCCTTTTGTGATACAGACGACCTGGAGACTGTCCATGAAAGTGACTGCATTTTTGCCTTTGAGACTCCAGAAATATTTAGGCCTGAAGGAATTCTCAGTCAAAGAGGTAAAGGAGCACTTGTTCCCATAATGCACCCGAGTGTGCAGAGTTGACCACTGTTTATCCCTCCAGGTATTATATGATGGTGTAGTTCTTTCTCAAGATTGTAGTAAAAGTGTATACTGCTGTCTCTTCAGTTTTCATTTCCTTATGTCTGTCAGTTTTCTTGTGTCCAGTCAAATCCCTATTTCTCTCTTGTAGCCATTGGTGATCTTTCTGGACCCCAAACCTGACTCCCCCGTATTAAGCATCTGACTCTTCAATTGTTCATTGTATAGTTTTTCACATGGTTTAAGATTGCATAAAGGCTCTATCTGCTTCTCCTTATCTGTTCATGTTTTCTTGTAGTCCTGTTTGTGTTTGCATGCATGCATGTGTGTGTGTGCTTGTGCGTGTGCTGGTTCTGGGGCTTGAACTCTCAGGGCCTGGATGCTGTGCCCTGAGCTTTTTATTCCAGGCTATCATTTTGCCATTTGAACCACAGCTCCACTTCTGGCTTTTTGGTAGTTAATTGGAAAAAAGAGTCTCAGGGACTTTTCTGTCTGAGCTGGCTTCAAATCACAATATTCAGATCTCAGCCTCCTAGTAGGTATGATTATGGGATGAGCCACCAGTATTGTGCTAATATATCTTAATAGCACATCTTAGTTTGCTGAATATTTAGGTTACCTATTCATTCACAGAACTCTCCTATGAATACTTTCGTGGAAGTCATTTTTATTTTATTCTTTTTTGGAGTTGTTGTGACATTGATAGAAAGGGGCTTCTTTTCCTTTGTCCTATTGGAATATTATTTCATTAGCTATCTCCTTCCAGAAGATTAAAAAAGTAACTAGATATTTAGTCAGGCCTTAACTAGCTGCCTGCCCTGTGCTTGGTGCTGATTGGCTGAATAACATGATTAACTTTTAGGAGACTCTGAAGGCCAGTGTTCTGCCCATCAAAACATGGGTCTATGTTTATTCCGATGTGGGTTGGTCCAGTTGGCTTCTTATGTTCTCACAATGGTTCTGTCTAGTAAGGGCAATTTTAACTTTTGTTTGCTCTTGGAACACTTAGATCATTCTAGATGTTCTTTTTTTTTTTTTTTTTTTTTTTTTTTTTTGCCAGTCCTGGGCCTTGGACTCAGGGCCTGAGCACTGTCCCTGGCTTCTTATCGCTCAAGGCTAGCACTCTGCCATCTAAGCCACAGCGCCCCTTCTGGCCGTTTTCCATATATGTGGTGCTGGGGAATTGAACTGAGAGCTTCATGTGTAGGAGGCAAGCGCTCTTGCCACTAGGCCATATTCCCAGCCCATTCTAGATGTTCTTGTTTATTGTTTTCTTTTAAAAATCTTTTTCAGGGGTTTTTACTGGGTCTTACTTTACTTTTATTGGCAGATCAACTCAGTAATTTGCCCTTCTAAAAGTTGCCTAACAGTTGCTGAAGTGGAGAGTTTTGATTTTCAGTTGTACGATAGGTGAGACTAATTTAAAGGAAATAATGGATCCTAAAGGCTTTCTTAATAGCTAGACGTGTGATCTCGCAGTGGAGTATTTGTTCCTTTTTTTTAAAAATTACAGTTTATGTAATGACTATTTTTTCCATTGGGTCAGTTTCTTTGTAGTGAATGAATGAAAGGGATCTCGAGGAGATAACGAGTTGTTTTTAATCTCTTCCAGGCATCCACTTAAACAATAATCTGAATCATTTGAAATTTGGCCTGGATCATCACAGATTGCCTTCCCCGCTACAAACAGCAGCCAAGCAGGGGAGGACGGACTTGCCCAGCTCCCGAGCAGGAAGTGACAAGATTGTCCTGCTGGTGTGCAACCGTGTGTGCACGGGACAGCAAGGGAAGAGGTGAGAACCAGCTCGTCTCCCAGCTGCTCCACAACTCGGGTGAAAATACCCACTTTTAGTGGCTGAATTACTTATTATTAAAAGCAGGGTCTCATATAGCCCAGGCTGACCTTGTACTTATCATCTTCTTGCCTTTGCCTACTGCCCAGCAGAAGTTAACTTTTGATTCTGATACTTGAAGAAACCTATGAATGAGTCCACCAAATCAAGTGGGCTGGGAATCTGAGTCAGAAAAGGCAGTGAAAGCTTTTTTACTGTTGGAAGGTTCATCCCCTGTCTGATTTAGTTAAAGCACCCCTCAGGCCATAACTGACTCTTAGACTCGTGGGAGCTATTTTCTTAATAGCTTAATAAACAATCATTGGGCCTAGAGCTATTGCTGGAATGGTAAAGTGCCAGTCTACAACCATAAGTCCCCGAGTTTAAATCCCACTATTTCCCGCCCCTCCCACCCTTCCCACCCCCACTCCAACCCTTCCCAATTCTTAACTTGTCTACTTGGATGTCTACATTTCTCGGTGGCATGCCTTAGGCTGCACTTGCTTTCTCCTCCTATGAAATTGGCCCTCTAGGATTTCCTGTCTTAGCCCTTGATATCAGTCTTCAGTTATTTTTGTAAGTCAAAAATCTCTCTAGTTTCCCAGCTGCCTTCCCTGAGAATTTATGGATATTTCAGACTATCTTCTTTTCTTTTGCCCGTCCTGGGGCTTGAACTCAGCCTGGGCACTGTCCCTGAGCTCCTTTTGCTCAAGGCTAATGCTCTACTGCTTGAGCCACAGCACCACTTCTGGCTTTTTCTGTGATTAATTGGAGAATAGAACCTCCTGGCCTTTCTGGCCTGACTGGCTTTGAACCACAATCCTCAGATCTCAGCCTCCTGAGTAGCTAGGGTTACAGGTGTGAGCCACCAGCGTCTAGCTCAGACTATCTTGTAAAGTAACTATCACAGTAATGTCACCTATGTTTCAGGGAGAAAGGATTCCATTTTCTGATATTTGTCAGGAAGGATAGCCAGTATAAAAGTGAGCTTTTTAAAGTAGTGTGGTAAGTCCCTTGGGTGGTCAGTAATATAATTGTAAATTTGTTGATGTGATTATTTATGATATTAATGAACAAAATTGTTGCCAGGCACTATTCTGAGTGCAAAGGATAGAGCAGCAAGGAAGATAGACAGGACTCCTTGCCCTAGATGGCTTCCCTCCTAGTCAGAACAGGCTGAACTTAGACAAGTGAGCACACCACTTCAGATGGCAGACACCACTGGCATTGACAACATTAACACAGGCCAGACAGCTAGGGTGTCTGAGGAGAGGCTGTGGGTCTACACTGGAGGAGGCCTGCATTGGACGAGGCTGGGCACCACAGCCAAGGCAGCCCTGCAAGGAGGAGTGAGTCACATGAACATCTGGGGAACATAGCCTAGACAAAGGAGCTTGGGACGGTTAAGGTACACAGCAGGCAGCTGCTTGTCCCGCATGAAGTGGAGGAGACCTGTCGGGATCTGATGGATCCCTATTCCCTTGTGTAGAGATCTGATGGATCCCTTTCTCCCCAATTTCCCGGGGAGAATGCCCGAACCCCAAAAACTATGAGAGAGCACTCGGCCTTATTTCCCGCCCGCGGGAAATGAAGGTGTACCCTCGTGGAATTGTGCTAAGTTGAGGAAAGGTTACTGGAGCCTCCCTCCCCCCTGGTCCCCTCACATGTCAGGATCAGCGGGAAAAGACTCCAGGAAAAGGCTGCGATGGTGAAATGCATCTCAAAGGCTTTAATTTGGGAGGGGGACTTATATAGAGGTGATGGCGGGAAAGAAAGGGGGCTGGCCAAAGGGCCAGTCATAAGCTAAAGACCATGTCCATCAGGTGATGTCATAAAACTCCCTTTGTGGGCGGGACAACCCCATCATGGTGGCACGCACATGTTCGTCCTGGGGGGGGGGGGGGGCTTCTTTTCCGGTTGAAGCCGGAAGGTGGGAGGGGCTCCCTCGCACACTGTCCCAGGGCTGGGGGAAGGGCAGCGTCTCGTTCTTGGCGTCCTTCCCCCACCAAGGCCAAAACAGTCCCCAACAGAGACCTGTGGAATCACTTTGTTTTACAGTCTCTTTAGGGTTAATGTCTTATGAAAATATGGTTAGGTACTTGGCACTCACTTCATATCACCCAGGTTTCAGAAGGCAGGATTCCTCTGAGCCAACAGCTAGGCACTCTTAGGAGCCAGTTTCTTGGTATTCTCATACCTCTGTTTCAGCCTGGGCCCAAGTAGGCTCCTCTGTTAGATCATGCATGCTTTCATTTATTCATTATTTCATTATTCTAGAGAAGGCTAACTGGGCTGCTAGATGGTAAATAGGGTAAATAGATGACAGTTTTATTTTCATGTAGTAGGTGAGTGGTGAGGCAGACTCATCCAGCCTGGGGTCATTGGCA
Organism: Perognathus longimembris pacificus; assembly: GCF_023159225.1. Lineage (NCBI taxonomy): Eukaryota > Metazoa > Chordata > Mammalia > Rodentia > Heteromyidae > Perognathus > Perognathus longimembris. The sequence continues at coordinate 2,734,306 of NC_063183.1, read as the reverse complement.
CTGTAATTCACAGGAAGACTGATGGTACTTCCTGGAGAAGGGATCATCACTGCAATACAGAGCCTAGAGGAAGGCAGGTGGGAGTGGCCAGCCTGGGGCGGGGGGGGGGGGGGGTGGGGAGACATTGTGGATCAGCTTGCAGGTTTCTGGCTAGCTCTTGAGAGGTCTTGGTGCTGGGCTCCATCCCAAACTGATTTCAGCAGAACCTTTGAGGCTGGACTTGAGCATCAGTTTTCTATGCTCCTGTGGTAATGAGCAACAGAAGCTGAGAACTTCACAACTACCTCTGAGGCTCTGGGACATGGGAACTCCAGAGAAGACTTATGTCCTAGAGTAGGAACTTTCAGTGTCACTTGTTTGCCGGTGCCTCCCTTGTCACATTGTCAGGGTGTGTCTACTGGCCTGTGGGACCTCCAGCCACATCTAACCTTTACCTGGTATCTGGACATGCCACCTTCCTCTTGCTAGCTCTGCTGACCCTGCACTTGCTGTCTAGCACCTGCTCCCAAGCCCTGGGGGTAGGAGCTACATGGTTTTAAGTAGAAATCTAGGTGTTCTGGTCTTCTTACCTTCTCCTTATGAGCATTACCATAATTACTGTTCAGGGACTGTCCTAAAACTAGTCTTATTGTGATTCCATTTAATGCTACATGACAGCCTTGAAGGGGTTGCAGTTCTTAGAAGGTGATGACGGTGTATATGTGTGTGTGGTAGGTTTGGATTGCCTTTCGTCCTGCACTTGGAGAAGACAGTGGCATGGGACCTTCTGCAGAAGGAAATCCTGGAGAAGATGAAGTATTTCTTGAGGCCCTCAGTTTGCATTCAGGTTTGCAGTGTACTGATATTTCAGCAGAGCATGCATGCACCCCAGTGAAGAAGAATTCATTACGAGAAATGTATTTAGTTCAAAATTTAAAATATCCCTCCTTTTATGAAAGGGGCTGACCACTATAGGGTTTCCTCAAGAGCCATGTATTCCTTTAATAGCATTTCGTACATGATCAATTTGGAGGTAACCTCTATGTTTTAGAAGTTTATTTATATTACTATGTAAGTTTATTTATATTATTACTGGGTTAAGGTATCCACAGAAGACTATATCATGTGAGTATTCAGTAAAAGCAATGTATTTTTAGTTAAGCATAACATTTGATATGTAATTGAATTTGAGTGATCATATGTGATTAGTATAGAGTGACTCAGCCACCTAGTAGAACATTGAGGAGGAACATTTTGCAGCATGAACCACCGCTGTGCTTGTGATCTGTTTGGAAATGCCCTTGGTGAGGAATACAGCCTAATTCTCATTGGATGCCTATTACAGGTGTGCCCATTCAGTTTGCGTGTGGTCAGTGTTGTGGGCATCACATACTTGCTGCCCCAGGAGGAGCAGCCCTTGTGCCACCCGACAGTTGAGAGGTAAGCACTGAGACAGAGCACAACCACTTGTGGTCTTTCCACATACTCGTGTAATCAAGAGTGATGTTTGCTGTCTTTCCTTTGTAATAGTATTCATTTCTTCAAGTTAATTTGTACATTAACTGCTTCAGTTTTGGTTCATACTGAGTGGGAAGTATTCAGTTATTTTTCTTGAGATCAGAAAAGCCACAGAGTACTCATGTTAGGAAAACCATGTACATAATAGGTCTACGGATATATTTGCCACAGAGTACTCATGTTAGGAAAACCATGTATGTAATAGGTCTACAGATATATTCACTGTCATAGTCACCAGGATGGAAAGTTTCCAAAGTAGCATTTTATCAGGCCTCCTTCCTCCTTGAAACCCTTACCTGGTGTCTAGTGGCCTCAGAGGCAGAGCACAAGTTCCACAGCAGAGGCAGTTGTTCTCTGTGACTCCATGTTTCTCTCTGGCTGGCCTTGCTTTCCTCTCCCCACTGCCCTAAGCCTACCTCACATCAGAACTCATGGTTGTTTGCATGTGTGACAGCTTTAACCATGTGCCTGTGCTGAACCTTCCTCTGGCAGGAACCCCTCTTCCCCACACTCTGCTGCATCTGTGCCTCCTGTACACTTCTGTGAAGCTCACACTAGTCTGATGGAAGGTGATAGAGGGTTTGCATGCAGCACATGTACACATATGTGGACGGGAAAGTATGAAAACACACTGTTCTTCTTACAGTAGTTTTTCACTTCAGGACTGACATAATTTTGTTTCAAAGCTCCCTATTTGGGTTTAGATATGGAAAGGTTATGGAGAATATCAGAGTGATTGGACACCCTGAGTTTTCTTTGGTCTCTTCATTCCACGTTATGGATTTTTTTGCTGACTTGTTAACTAGTTACAAAATCTGAAGTTATGATGGTCTCACTATGAACTTCTGATGAGGAACAGAGGATCTTCCATAATCACCTGATTCTATAATCCACCTGATTCACATTTCAGTAGAATCTTTAGAAAATAATATGTGGCTTCCCTTCCCCCGTTTCTGTAGGGCATTAAAGTCTTGCGGACCAGGCGGCACAGCTCATGTGAAGTTAGTAGTAGAATGGGACAAGGAGACAAAAGATTTGTGAGTATTTATATGTATATGAATACTTAGTATTCAGATCCATTGTTCTATGATCATTTTAGCTATGCACCTTTGAGCTGTCAAATTTGCTGAAACACAGGTCTCTTTTTCTTTAACAAGTCTGCCTTATTTTTAGCTAATTATCTAAATCTGTTAATTCTTTAAGAGGTTTATTATTTCTTTTCCTACACATTCTTCCTACTCCTAGAGCCTTACAACACTTATTTTCTGCTGAGAGAGAAGCCATGCAGTGATTAACTATTGCGTAGGCAAAGTTACTTCAGTTTTGTTACAGGCCCATCAACATTAGTAAGGTATGTTAAACATAGGCCCTAAGAGACAAAGGACAGGAACATACAATTTAATCCAGAACATGATGGCATGTGGGAGTTGGATGGCTACTTGGCTGTCTTCCACTTTGACCTTGTTGGTTATAAGGTCATAGCCACTTTGTAGAGCTGCAATTGTATTTTTTGTCTGTTTTGCAAGATGCTCTCTGTTAACTGCTCCCCCCATCTGCAGCTTGTTTGTAAACACAGAAGATGAGTACATCCCTGACGCCGAGAGTGTCCGTCTGCAGAGGGAGCGCCACCAGCAGCCCCAGACCTGTACTTTATCTCAGTGTTTCCAGCTCTACACCAAAGAGGAGCGGGTGAGAGGCGAGAGTGTGGGCAAACACGAACACAGAGGGAGGCCGGCTGCTGACCACAGCCAAACAGATTCTGCCCTAGGCAGTGCCCAGGAGTTGGGAGTTTGTGGAGTCTTTGTACATGCTGTAGATACCTAGTGTCCTTTTAAAACTTCAACCAGAAGCCCTTCAAACTTCTGATGAATTGTACTCTAGAAGCTAATCTTGTGAATTCTGGATTTTTCTTTTTATTAGTTACTCATCAGTGGTATTTTTGTTGTTGTTAATTTGCTTCAGGTTAGAAATTTTATTTTCTTTCTTAATGAAAGCAATGCTTCTGAACCTAGTAACTTTGTACTAGGAACACAGGCGTCAGGTACATTCCCCCCTCCACTCCTCCACCCCTATGACTTGAACTTGAGGACTTGTGTTCTGACAAAAGCACACATCTTGTGTGCTCACAGCTGGTGTTATACCACTTGAGCCATGCATCCAGTTTGGCTTTTTGCTGTTTATTTTGGAGATGGAATTTTGTGGGGTTTTCTACCTAGTCTGATTCCAAACTTCAGTCCTCCAGATCTCAGGCCCCTGAGTAGATGGGATTCCAGGCATGAGCCTCTGACACCTGGTCAAGGCCTATTTTACAAAAAATTAAGATTAAATGCAAAATTCAATTTCTTAGTTACCTAAAGTGCTCAGTGGGCCCAAGTGTATACTGGATCTTTCCAGTCCTGAGAAGTGTGAAGTCTTGTTGGCTAGCAGAGTCTTGAAAGGACCACTTGGCACAGACCTGGGCAAGTGGTAGGGGTGTGGTAATTGAGTGAAAGGAGGGACAGCCAGGTAAAGGTAGATGGGCCCTGTGGGTTGAGCGTAGGCCCATGATTCTGAGGACCTTGAGAAGCCTGGACCAGAACACTGGGGTTCATCTAATCTTGAGTTGTTCAGGATCACAAATTTCACTTTTTTTTTTTTTTTTTTTTGCTTCACTTCTGCACATGTGGAACCATGTAATTTCAGGAGCAGAATGGACTTTAAAGTTCCTTTTTGCTTTAAAAAATGTTTTATTGTTATTATGAAGGTGATGGGGTTATGGTTACATAAGTCAGATAAAGAATACTTTTCTTTTTGGACAATGTCATCCTTTCCTTGCTCTCAGTTTTTCTCTCCTGTCCCCACCCACATGTTGCAAAGTTTATTTTCAACATAGTGTTCAGTGAGTACTATTGCTGCATTTGTTCACTCTTTGTCCCTCCATTTCTATACCTTTTCTTACACTCCCAAAGACATATAATTGAACAAACAGCACAAAAAGGAAAGAAAACAAAAACAGCAAATAAAAATACTTGTTTATATTTCCTGGAGTTATCTAGATAAATATTGTTTTGTCTGGTCAGATGCACAAAGGTGATATGCCTTTGTGTTCCTCTTCTAAGAGTATTCTTGTTTGGTTTCACAGTGTGAGAATGCCTAGGGACCTATATAATGATATGTCCCAGTGTTTTAGATCTAGCTTCTGCATACAAGAAAAAACATGTGCCGTTTGTCTCTCTGAAGCTCCTTTTTTCTAATGATTGGGTTCTTCTACCTAATTTCAAGTAGTTGAATACTTTCTGTTATGGGAAGTTTGCCTATGTAAGCCTTGGTACCTCATTTTCTTCTCAATAGCTCTGTTGGTAACTGGAGTTAATGTGAGACAAGTCTCCTGGTTGCTATAGCTTGCAGAGGTATCTTCTGTCTCTTGAGCTTGTTAAAACTCAAAAGTTGCAATACTGAAATGGGTTTCCATATTCTCACCGAGTTTCTCCCCAAAGCTTTTTCCAGCTAGTTGATTTAACAATATTCTCTCTCTCTCTCTCTCTCTCTCTCTCTCTCTCTCTCTCTCTCTCTCTCTCTCTCTCTCTCTCTCACACACACACACACACACACACACACACACACACACACACACAAAATCCTCTTCAGTTCTGTGCTAAAATAGTTGTTTTGAAACTGGCTGATTGCAGACTGTGGCACATATCCTGTCCCTTTTAGCTTTTATAAAAAAAGTTGACCTGGGAGAATGCCATCAAGCTGAAGAAATGAGTAGATCTACTGGACAACATTGGCATCTCCAGAATGTCTCTTGTAGCCTAGAGTGATGAGTTCATGTTAGAAAGATAGGTGTCAATGGTGGCTCATGCATTTAGATGTTTAATGAGTACCTACTATGTGCCAGGTAGTGCCTAGTGCACTGGGATACACAGGGATCAAGACAGACACCATGCCTTCTGTGTGCTAGAGATAGGGGTCAAGACAGACAAATGTACTTACTGTGTGCTGGGTAGTACATGATGCACTGGGGTACACAGGAATCAAGACAGAGAAACTACTGTGTGCCAGGTAGTCCCCAGTACACTGGAATACATAGGAGTCAAGACAAGACAGTGTTTCTAACCATGAATGGCTCACAGATCATGGAAGGTTAACCAAGAGGAGGGAAAGGTCCTGGGGTAGGATGAAGCCTGGCAAAGCTGAAAAACAGAAATGAGATCAGTGTGGCTGGAGCACAGGAGGTCAGGAAGAGAGTTCCAATAGGAACTATCTCGGTATATATTGTAGGTTCTCGAATAGTGCTTGGCACCCTGGTAAGTGTGCAGTAATAGTGTGCTGGTGTGTGTGAGCAATTCTTGGGAAGTTCACCAGCATTGGGCCAAAAATAACAGACGAAATTCGAGGATGTGTGTGTGTGTGTGTGTAGCTTTAGCAATCAGCTGTGTGGTCCGGCTTTGGGTATAGCTATCTGTGAGCTCAGTGTTTTGGTCAGCAGGGCCACAGAGGCATGAGCCACTGTCGTGCTGCCTGATGGAAGCTTTATATATGCACCCAGTGCTCTGGTGCTCTGGCAACTGTGCTGTTGTTTTCATGGCTTTCCGTGGTCACATTAGATGGCGAACTGGGACAGAGCCAGAGAGAGCATAGGAACCAGACTGCTCCTGGGAGTCATGACCTGGCCAAGTGTATGGTGGCTTAGGAAGCTTGTAAAGGATCTGGTGTCCTTCAGGCTCTTGGGTTGCTCAAAGATTGGCCTTCACATGAAAAGCAACGGTGTAAGATTGGGAAGACCTCCATAGAAGACCGCTGATCTGGGCCCTTTATTGCCAGGTAGAGGCGGCCAGACCAAGGGAAGGCTTGGAGTGTGGCCTGCTTTTCAGCCTGGGAGTTTTTGGTAACTGTACAGATCAGTACAGAAAGCAAAGTAGAGACATTCACAACACTCCTACTGTGTCTTTAAAATACATTGGAGTTTAAACAAACAGAAACCTGCTTTTACTAGGATCACTAGGATGGTTGGGAAGCATTAATACGTCACAGAGAGACATGGGCTTGCCATGTGATATTTTGAGCCCCTTCTAGTTTGACTTTGTGCTCCCCTCTCCCCCGCTCCCCACCGACCCCTAGGTCTCTCCTTGTCTCCATGTCAGGAAAACACTCCTTGCCCCTTTAGTGAAATGACTGGAAACTTTCTCTTCCTCTGATTTGCCTAAGTTTATTGGTGGTCTTACCCCATCCTCTGACTCTCATTTTGGTTTTACTCACCCTCTGCATTGCCTGTGGTTATGACCTGCTGGACATGACCAGCTGTGCCCAGCATTCCTGTTGGTGTGTGCCTAAGGGGAATACTTGAGATTTCCCTTATCTCACTGTGCATCCATCAGTCAGGCTCTGGTGGCCTTTGATGTCTGTTGTTTTCTTAATTGGTCCAAGATTCTGTCCTTGGCCCCTTTCTCTTCTTTTCCTATGGGAACATCTTTAATCACATCTCACATCTGAGGTAGCTTCTGAACATGGAGGAGTGTACAACTCACAGGTTGATACCTCGAAGTAGTGTACCATCGTTGTGAAGCGATGATGAGTGGATTTGACAGCAGGAGGGAGAGGACGTCTTCAGGTAACAGATGTGAAGTGGAAATGGTGTAGGGAGAGCTGGTAGGGAGAGAATTACTTTGGTTGGATGTGCAGTGAGACAGAGCTGGAAGGATCGAGGGTTTGGGGATAACCCCATGTTTTCACCTTTGGGGACAGCAGCTGAGTTTGCTGCAGGAGGACATACAGGTATCCAAAAGAAGGGTCCATATTGGTAGGAAGATGAAGAGTTGGGTGTGGGGATGTGCTGGGCTTTGGGGTGCTTCTGTGACATTTAACGTTCACCCTGGTAGTTGTTCATCTTTGTGAGATGTCTGGGTGCCTACGCTGGTTAGGGCCCATCGTGGCTGTGTTATTGCATTGCCTCTCTTTGTGCAGCTCAGAGAGGCTGAGTGGAGGACATGGTTGCTGTGATGGTCTCTTGCCTGTTAAGTGGAACCTAACCCCAGCTGCACTGCTTCCTTCCAGCTTGCCCCGGATGATGCCTGGCGCTGTCCGCACTGTAAGCAGCTGCAGCAGGGGAGCATCACGCTGAGCCTGTGGACGCTGCCTGACGTCCTCATCATCCACCTCAAGAGGTTTCGCCAGGTAAGAACACATGCTGTCCTGGTTCCCACCGTCCAGCTTTCCTCGGCTTCCTTTGCATCGCTGTTGGATCCAGCTAGATATGTGCAGACACAGGTGCCTCTGCTTGGGGTCATGTGTTCTTACCCTTTACATCCTCAACATTGTAGTTCATACCACAGATGTTTATTTTGTGCTTGAGGGTTTGCAATAGACTTGTCAATGTTGTGCTTACATTTGGGTGTATTTTACTTTGGGATTAAGGGGGAAAAAAAGACAGGTGACAGTTCTTTCTGAGGAAGGCAGAATCTATTTCTATCTAATGTGGTAAGGAATTCTTCCTAATCTGAGTGGAGACGAGTTAGAACTATAGAGCTGCTTTGTCTGACTGTGTGAGTCAGTCTTTCAGAAAGGCAGAGGTTCTGTTTCCTGAGGTCAGGAGTTTCCCGGGCAGCCTGAATGAGAGAGGTGTGTGGGAGGTGGGCAGTCACAAAGTCGTTGTGGCCTGGCTGTATAAAGTTTGTGTGTGAAAGATGAGCAAGTGTTCCTAGGGAAGATGGGAAGTGGGTGTACGCACTTTGGTGGAGGGGGCAGCCTGGAGATACAGGGCCTTGCCTGGGCTACTAACAAGCCAGCAGGGCTGCATTCCAGATGGTATGCTGGAGAGGGGGGTGGTGGAGGACAGTGGACTAGGCAGACTCGGGCAGCATAGGATTCTGTGAAGCAGCACTACCAGATCGGTATTTTGAAAAGGTGTTTCTGATGATTACATGGAGAACAGCAGAGGGAGAAGCCGGAGGTGCCTTCACACATCTGGAGAGGGCTGCTGATGGCTTGGGCCAGACCTCTGCCATGGAGATGGATGGATGGGACTGACTTGGGAGGGGGCAGCAGAGGTGGCCCACAGAGCAAAACGTGAGCATTTTTCTCTGCTGGGCTTTGCAGGTGTACAGTTGGCTGAGGGTTCAGATGGTGGCCAACTGGGTCTCCTTCCCCTTACACCTGCTGTTTATTTTGGTGATCTGTCATCTCCTTCCAGAACCCCAGACTCAAGAAGCTGCAGTGCAGCTGTGACTTCTCTCCACTGCTATTCTGGGGGCAGGCCCTTCTGCAGCCTGACTGAGCGTTTCTGTTGACTCCTGTGTGTCTCCTTTCCCTCTGTTTCTTCTCCTTCTTACTTTGCATCTTCTGCTTGATTCCTTAGCCTCTGTGACTGAGTCCTCCCCTAACATGTTTTATGTGTTGCTCCACTCTTCAGCCATGAATCGGCTGAAAGTCTCATTGCACCCCTTGGCTCCAGAGCGAGCCTGTTGAGGGTCAATCGTGCCTTCCTCCCTTGAATACTCTGGAGTGGCACATCTCTGAGTTATTGTTGTAAACTTCCCATGAACACATGAAGTCATACCTATTCAACTAATGCTTGGCTTTCAAGGGGCTCTCCTCTGGCTGGCTCATGGAAACTACAGATTACCCAGGTTGCTAGCTCAGTGACTATATCAGCTAAGTTAGTGTAAACTATTGTTTTTATACTGGTTCTGGGGTTTGAACTCAGAGTCTTGTGTTTGTGTGGCTTGGTTTGCTGAGCTGGCACTTGAACACTTGAGCCACATATCCATGGAGCCTGGCTCTTGGCTGGTTATTTTGGTGGTAGAGTCTTGTGGACTTTTCTGCCCAGCTGGCTTCAAACCAGGATCTTCTGGAGCTCAGCCCACTGAATGGCTAGAGTTCTAGATATGAGCCACCACCGTTGTCCAGCCTGTCTGTGTGAACTTCTAATGAACTTGTGGTGAAGGGAAGAGCTGCCTTCTGTGCTGGGCACTGGTATTTGCCCTTGATGGAGCTGTCACTCTGTCGTTTACACACCTCGGTGACAGAGTATCAGCATGAACCACCTGGAATTAGTATTTTTTCTTTGTAAGCTAAAAATCCCAAAAAGCTTTAATGATAGGGAAATGGAATCTCAGATGGGCTCATTTATCCCCTATTTGTAGATCCTTTCTGGTTCCTAAAGTTTTGTGCTGAAACCTGTTCCTTTAGCCAGTTAAAACTGTTCATTTCTTTCCCTGTTCCATTTGTCTTGGGAAACATCAGATAAGTGTCTCAAACTTCTCTAGCTGATAGCGTCCACATTCCACACATAAACTCATCTGTCATCTGCTTACATTAAAATGTCATCGGAACTTGTTTTTCTTCTTGCAACAGGAAGGAGACAGGCGTATGAAACTTCAGAACATGGTCAAGTTCCCCTTGACTGGCCTGGACATGACACCTCATGTGGTTAAGAGAAGCCAGAGCAGCTGGAGCTTGCCATCCCATTGGTCCCCGTGGAGACGGCCCTATGGACTCGGGAGGGACCCTGAGGACTCCATCTATGACCTGTATGCTGTGTGCAACCACCATGGCACCATGCAAGGGGGGCACTACACAGGTCTGCACCTCGAGAGGCTGCGGGTCTGTGCGCCGCTCTTTTCAGGCAGGCTGCTTGGTGGGGGGGACATGTGGCTTTGAAGCTCCCTTCTCTCCAGTGCCTGTGCTGGCAAGTCTTCCTGCTTCTCCCTGTGTGAGAACGTGTGATTCTCTCTGCGTTTCCCAGTGGGCTCCTCACTTGAGGCTTTGCTCTAGTTGGTTGAGATTTTTGGCATCTCCTTAATTCAGATGATTGTGAACCACTTCTATAGTGTTGATTTTGTTTTGTTTTTAGACAGATTTGCTTTTTTCACTTGTAAAAGCGACTCTAGTCTCTTAAGAAGTTTATAGACACTAGGGAGTGAAGGAAGAGAGAACGAGGACATGCCATGGTGGGCTCGTTATTCAGCAATAACCATAGCTAACATCCTAAACCTTTGAGATAGGGCACATTGAAGTTTATAATTTGGTGACATTAAGTCTATTTGTTTTGTTTTTGTTGCCAGTCCTGGGGCCATGGACTCAGGGCCTGAGCACTGTCCCTGGCTTCTTTTTGCTCAAGGCTAGCACTCTACCTCTTGAGCCACAGCACCAATTCTGGCTTTTTTGTACATATGTGGTGCTGGGGAATCGAACCCAGGGCCTCATGCATATGAGGCGAACACTTTACCACTAGGCCATATTCCCAGCCCGTGACATTAAGTCTATTCACACTGTTGTTCACTCACCACCATGATTCATCTCCAAAACTTCCCCGGGCAGTAACTGTGCCATTTTCTATCTCTGGATTTGACTCCTCTGGTACCTCTGATCATTGGAATCCCACCATGTTTATTCTTTGGTGGCTGGTTTATTCTGTTTAGTATAATATGATAAGGGCTATATGTATTATAGCCCTTCTGAAGTCTAGACAGCGTCTCATTGTATGTTTGTAACCGTTTGATAAATGTCCAGTGTTTTCCCCTAACTCTTTGCTGTCATTTTCTACTACTGTGATGATTCTAGTATGTTCTGTTCAAGTGAACTTTTATTAGGCACCTTGTAGTCAGCTCACAGTGGACTCTGCCACACCAGAGACAAATAGATCTAGCCTGTAGATTGCAGGAGTGTAATCAAATAGCAGGAAGACATAGATACAAATAAAATGTAGGAAGGGCAGCACTGTGTAGTAGGTAGTGGTGGGGCTGGGGAGTCAACAGGGCGTGCTGAGGGCCAGGAGAACCACTGAGATAAGTAATCTGCTGCCTACACCTGGCCACCACAGGGACTGACAGAGGTAGAGGCTCCACTCATTGAAATGGTAAGACTTGAGTTGCCTGGTGATGTTGGAGTCCCTCTGATGTTCGGATGATGAAATGACCTGACATTGCTTTTCTTAGACATGTCCCCATTGTTAGGTGGTGCCTGACTGTATATTGCTGAACACCCATATTGTTTCTGGTTGAACTCTTATTGAAATACTGATGAGCTTCTTTGTACATTCCACCTTTCATTGAGATGAAATGGAATTAGAAAAGAAACTGTTCGGTTTGCGCATGGACTCTTGGGAGGCCTGGCGGGTTGCAGGGTTTCTTGCTTGGACGTCTCTTTTATGTAAGTGTGGATGTGTTAGGTTGGTTTATCTGTGCAGGTGGTGAGGACTTGGATTTCTTCATCATTTATGTTCAGTGTACTTCACGTACGTACTTCTCAGGGACTTTATTTTCTTCTTCAGTGTAGTAAGCACTTACACTATCCTAACAAGACCTAGTGTTCTCATAAAGGTGGGGGTGGACATGAAGGAGGGCTGGGCTCTGCTGCTTGGCAAACATCCTTAGCATTTTGCCACGAGCCTCCCTGCTCCTTAGCAATGTAAAGGAGTCTGCCAGCCTTCCCATCTTTGCTGGTGCCCTTTTTCAACTTGATCTTTTTTTCCTCTTGTGTTTGGGGGTCAAGAGGGTGGCTGGATGCAATCTTGTATTCTTGAAATCCTTTTAGTAGCAGTTCTTTTAAATATTTAGATGTTATTGGCAGCCATTGTTGGGGAGAGGAATCGTCTCAACCTTTGAGTGTCTCATAATGGAGTGGTTTAGACTGCCTCTGTTTGCTGGGGAAGCATTTAGAGGAGAGAGAGGCTCTTCCTTCATGTGTTCTCACTTCTTAGAAAATGCAAGTTGAGTTGAGTGCATGAATATACTTTATACCTTGTATACCCAGTTGGAGTTAAGATAGAAGTTACAGTGTAGTATTTGTCACCTTGTTTTTTACTCTATTTGTGTTTTCTGAGAGCCATTGCTTGTGATGTGTGTTCTTGGATAGTAAGTCTTGGACTCTTAGACTGCTTGTGTGGTAGTGCCTTTGCCCACATTGCTCATTAGTATTCATCTAGCCTCAGCTTCAGCAAACAAGTTATCAAAGTGTGGACTGGCTTGTTCATGTGCTTTCTAGCAAGAAGTGGTCAGGGAAGCTTGGACAGTGCTGGAATCCTGCTATTCTATATAGAAAAGACTTTGGAGAAGGCCTGGCAAGCCTGGAGTTCAGTATAATTCAGCGAAAGGGGCTTGGGTGAGAATCCAGGCCTGTCACCCAGTTCTGTGGCAGGTAACCTTCCTGTGCCCAGGAACCACACTGGTGATCCGGAAGGGAGCACACCTGCTGAACTGGGAACTCTACCTAGGAGATCTGCAAATCGTTTGGGTATTAGTTCCTCTTTCCCATGCTTAAGCCATGGTGCTATTTGTGTGGCATTATATAAAGTGGTTGGTTTTAGTTTACAGGCCATTTAAAAAGCATCAAGCACTATTGGATTAAAGACGCAGTTAAGTTTTCATTTGGGATATCTGGGCATGTTCTCTGTTGCACTAGTTTGTGGTATGGTTTGTGCATGGCGAACACACGGGGTTGGGCAGGATTCTAGCTGCTGTTCTAACCTTCTGTGATGAAGATTTTGTCTCTGTTTAAAGCTCCTACTTCTTCAGGGGCTTGTACTTTGGTATAAATAGACTAAAACACCACAGAACCCAGTGGTGGTGAACATTTCCCAGTGCCTCTGTTTTGGTGCTTCTGTTGTAAACAGAACCATAGTTGGAGTGGCTCTGGTCTAGAAAACACGTGAAAAGGCAGTGCTGGGGAAGAAGAGCAAGTTGAGCTGTCTTGCTCACTAGTGGCCTTATTCTGGGCCTGTTTTGCACATGGTAACTGAAGGGACACAGACAGATTACAGTTATTCCATCTTCTCTTGGGTGTGTCCCCTACAGCTCCTCTTCCATCAGCACTGCAGAGCAGCAGTCACTGCACTGCTGGCTCCTTCAGGCATCTGCTTGGCCTGACCCCATTGACCAATCAGGTGCTGTCTCTAGCTGCATTGCTTCTGTCCTTAGCCGTGAGCGACTTCTTACCCCACTTTTTTTTTTCTTAGTATCTCTGCTTGTTGGGGAACCTGCCTAGCATAGCCCCCTTATCTGAGTCTTTTCTCTGACTTTCTATCTCTCTGTCCCCCTCCCAGATCATTCTGTGATACTAGCCTGTGTTTGTGGACTTAGCTGGCCTCTACCTCCTACATGCTGGGGCAGCCCAGTAGTGACAGTCAAGATGCCTCCAGTCACTGCTAAGTGTCCCCTGTAGGGCAACAGTGTCCCTGGTTGAGACCTAGTGGAAGTATATTATGTTTTCTCAGATGAGCTAGAACTCTTAAGGTTCTTATAAAAAAATAGTTTGGAATTTCTTGTCACTTTTTAAATTTGAGTGTGATGTGGAATTTGGATTTTTTCCCTTAATAGCTCTTCATTCTTATGTGCAGCTTTAAAAAGTTCTTGAAGTGATGATTGAAGTGAAAAGGATGGCAAGAGGGCAGAATGCAGTGGCTGGCGCAGCCTTGTGGGTGCTGACGGTGGGCTCTTTTTGGCAGCGTACTGTAAGAACTCCGTGGACGGCCTCTGGTATTGCTTCGATGACAGCGAAGTGCAGCAGCTTTCAGAAGACGAGGTGTGTACTCAGACAGCCTACATCCTCTTCTACCAGAGGCGGACTGCCATCCCCTCATGGTCGGCCAACAGCTCAGTGGCAGGTAAGACTGCTTCTGGTCTCTGGTAGTTTCTTCTAGAGTGGGAGGTGGTAATCCATGATACAGAGGAGAGTATATCTAGAAGTTTCTAGAGGGGGGAAGTGGTAATCCACGGTACAGAGGGGAGAATAGCTAGACGTCTTCATGATGACCACTTGGATCAGATACAGTCTCACATTCCCATTAATCTGGGAACCCCAGTTTCAGTCAAGGAAGTGGGGATGCCTTAGGAGAGCCACTGCAGGCCAGCAGAATACATGCAGTGGTGTGCAGAGGCTGGCTCACCCTGTGCACTGTATACAAAGCCGGATAGCAGCCCCACCATGCTGCTCTGAGCCCTTAGGGTGGTGTCTTGGAGCATGTTCCATCTGAGCCACATGCTTATGTTTAATCTGGCTGTGATGGCACCCACCTTTTGGGGATTGTTAAAATGAGGTAATGATGTGGGAAAGCGCTTTGTAAAGTTTCAGGGGCCATTAGAAAATACTCTTTCCCCCTTCTCTCAGGGAAGAGGGCTGTAGTAGTATTAAGTGGTTTGATTTATGGGATGGGACCCAGTCTGTTGTTTTAGGAGTGGAGGAACATGTGCCTGCACACAACTTGTCACACCTGATCTGAACAAGGGATGCACTACCACAGAGTGTGAACTTGAAGGGAACATAGCAGAGTGTCAAGCATGGTAGTATGTCACCAGGCTAGGGTGGGGAATGGTGCCCATGTCCTTCTCCCAGCCTGCGAGGGGAAAGGGAATGTCAACAGAGCCATTCCCCACTCTGCACAGCTACCTGCTGACTGCAGGCAGAGGGAAGTTTATACAATTCAGCCTTCCCTCAGAGCCTTTCAGGGTCTGAGCAGGGCACAGGTAGGACACATGTTGGATATCTGCCTGAGGTGGCCATGTTGCTTCATTAGTCAGTTGCTCTACCATAAGCCTCATGTGCAGGAGTTGCCAGGCCATTTGCTCTTCATCCTTACTCAGTAATTGGCTCTGGAGTTTTGGCTCACCCCTCAACGAGGATACCAGCTGCTCAGCTTGGCTGGCAGCACCTGCATGAGGGGTGGGCAGTGCGCTGGACACTGGCCAGGACCACTTCAGCCCACCCCTTTTCCCACAGGCTCCACAAGTTCTTCCCTGTGCGAGCACTGGGTGAGCCGACTTCCAGGGAGCAAGCCAGCCAGCGTGACCTCGGCAGCCTCCTCCAGACGCACTTCCCTGGCCTCACTCTCTGAGTCTGTGGAGATGACCGGGGAGAGGAGCGAAGATGACGGTGGGTGAGGGGGTCTGTGTGACTCAGTGGAACATGGCGTTCCCCAGGAGATGGAGAGAGGTTGGGACTGCGCAGCTGTGGGCTGGGGCCATAAGAACTAAGGTTTAACATGGGATCCAGGGCTTTCTCTTTCTACTCAGTATTTCCACTTACACATTCTAATGTGCAGGTTGGAGCTTGGACTGGAGAAAGCATATTCAGTCCTCAGAGTGGTTGTATGGGCTCGGGCTGGGCCTTGCCCAGGGCCACTTGGTGTGGAGTTCCTAGTCTCAGCCTGGCAAGGAGGCCTCTAGCTCTCTTTAGCTTCAGACTGTTTATCCTAAACATAGTCATAGTAGAAAATCTGGGAAATTGAGAAAATGGAATTTGATTGATTGATTGTAACTTTTCATTTGTTATAACTTGAGTAGGAGCAGGCTAGACCTTGTTCTTACCGGGAGCACCTGTGGTGTTCCCTTTAGTGGTGGTGGGGAATTGGTTATCCTAGGTCCCAAGAGCAGGAGGAAGAGAAGCGAGCTCAGATTCTGGAAGGAGCACAGTGAGTCATTGTCCAGTGATGCTCACTCTGCGGCCAGTGTTTCGATCGCTTTGATTTGCTCCTGGTGGTAATGGCTGAAGTGGACTGACGAGTGCTGGTGGTCGGAGGAAGGAGACAGACTGGCCTGCTATCTATTCTATCTCATTGCTGCTTTATTTGTAAGATGAGAGCACTAGAAATTGCTAAGCTACTTGGAGGTCCTGACATCTCATGAGGCCAACCTAGTGAGCCCTGTAAAAATAGAGTTCACTGTTGTTTAAACAAGTCCAGGATTTTTTGCCCTGACCCATTTTTAACTAGTGTAGCTGGTGAAGTCAGTGTCCTCTTATGTGTCCCCATCTAATGGTGCTGGGTGGTAACCAGACCAGGGATTATTTTAGGATTTTAGGCAGTTTCTTTCAATGCCACAGTCATAGTAGCAAATTTGTTAGATAGAATTCAACTTACAGGATTTTCTTGAGAAATTTTAAGTGAATGCAAGTACTTGTAATTGTTGTAGTCAGCTTTTTTTCTTTGAGGCTTTGGGCCACTCAGGAAAGTGTTTACTAATTATATCCAAGTCTCTGGTTCTTTCCACTGATGCACTTCAGTAATAACCTACTTATCTGCAGTGATGGGTTTGGGTGTTAGCTCTGCCTTTCCTTATTTGTGTGATCTTGGCCAGGACTTTATTCTGTGCGGCCCAGATGAGTGGCTGGATTAGCAACTCATGTTTAGTGAGCATCTTGCAGCTCCAGGTTGCCTGCGTGCCACATATTAGTCAGATTTTATTGAATTCTCACATGAGCCATGCCATCAGCCAGCCAGCTGCAAGCCATAGGCCACATTATGGCCTGCTGCTTTTACCATGAGAAAATTTTAGAACACAGAGGTGCTTGCTTCTGTGCCATGGTGGTAGAATCGAGTGGCTCCCTGATGACCAGGGCCTCTCCAGAAGTGGGCCAGATGGCACAGAGAGTGGCTTGCTGGTTCCCGAGTTAAAATGGTCTGTTGTGTCGATGAGGGAACTGAGGTCCAAGAGATGGAAGCCAGACAGGCTGGCTCCAAAGGTCACCCTCCTTCATTCCATGTGGCTTGCCTGCATTCTCTCCTCAGTGTCTTAAGACCTTGCCGGAATGCTATTGTGCTATAGTGTAACAGAATTCTCTGTGCTGTGTTCAGGAGGCTTTTCGACTCGACCATTTGTGAGGAGCGTCCAGCGTCAGAGCTTGTCATCCAGATCTTCTGTCACCAGTCCCCTGGCTGTCAATGAAAACTGCATAAGACCCTCATGGTCCCTGTCTGCCAAGCTACAGATGCGCTCCAGTTCTCCCTCCCGGTTCTCAGGGGACTCTCCGATTCACAGCTCTGCCTCTACCCTCGAGAGGATCGGGGAGGCGGGGGACGACAAGGTCTCCATCTCTTGCTTTGGTAGCTTACGGAACCTATCTAGCAGCTACCAGGAGCCAAGTGACAGTCATGGTCGCCGTGAGCACAAGGCTGTGGGCCGGGCCCCGCTGGCTGTCATGGAAGGTGTGTTCAAAGATGAGTCAGATACTCGCAAATTGAGCTCCAGTGTTTTAGATGCACAAAACAAAAACTTAGCACAAGGGGATTGCCTGCCCCCCATCTGTCCCCCATCTGATCCATTTGACAACAACAACCAGATTGCCTATGTAGACCAGAGCGATTCCGTAGATAGCTCTCCTGTCAAAGAGGTGAAGCCCCCAGGCCCCCCAAGCTCCTTTGCAAAGAAGCCCGAGAGCACAGCCAGAAGGCCCTCCAGTGCCCGAGTTGCCTCTGAGCCAGAGAAGGGTGTGCGTAAGGGGCGGCCGGCACTGGCAAGCCAGGACTCGTCTCTCTCAAGTACATCCCCCTCCTCGCCCGTCCCTGTGAAGTCTTCTCTGAAGCCCTCCCGTTCTCGCAGCAAAGCAGACTCTGCTGCCAGGGCTAGTGGAAGGCACTCGGCTCCCGCCCAGGCCAGAAAGGACTCGTCCTCCAAGGCCCAGGACTCTGCATCTTCTCCTTCTGCACAGAAGCAGAAGCCCGCCTCTGCCCTCGTTCACTCTGCAGCTTCCACAGCTGCCAAAAAAACTCCGGGCCCTGCCCCCAGGGGCGCTTTCCCTCCTGGAAAGAGCAGGACTTCAGACCGGAGCTTAAGCAGAGAGGGCTCCCGCCAGAGCCTGGGCTCTGACAGAGCCACTGTCATCTCCACTTCCAAGCCCACCTCCCCGCGGGTGAGCCAGGCCAGAGCAGGTGAGAGCAGAGGTGATGGCAAGCACGTGCGAAGCTCCTCCATGGCCAGCCTGCGTTCCCCCAGTGCCAGCGTGCGCTCCGGCCTGAAGAGAGACAGCAAGTCAGAGGACAAGGGGCTGTCCTTCTTCAAGTCAGCCCTGAGACAGAAGGAAACGCGGCGGTCCACTGATCTGGGCAAGACCACCTTGCTCTCTAAAAAGGCTGCTGGGGGTTCTGTCAAGTCGGTGGGTAAGAACGCCCTGGATGACAAGTCCGAGAAAGACCACCAGCCTTCAGGTTCCCAGCAGCCAAATGCCAATGCGGTTGGGAAGGAGCTCATCTCCAAGGACCCTGCTGCTGCTAAGCATTCCCTGCTGTCCTCTCGCAAATCCAAGTCTTCCCAGCTGGATTCTGGAGTCCCCTCGTCTCCCAGTGGCAGGCCGGCCTCAGAGAAAGCCTCCAAAAAGTTACCTTCCAGCATGCAAAGCTCTGCACGGCCTTCTCAGAAACCTCAGTGATGGTTCTGTCTGTAAAGATGCTTATTTATTTAGAACCCTCTCTCCCACTAAAGCCCTTTCTGCTTTTGTTTTGTATTTTTGGGGTGTGTGTGTGTGTGTGTGTATGTATGTATGTGTATGTGTATGTGTATGTGTGGGTATATAGAATTCCATCACAGATTGCTGAAAGTGTCGCCTTATTCTGTCATTGAACCAAATAACAGCCATAGGCAAAGCATTTGCTAGCAAGCTAACTGGAGTCATCGTAGACTACCCTGACAGTCCCTTCAGTAACTATGCTACATCTTTCTAGAGAACTCAGATGACTTGTAGGACACTTAGATTTGTTTTGAAACATGCAAGCCAGTTGAGCCACAGTGAGTGTATAAGAGAGGGAGTTCCCTGACATGGCTTTCACTTGAGCAGGACCTATCCTTGCGAGTTCTCAATGGCACCCGGATCTCTGAACCTGTGATGCCAACAGGGAAAACAAGCTGAGGGGAGCCGTTGCTCTCTGCGCTGTGAGCCCATCTTCTGTCTCTGAAGGTTGAGCTTTTCACAGTAATGTTCTCAGGTATATGACCCCAGAATGCTAGGATGATGTGCATCGGTGTACAGCATTCAGGAGGAAAGTGGTGTGGGTGACTGCCACTTTTGCTGCCACACACAGACCTTTTAGAGTGAGGCGGAAGCCTTTTTCTGCCTTCAGAGCTGCAGAGATGACCTATCTCCACTCCTGGGATATCAGATTGCTTAGCCAGAGAGCCAGGCACGAGTTTTCTAAGTATGGTAGCTCAGGCCACTGGGAGTTTGAACCTGTACCAGAGAGCAGTTAGACCTTCTGAAAGATCCCTAGCAAAGCCCAGATTCTACGCTGGTGGTGTGGATTGCTACCATTTCTTCCTGTGGCTGTGTTTTGTTGTTAGAGAGGAATGCTCTGTGCTGTCCCCCTGTGCACGCTCGTGTGTCCTGTCCAGCTGCAAAAGGAGGCGGCGGCTCCTGCTGTGGGTAGCAGAGTTTTACAGATGCACTTCAGGTCCGGCCTGGAAGTCCTGCCTGTGACTGCCTCTAGTAGATCTCATTTATGTCTTTGTGTTAAAGTTGAACTTTGGAGTGGAATTTGGAGTGTGTTGGTACAAATTGCAAAAGAGAAACCATAGAAATCTCACAGATAAACAGAATGTTTACTTTTTCCAGCTTTGTAATCAATCTCCTGGCAATACCTTACAGCTCAGTTTCTAACTTCTTCCCCCCTTTTCTAGTTTTTAAAAAAATATCAAGAGTTGTGGTCCTGATTTTCCTTGAATAGCATTTGTTACTTTGCCATAAACTAGAGCATGCTGTTATTTGCTGTTATGTGCTTCTCTGTGTGTGTGTGTGTGTGTGTGTGTGTATGTGTGTGTGTATGCGCATGTGTATGTACACACGTGCTGCTACTGGGGCTTGAACTCAGGGCCTAGGTGTTGTCCTTAAGCTTTTTTTGCTCAAGGCTGGCACTCTACTATGTGAGCCACACATCCACTTCCTGCATTTTGGGGGGTACTTAATTGGAGACAAGAGTCTCATGGATTTTCATGCCCTAGACTGGCTTTGAACTGTGATCCTCAAGATCTCAACCTCCTGAATAGCTAGGAGTGAGCCACCAGCACCTGGCATATGTTTATATGTTTATGTGCTTTCCAGTACTTACTTTTCTTGGTTGGCCTGTTGGAGTTCTCTGTGGGCTTTTGATGCCCGTGCGGATCCACACGTAATCCCCCTTTTCAGTCTTGCTGTGTATAAAGTGACTTTAACGCATACACATGCATAGCTGGCAGTTCTGCACTGTTCCCCCTTCCCCTTTTTTTTTTCCATGAATACCTCTTGGGAAATATCTCTACTACATTACTTAAATTTGCTGTAATTTGATCATTAGCTGGCGATTCTTAGTTGAAGTTGCTAAAATGTTTTGTCCTTGCAACATTGAAAGCTTACATTTGCAGCCTTGGGCATGGTACCAGAGGGTTGCATGTAGTCCATTGCACACGTGCTCATTGCCCACTACCACAGGTGTTCTTGTTTTACTGTGCAGATTGCATGGCTTCTCAAAGCAGCCCCTCTCTCTGCCTCTCTGCGACTCAGAGGCCTGGCTAACCTCCTTTCCATTGTTTTGACAGTTGCAGGACAGCCAGATTGTGTGTACCCCACTCTCGCATTCCCATCTCGCTTTTACTTCCTGAAGAAGGTACATGAATTGAGGTCATCAGTATCAGGAACCTGATCCAATCTGATTTTGGTCCTCCTGTCTGAGCTGTAGAGAGACCTCATTCAAAGCCTGTCTGAAGTGCTGAAACAGGCCTTAGAATCATAGTTTGATTAGACAAAGGGTTTTAATAACATTTCTTTCTTGACATAATCAGTTAAGCATTTATAGAAATGAATTTTCATAATGGTAGGTGGTTTTATTCTTGAGTCCTAAAAGGATGGATTTTCCATTATGTGTAGTTCTTTTTAAAAAAAAAAAACTCTGTCTTTTAATTTTCCACGGGAATATAGAAATAAAATTTCAATAATAAAAATCCCTAAGTTTAGTCCTCATTTCACATTTAATTAAATAGAAAGCATGAGGAAGTATTAGGGCATTGTCTCAGCATTAAGCTATTTCCTTGCTTGGTAAACAGTGAAAACTATATTATTCCTGATTATTTGGTATGGCTTTAAGACATGGAAGAGATATTTTCCCCAGAAGTTTGAAGTGTTCTTTGAAGCATATGGCATCTTACAGGACCATTGTTACTTGGTTTTATTCAGTTCTTTGCAGGTTAAAGAATTGGTGGGATTTAAAAAAAATAACAATATTTTTCCTAGTGGCACAGAAAGCATGTGGGTGCTTTGGTTAATTTCATGTGCCGAGGGTGTTAGGCCTGGTTTCTGGTTGGCCCTGATACGGGCTTATCAGAGTACCACGTGCTCACCAACACTAGTATTGCATTTATTATGTTTATTTGCTTCAAAAAGAAGTTTTTGTTCTTGATTTCTTTTTCTGTAAAATAACAGTGCACTGAAGCTCCAGCATTCCTTAAGTCACCCCGTATCTTGCTTGTAATCCCTTAGGTAACATGGAAGCTCAGAGAAACATGAGCTCCTGTAGTTACATTTTTTTTAACCTTTATTTATTTTTACTGGGGATTGAACTCAGGGCTTCATGCTTGCTAAGCAAGCACTCTACTCTTGAGCCATGCCTCCAGTCCTTTTGCTTTTTAAAAAAAAATCTTTTGAATAACTTGCTTTTTTTGCAGGCTGACCTAGATGGTTCTTTCTGTTTTTGTATTTTTTGCCTGTTGGAATCAGAAGCAACCACCCCCCTGCACCCAGGCTTTTGTTGTTGTTGGGATGGAGATGTCACACCTTTTTACTTGCACTGGTCTTGGACATTTATCTTCCTCCTCTGCCATGGGCTCAGTCTCCCTAGGAGCTAGGAGTCTAGGTATGAGCTACCCAGCCCAGTTTCCTGTCATTTTAGATCCTCTGCCACCTCCTGCAGCCTAACAGGAGAGTCAGAAATGCATCCTACTTCATTCTAAAAATGTTCATTCAGGGTCCACTTTGCATATTAAGGAAGCTGAAAGCAGCCAGAGCCCTGGGAGCACAGCTAGGCACCAAGGGATGCCCATAATGACCTAGTGAGTGACAGTCAGCTCCCCACAGAGAAGTCAACTGGTCCTCTTGAGCATGCCAGCAAGCCCTTCTCTGCAGACATCGCCCTCTTCCAGCCTCTGCTCCGCAGGGCTTGAGACTCCATCGTGATAGAATTTGTTGCTCTGTGTTTGTATAAGGTAGATGTGGGGTTCTTTTGTGTGGGGTGTAGTGAGGATTGTTATTATTCTACATCATAAACATCACAGGGGCACTGTGTAAAGGGAACAGGAGTAGCAGCTATAGGGAAGAAGGAGTGAAGAAGAGGTGTGAGGACAGCTCACTTACACCAAATAAGTGTTGTTTAAAATGGATGGACAAGTAAGTAACATTTCACTCTCACAAATCACGGAACAGTTCAAGTGTTACTTCCCTGAATAGTTGTCATTATTGGACACAAAATGAATTAGTGTTTCTGGCCTGGGTTTTTGAGATAGTGAGCCAAATGATAAGCAGTTTCAATAAAATATATCCTGGGTGTTGAAGCTTTCATTTCTTGGGAGTTGGGAAGGGGCAGATTTTTGCTGACAAACCTAGTGCTTGTCATAAACACAGGACTTAACTGAGTGCACAGGCTGTCCTTGCTGTTACCTTCCCACGGGGCACATGAATGTGTGTGTGTGCAGCGATGACACTTTTGCATGACTTCCATCTAGCCCAGAAAGCATGCTCTTGCTACCTATGCAAGCAACCAATAAATGAAGGCCACACATAACAAAAAACAACAAAAGCAACTCAGCTTTTGGAGCGCATGTGTGTGTGTGTGTGTGTGTGTGTGTGTGTGTGTGTGTGTGTGTGTGTGTGTACTGGGGCTGGAACTCAGGGCCTGGGCACTGTCCCTTAGCATTTTTGCTCAGGGCTGGTGCTTTACCACTTGAGCCACAGCTCCACGTCTGGCTTTTTGCTGGCTAATTGGAGATAAAAGCCTCACAGATTTTTCTGGCTGGCTTTGAACTGTGCTCCTCAGATCTCAGCCTCCTGAGTAGCTAGGATTATAGGTATAAGCCCCCGGTGCCAGGCTGGAGCTCTCTATTTTTGAATTTGTAATTTGTTTTTACAGTATGGCTCAATCAGTATAGGTGAGCAAGCATGAATGTGAGTTTTCCGTTTACCTTGCATATGTGTCTGCAGTGTTTGTGGATCATTGGTGAGATTGCTTGTAAAATACTCAGTGTTTGGCAGATGGGAATGGAGTTGGATATGGTGAACTTAGACTGGTGTATATAGCCTAGAGACTTTTCTGAAGTATTCTAAAAATAATCTTCCAGTTTTGTATAGGCTTTAATTTTGTTAAATAACTTCTAGGGGTCTACTGCTGTCACAAGGAAAGAATGTGGCTTCCAATAGTGCTGAAACTTAGTACATGGGTAGTGTAGGGAGGAGTTGGTGCTTTCCACTCGGAGCTCATGATGAGGAAGGCAAAGGAACTTGGGGTGCTGGTGTGTGGTGGACTCAGTTTACATGCATGTCATGAACATTTACAGTGTTTCCCAGGGCTCCTAGCAGACTTGGACTTTTCAAATCCCACACATGACTCTTCCCCAGGCGTGTCTGAGTGAGTGACTGAGGGTGTGATCCTCAGTGTTGCCTAGTGTCTCCATCTCCCCCCCCCCCCCCCCAGCTTTTGATCTAATTAGTGGAGGGGCGGGTCCCGGGATGGGTCTAGCTGTTTCAGATTTGCAGTTGGATCCCCTTTATAGAGAGTCACTGCCACCTGTCAGGAGCAATCCTAGTTGCTCAGTTGTGTGAGGAAGCTAAATAGAAGTGCTGGTGTCTGCCTCCTGCTTAAACTAGGGGGACTTCTGATTTCCAGGCCTGATTTTGGAGTGTGGTATCTGCTAGTCTGGAGGGTATTAGTCATCTTAAATGCTGAAGTAGGCAGTGTACTGCCCCAGAGGCCTTCTTGCACCTTCCATGGTGGCACTGAAACCTACTGAGGAGGAGGGAAGAAGAAATCAGAAAATTGCAGCCCTGAAAAAGCTGACCCTGCTTTTCATACTCGTATTGCCATTCTGGAGTAATTAAAATAGCCAACCCTAGGGTGCTGGACCTTAGTAGTTCATTCGCAAAAGTAGTTTCAGGAATTCATTTTAATTTGGGAAATGAATGGGAAACATTTTACTTGGAAGTGTGTGTGTGTGTCTGTGTGTCTGTGTGTCTGTGGTAACCCTCAATGCTATTTTTCATGTGATTTTTTAAAGTAATTTATTCAAACATTGGGCAGTATATGTTACCCCTGGAGGCAAATGTAATTTAGTTTTAATCTGTGGTGATCTGGGTACATGTAATATCTTCAAAACTAATCTGCTATATTTAACTGGTTTCATCCTGTTGAGCATTTTGCTGCCTCCAAAAAGAAAATAAAACACAACTTACCCAGTGCTTTCTAGATTTTCAAGAGTAAGAGCTAGAAGGAAAACTCCAAGTTGGGAATGCTTCCTTACCAAGGCCACTGGGGCAGGGAAGCCCACTGAATGGTGATCAGCGCGGCGTAACCCTCCTAGGTGCTATTCTACCGAGTGGAAAGGCGGCCACCCTGTTGTTCTCCACAACAGAGTTCATGTTGGGTGGAGATTTGGCTCACCAACTGTGCCTCTCACCACCGGTTAAAATTAAATTCAAGCCCCATTACAAAAGTCGCCTCGTGATCAAACCATTGCGTTTGAGCTAACTTTTCTCTAGTGTTCTGCAAGGCTGCATGTCCTGTCATTGAACACCATGCTTCAGCCCCTCTTCCACCTGCTGCAAGTTCATGCGAGTTCACTATTTGGTTAACTATAAGATGGAAGGCACCGTGTCTTTCCTAGAGGCTGGATGCCAAGTGAATTGCTCATTTTCAGTTTCTTCTCCAACAAGCGCATGGAGTGTGTCACTGACTTCTGTTATTTATTTGTATGTTTTGTTATTCAAGGTTGTATGCACTTTTAAGAAGCAGAATTTATATTTTTATGTTTAAAATGTTTTATTTCCAGAACAGCAGTTGATTATATAGTATACAGTTGGAATTAAGAGAAAAGTGGAAAATGTAACAATAAATTTATTACATGATGCCCTCTTCAAACTATATTCCTCTTTTCCCTCCCTTGCCTCATCTGATATCTTTCTGGTGTTGACTAA
Source organism: Perognathus longimembris pacificus (assembly GCF_023159225.1). Taxonomy (NCBI): domain Eukaryota; kingdom Metazoa; phylum Chordata; class Mammalia; order Rodentia; family Heteromyidae; genus Perognathus; species Perognathus longimembris. The sequence continues at coordinate 2,708,920 of NC_063183.1, read as the reverse complement.
TTTTTGTACTGTATTCACACAATGCTTTATCATGGCAGTGTTTAATATGAACGCAGATTACAGGGTACCAACAGAAAGTCTATGTAAAATGAAATATATGCTTATGGCTTTTACTGTGTGACTGTGGCTATTCAGAGAGGCTTGTCCTGGGACATGGAGCAGGACATAGAAACATTTACTTTGCGTGCTGTGACATAGAAACGTTTACTTTGCGTGCTGTTCCAGCAGACTTTCAACTGTTTCCTCCCCCACCAAACTTTTATGATGGGAAGGAATTTATGTGAAAGGGTTCATTCTCTCCTCAGCTTCCTTTTCCTCTCAGATCCCTTGACTCTGTTTGTTTAAAACTGAATTTTTTTTTTTGTCCTGTTGTTTTGGGTACCTGGGATTGAACCCAGGACATTGTACTTGTTAGGCAAGTGCTTTGCCACAGAGCTAATCCCAGCCCAGATCCCTTGACCTTTTTTTTGTTGTTGTTGTTTTCTTTTTTTTGGTTCTGGGGCTTGAACTCAGGGCCTGGGCACTGTCCCTGAGCTTCTTTTGCTCAAGGCTAGCACTCTGCCACTTGAGCCACAGTGCCACTTCCAGTTTTTTCTGTTTATGTGATACTGAGGAATCGAAGTAGGGCTTCATGCATGCTAGGCAAGCACTCTACCACTAAGCCATGTTCCCAGCAGGATCCCTTGACTTTTAAAAAATAATTAATTTGTTGTCAAAGTAATGTATAGAGGGTTACAGTTTCATACATAAGACAGTGAATGCATTTCTTATCAAACTTGTTACCTCCTCCATTTTTCTCCCTCTTCTCCTCCCCATTCCCTCCCAACCTTCCCCCCTCCCCTCCCCCTAGTTGTACAGTTGGTTTACAGCATTATTGTGTACAGTTGGTTTACAGCATTATTGTAAGTATTGCTGTTGCATTGGTTCGCCTTTTACCATTTGTCTCCATTTTGGTGTTCCCCTTCCCCAGTTCGGATAAACATACATACAATACCCAGTGTACCAAATCAGTTACAGTGACATCAGGGGTAAAGCCATTGGAAGGAAGGCAAAAGAAGAAAGCATAATTTCATATGGTACGTTGAAAATAACAGCCTTGATTTTTTTTTCAAATTTTTATTATCAAACTGATGTACAGAGAGGTTACAGTTAGGCATTGGATACATTTCTTGTACTGTTTGTTACCTTGTCCCTCATACCCCCCGTCCCTCCTCCCCCTTTCCCTTCCTCCCCCCCCCCCCCCGGAGGTGTTCAGTTCACTTACACCAAACAGTTTTGCAAGTATTGCTTGTGTAGTTGTTTGTCTTTTTTTACCCTGTGTCTCTCAATTTTGGTATTCCCTTTCAATTTTCTACTTCCAATACCAGTATACACGGTTTCCAATATACTCAGATAAGATTACAGAGATAGTGTAGGTACAACCACAGGAAGGTGATACAAGAACATCATCAATAATAGAAGCTACAGATACACATAGGACGTTGAAAGTAGTTACAACTGTGATATAACAATTGTTTCCATAACATGGAGTTCATTTCACTTAGCATCATCTTATGTGTTCATAAGGGTATAGCTATTGGGCCTTGTGGTGCTCTGCTATGACTTGCCTAAACCTGTACTAATTATTCCCAATAAGGGAGACCATGGAGTCCATGTTTCTTTGGGTCTGGCTCACTTCACTTAGTATAATTTTTTCCAAGTCCTTCCATTTCCTTACAAATGGGACAATGTCATTCTTTCTGATAGAGGCATAAAATTCCATTGTGTATATGTACCACATTTTCCTGATCCATTCGTCTACGGAGGGGCATCTGGGTTGGTTCCAGATTCTCGCTATGACAAATTGTGCTGCGATGAACATTGTTGTGCTGGTGGCATTACTGTGATTTTGTTTGTGGTCCTTTGGATAGATACCCAAAAGTGGGGCTGCTGGGTCATAGGGGAGTTCTATATTTAGCCTTCTGAGGAATCTCCATACTGCTTGCCAGAGTGGCTGAACCAGTTTTACATTCCCACCGACAATGAAGTAGGGTTCCCTTTTGGCCACATCCCCTCCAACAATTGTTATTGTTAGTTTTTTGTTTTTTTTGATATATGACATTCTTACTGGGGTGAGATGGAATCTCAGTGTTGTTTTGATTTGCATTTCTTTTATGGCCAGTGATGTAGAGCATTTTTTCATATGTCTCTTGGCCATTCTCATTTCCTCATCAGAGAAGTCTCTTTGTAAGTCTTTAGCCCACTTGATGAGGGGGCTATTGGTTCTTTGCGGTTTTGTTTTGGAAGAAGGTAATTTTTTTAGTTCTGCATATATTTTAGAGATGAGGCCTTTGTCTGTTGAATGTCCGGTAAAGATCTTCTCCCAGTCTGTGGGCTTTCTGTTTATCTTGCGAGCTATGTCCTTTGCCGTGCAGAAGCTCTGCAGTTTGATGCAGTCCCATTTGTCCAACCTTTGATTTGTAGCCTTTCTGGGTCTTTGTTAAGGAAGTTCCGTCCTGCACCAAGGAGCCCAAGTGATTTTTAACCTTACTCCCTGTGGAGGATGTCACACCACTCATGACCACTTGGGGGCAGTAGAGATCGCCATTGCTAGAAGTCCTGTCTGCGGATCTTTAGGTTCTCTGTCATGTCAAATGCTTACTCAGTTTGAGCTGAGGACAGGGTAAGTGGGGCTCTCCATGCATGACAGAGCCCCCAGCCAGCATTTGCTCCCAGATTCTGGTGAGTCCAAAGCACAAGCATTAGGGCTCCAGTTGAGACAGGAGCACTGTTCCTAACCAAGGACCTGTGCGAACCACATGCGATAAAATCCAAGTTACTGCAGTTGTAACCACCCATATTTTAAATGGTGAAATTTGTTTTGGCTTATTGGAGAGTTTAACTATATATATATATGTATATATATATATACATATATATATATATATATGATCCATGACTGTTATGGAGGCTTCATTTTATGCTGAAAATGTTCACATGTCATAAAATACATAGATTTAATAGCTATGCAAATATTTCAAGATTCATCTCCTTAGGATTTGGAGGACTATTTTCAAAATATTTGCATGGTCTTTAAGTCTTCCTGAAGGAAAATCCTTTGATTGTCCTGGAGTAGAATGCCCATGTGCTAATGTGGCAAGCCATCAGCTCAGCAGGAAATTACTAGAAGCCTGGGCTTCTAGTTCCTGAGTTCTCCAAGTGGATGTCTTGGCTTTCCTTCATGCCTTTCTTCCAACAGCCCCAGGACACCTCTTCAGGTGGGTCGGCTCTACCTCTCACCGAGTGCTTTGGGATTCAGTCTTGATTTGCTCTGGTTTTGGCCTGTAGTGTTTTCTGCCCTTGCCATCATGTGCTCCACAGAGGACCAGTGATGCATTGCCACACCTGTCATTCCGTGGCCTTGTCCCCCCTTTGCCAGAGCTCTTGGGCATGGCACTCCTTGGATTTGAGCTTTGGGTGTGTGGCAGGTCTCTGTTTCTTGGGGACTGTGGAATGGTGATGTGAGTACATAGTATGAAGTGGACATTGGACTCCCCCTTCTGCTGGCAAGGTCTTGGGCAGATGACATCCTCTTCCAGTGGTGAACATCCGGCCTCAGGGACTTGGAGGAGGGTGGCAGGCATGGAGGGGGGCAGGCGGCATGGGGGATTGTGTGTGTGTGTGGACTGTGGGTGGACTGAGCCCCAGGGACAGGTGCCAGTGGATGTCCCAGTGAGGCGGAGCCCTTCACAGAGTGCCTCCTGTGGGCCCAGCAGCAGGGGTGGAAGCACTTTCCAGGAGCCGTTGCCTCCAGCCCAGTCTGTGAGGTTAACGTGACTCACTCCAGCTCTCCCCTCCAGGCATTCTGCCTAGCATGCTGCCCTCTGAAATGCCCGATGCTTCAGTCTCTTCTCCACATCTTCAGTCTCCCTTCTCATGGGGGCCTTTCCCCTGCAACCATGGGAGTCTGCAGGGCCCTCCTTTCCCCCCACCCCCCTGTTCTCTGCACGTCACTGGTGACCAACCTGCACAGTGGGTTTGTGAGTTCCTGTGTGAGCACATGAGAGCAGGGAGGTTGCTCCTTGCCAGCAGGAGTGCCAGGCCTGAGGTGAGGACTTGGTGTTTCCTCACGGAATGGCTGATTTACATGGTAATCTGCTGTCTCTCTCCTGTCTGGAAATTGGAGAGGAAGCAGAGTTGTAAAGTCTGCTTGCAACCCATGCTTCAGCACAGGGCTGGGCACAGAGACAGGCTCCATGAGCCTTGTGAACCTTGTAACACTGTTACCACAGCAATGGGAAGAGGAGCTAACCCTCCCTGGGTCAGAGGAAGGGAAATGAGGCTGCTGTTCACTGTTCCTTCACCACAGGAGGACTGCTAGTATTTGGGGGGGAACCCTAGGAATCTTGTCTTCCTGGGGTGCAGAAGAAGAGGAGGCCATCAAAAGAGATCTTTTTTTGTTGTTGTTTTTTGACCTGCTACTTTAGTTCTGAAATAAATGACAACCCAGGCAGAAAAATTTTAATTTAGAGGAGAGGTGGCATCCAGTTTGTGCCTTCCTGCGGTCACCATGACAACGGTGTGGCTGCACTGGAGCGTTGGAGCTTGTTGGGCGCAGGCTCCAGGATGGACAGGGAGGGGCTTGCGCCGACCTCACACTAGAGCCCTGCTGCGGCCAGTTTGCTGGTTGGTTACTCAACTTCTCTCTGCCTGAAATTACACGGCTTCATTGGGGTGTAGTTGGCACTTAGTGGAATTCCTAAAGTGTTTCCTTTTTCTACTGCCGCTCTGCTTTGACATTTTGTCTTCCAGCTTTAAAGTTTTCTCTTTGCCTTTCATTTTGTGTGTGTGGCAGGGGCTTGAACTCAGGACCTGGGTACTATCCCATAGCTTTCTTGCTCAAGGCTAGTGCTCTACCTCTTATGCTACAACTCCATTGACATTCAGACCATAGCATGACTTTCAGTCATTTCTTGTCCACTTGAGGCACAGGGCCCACTTTCAGTGTCCTTGCTGTTTCTCCACCAGGAATGCTGGTCTCAGAGGCATAGCATGAGTTCCATCTGATGTCAAGAGATGTCCAGACATGCTTGGAATGCCTCATCTAACATGGCTCTCCCTGTACTCCCTCTTTATCTCATTACCTATTGAATTGTACTTCTCAGCTGTTGAAAGTCACCTGTCTTTTCCAGTGTAAAAGATGGTGTCATTACATCACCTTACATGTGATACAGGACAGACCCTTGGCTGTCTGTCCTCAGACACAGGTCTTTCTGAATGTTTTCACCTGTAGGTAATCTATGTCCACCCAAAGTGGGCTCCAGCCAGTCAACTGTGGCTCATTCTTTAATCCAGCTACTCAGGAAGCTGAGATCTGAGGATTGTGGTTCAAAACCAGCCCAGATAGAAAAGTCCATGAGATGCTTAACTCCAGTGAACCAGGAAGTAGGGCTGTGCCTCAAATAGTCGAGCACCAGCCTTGAGTGAAAAAGCTCTGGAATAGTATCCATACCAAGTAAGCCCCCGTACACACACAAGCCCCTGTACACACACTCCCACACACTCACACACACACACACCCGAGTAGGCTCTTTTTTTCACTTACTATTTCACCCTGCTCTATATTAAATAGGCTAGTTTGGTAAGGAACATCTACAACTGTATTTAGTAGTGTCATTGCTAGAATTCCCTTTTATAGTATTACTAACAACATAGTTACTAGAAGGGATTAGATAGGATCCTTCCTAATGCCTGATTACTTTTTGCTACAGCAGATTCAGCAAGTGAATAACTTTCTATTTTTTGGTAAGAGAATTTAGAGAGCCTTGTTTTTAAATATTTATTTATGTTGTCTTCGATTTTGAGACAGAAAAGTTGCAAGCACCTCAAGTAACTGCTTGCAGCAGGCACAGTGATCACAACCAGAAATTAACACTGCAGCACCACAGTGTTTATCTGCATTTCACCCATTTGTTTTTCCACACATGTCTTCTTTCTAGCTCAGAATCTCAGGTTCCCAGTTCATTTACTTCTCATGTCTTCTCAGTCCCTTCTGACCTTGATGTCCTTCTATTGGATGCCCTTCAACTTGGGGTTTGGCTCTTGTACTTTGGTGTATCGATTAAGGTTTTGCATTTTGGGAGCAGGAAATACCACAAAAGCAATGTGCCCTTCTCCATGCTTCCTAAGGGTTATGGAGAACATCGATAATGTCTTCTCGCCAGTGATATTAACCTTGATTGCTTGATTGAGGTGGATTTCGCCACTGCAAAGTTACCATACCCTTTTATTATCGTAGATCTTGGCGGAGGCACTTTACTTAGGCCATGCAAATATATCCTATTTCTCCTCAGACGCTGAGCCCCTAAATTTAGCATCCATCAGTGTAAGTCTTGCTTGTAGTGCTTATTACTGTGGCATTCTAATGGTGAAGGGCAGACATAAAAACCTCACTTAGGAGAAGTCCAGAGCAGGGCAGACACAGGCTTGGCTGTGCACCGTGATAGGATTTTGTCAGGGACCCAAGCTTACATCCTTCCCACTGTCCTCAGCACATGGTTAACTTCTGTCCTTGGATTTGACTCTGCCACTGTTCTATCTGTGGGGCCACACGGAGCTGGAGAAAATGGGGATGTTTATCTACCTGGGTCTTAAATCTAGGAAGCAGAATATTTCTGAGAGCGAATCTCTGCTCTAAAGACACCAGCCCTCCAGTCCCACCAAGCAGGGCCCAGGTCTTGAGCCCATGACCAAATTGCAAGGGAGTACTTGATATTCCTGGCTGGGGTGGGGGGCACCTTCCCTGGCATGGAAGAGTGGGTTCTGCAAAGGCAGTGCACTGTGTCTGATCTCATTGTCTCAGCTTAGTGCCTTGTCTTGCACCTGCAAGGGCTCAGCAAATGTGTGTGTGTGTGTGTGTGTGTGTGTGTGTGTGTGTTGGTTGGTCTTGGGACTTGAACTCAGGGCCTGGGCACTGTCTCTGTGCTTTTTTGCTGAAGGCTAGTGCTCTATCACTTGTCATAGTTCCACTTCTGAATTTTTGGGTGCTTAATTGTAGATAAGAATCTCACAGACTTTCTTGCCTCAGCTGGTTTTGAACCGTGATCCTCATATCTCAATCTCCTGTGTAGCTAGGATTGTAGATGTGAGCCACTAGTGTGGAATCTCAGCAGATCTTTTGTGGAAGGAGTGACTTTTCTAGTTGCCCAGAGTGCTCCCACCTCCCATATCCTGGGAGCACCAGGCCTCCTGGCTGTGAAATCGGAGAGAAGAGAGTCACCAGGAGAGGACAGTGGGGATGGTGAATAGCGTGACAAGCCAGGGGGCCGGGCTGAGTCCCAGGTGGGACAGTCCCCAGCCCAGCCACGCCCTTGGCTTTTGGTGCCTTGATTGAAGCCTTGGAGAGGTTTCCAAAGAGCTAATGACCTGCCTGGCTGGGCCCAATGGTTGGAGAGACACGTCTCTGCACTCAGGCATCCTGCTCAGGGGGCTGTGGCCCAGCCTGGCAGCTTGTTTGGTAAATAATGACATTGCTATAAATATTTAATCAGTCAAGGGACTGCAGCATATAAAAACTTGATGAGGTCCCTGCATGGGAAATGCAGGCTTCTCCCCATGCTGCTCTGGAGGAGGCTGTTAGAGGCTGACGTTGGCTCAGCCTGACACCTGTATTTGTGGTAGGGCTGATGAATGGCCGGAGAAATAGTCTCCGTGTTTAGGAAGTATCAATCCATCATGCTGGAGTTTAGGCTGAGGGAAGAATTCGCAGCCATCAATATTGCTCGTGTTTATTAAGCACCGCGTGCTGTGGGGAGACAGAGTCCCGGATCAGTCCTGGGAGCGGTGCTTCTGGAAAGGGCACGGGAGCTCCTTGATGAATGACTTTAATAAGAACCAGCTTGGAAGTACCTTCAAGTAAGAAACTAATAACAATAATTAGATGTTTCTTAATCATTTATTTATTTTATAATGTATGCCCTGTCTGCTTCAAGAAAAAGAATGGAAGAGGCTGACAATTAAAACCCATCTACCCAGGATGGTTCAAATGAAGATAAACAAGGGGTCAGAAAGCAAATGGAGGAAGTGAATTTTTCTTCATCAATTTTCCTGCTAGCAGCTGAGAACACTTATTCCCTTTGCCTGGCAGTTGCCTCTTGCTTCGCAGAGCCACAGAAGGTGCCGCAAAAGTGGTGGCTGGCCGTGTGGCAGGGACTGGAGGTGGGACGAAAGCAAGATCTGACCCGCTGTGTCTCAGCTTCTCTGTATTGGCCCCGGCCACATTTGCATTTCATCTGCCTCTGCTGTGAACCAATCTGTGTGTCTGCAGCAAGGTGGCATGAAAAATGAATGCCCCGGTGTCAGGCCGAGCTTGTCAGATAAGTGCAGGGTGGCGGGGGAGGAGGGGGAGATGACAAAGATGTCTCCTTAACAGCCTCCCTTGTGTCTCCTGAGCTTCTCCCTGACCAAGGGCTCCACTGTGGTTCTGAGGAGCAGCTCAGGCCATGACTCAGGAGCTTGCCCTCCTCCTAGGGAGGGCAGAAGTCCTGCGGTCAAAGCTGGATGACCTATGCTTGCTGAGCCATCCTGGGCAGAGACAAGAAGGAAGTCAGGCAGCTAGGCCAGGCAGAGAGGTTCTGGGGTCTCCAGAGATTGCTGGGGGCAGGGGACAGGTACATAAGAGACTGTAGGAGGCAGAATAGATGTTTCCCAGGACATTTGTTGCCCCACAAATCCTATCTGGTCTGATACTATCTTCTTGCTGGTCTAGGGTCACATAAGTGGGAAGAGCCATCTCTTTCCTGTAGCACCAATGCTTTGGGGTAGTGGTTAAAGTCATAGATTCTGGAGCCAGACTGACTAGGTTCAAATCCTAATCTTAGCACTTTGTGACCTGGGGCAAGTTACTGAACAAATTGGTGCCTCTATTTCATATAGGTAAAGTACTTAGAAAGGTGTCTGGCACTTAGTATTAATGAGGTTAGTGATTATTATTTCCCTGGTTTTCATCTAGGGGAGTGAAGGAGGAGAGGCATGGAATGCAGTGAGCTAGATCTGCACTATATTATATAGAAAAGGTCATGTGGGAGCTTTGGAGTGAGCTAAAGGCTTGTTGATCTGCTGTGTGGCCTGGGGGAAAAATTGACATTCTGTTCTGTCTGTTAACCCACTGAATAAATCAATCATTTCTGTCTCTTCCTTATAGCAAGGATGGACATAAAAATGATGTTACATTTGTGAGGTCACCTCCCCTCCCCCCTCCCGCCCCCGGTTGGCACTTTCATGAAGTGGTCTCTTTCCCTTACACATTGTGTACCTTACAAATTCCTCATGGGATTTATAAAAGATGACAGTATCCTCTCCTGGAGATTCTGAACCACGTGTTCTCAGGTGAGGCCTGGAAAACCATGGGGTCACCTAGGTGGTCTTTGTGAGCCTCCAAGGTCTAGAACCTCTTTACCCTGATGGCCATAGTATTTGGTTTCAGAATGCATTTCCTTGTTAAGGAAGAAGGTGTGAGCAAGTCAGTAGGATCTGTAGAAGACATAGAGGCCTTAGGACATGACCAGGAAGAGCCTGAACACCTCTGCTAGAAGGATCCTCTGATTTTGCATGACAGTTGGATGATAAATATGGGGGCAGATGGTTCAATAATGGTGGTAGTTTGGGGCTGGGTGGGTCATCTGGTTTCCTGCTGTGCTCCATGCAATAGGAACTTCTGTCAGTACTTAGCAAGTGTTGGGAGACACTGAGAGACAGTAGAACCTGCTCATTGTCCTCCACAACTCATCCTTCTCTGATTAGACTCCCTCTAGACTGGTATGGTCATGTGAGTAAATTCTGCCTGGGAGGGTATAAGAGGAAGAATCGTGTACAACTTCCAGATCACACCTTTCCAAAGGAAGCAGTTTGCCCATTAGTTCCTCTCTTTCTCTACTTTTTGCCATCTGGGAATTGGCAATGCCTGGAGCATCTTCCCTGGACCTAGAGATGGAAGACACACACCAGGATGGGCGGTGCTGGTGCAGCCCTGGGAATGGCTCATCTCTGGATATGTGTGGGAAAGTAAAAGCCAAGTCTTCTGTTTGAGTTCCGCATTCTTGGGTCTTGTTTCAACAGCATAGCCTGCTGTGGATCTGGACCTCATGTGACACTATTCTGGTCCTTTCCAGAATCCCAGGAAGGGGGCAGATAGGGGTAGAAAGGAAGAAGAAAGAGAATGGGGGGACTGGGGGGGGGTGATGTTTGTCACCTACTGTAACTGATCAGGATTCATGTCAGGTCCCAGAAAACTCTTCTTGATTCTGTGACCAGCTCGACCCTCCTTCCCTGCCATGTGGCAGCCTCCTGAACTCCATGTTATGTAACATGGAACCCAGCTGTGATTATGCACACCATTCACTCTTGTGCACTTTGAGCCGGCTCTGGCTTGAAGAGTGTGCTGAAGGCACTGGGGTATGGAGAGTTGGACATTACTCTCTTCCATTAGGGAGAGTGATCTGCAGTGGGGTCCAGCGTTGTGCTGGGCAGTACTTGCCTGCCCCATGTGTTCTCATTCACCCAGCAGGCGTGGACTGAAGACCCACTGTGTGTTACCGACCTTGTGCTAGTCGCTGGGAATCGGGCACTGAGTAAAGCTGATGCATCTTTGCCTTTGTAGCTAGCCGGTAGTCAAGTGGAAAGAGAGGAACTGAGTCATTCACTCAGTTCGTGTTTGTCACAGAAGTATTCATGTTTCTCTGTTTAGGTCTGTTTGGGCATGGGGAAGAACTCATTTTGATTTTTAAGGTTTAGGCTTTCCCTACTGTGCCACAGCAAGGAAGTAAGCCTGAAGAAAAGAGTTTACAGGCCAGAGGTCGGTTTAAAAGCTTCCTGTCAGGTTCCCTCTCTCTTCTACACCCCATGGGTTGAGAAGGGAGAGGCCAACCTACCACTAGCAGCAGAGGTGGAGCCCTTCCACACCCAAGACCTCACGTCACATTGGGAAAGAAGTTGAACCGGGGAGGCAGTGCCTTACTGCTTCAACATGATGGTCCCTCAAAATGTGAGGAAAGTGTTCTCTTAATTCTGGTGTCTCTAGACCCCATGACACCTGTTAATCTGCAGAGAGTTGGAGATGAGCATGCTGAGTGCAGGGCAGTCATAACCATGTCCTGAGTTCCAGCATGGGGGCTTCTCAGGTGTCTGCATTTTTGGACTGCCGGAAGGCTAGAGTGGGCACCCTCTGTGAGAAGTCTTTCCAGGTACCCTGCTGAAGAGGGGGAGGAGGAGCCAAATAAACAC